>NC_054384.1:23084286-23684286 GCF_017654675.1 Xenopus laevis | reverse complement strand
TTGTATGTGTGATCAGACTTTGCTGGATCCTCGTTCTTTAAATAAAACAGGGTCTCTCACTCACACCTCTCATTCCATTGACTGAAAACACCAGACTGATTTCACCTTCATATTAATTCTAAGGATTCACTTAACCATCCATTGATCAGACCAGATGATTTACCCCTAGGGGGTTATTTATCTGATTTTATCCCAATATTTTCTACTACAAACTCCGATCAAATACACTTGGGTTTTTAAGCTTATTTATTATTACATTTTCCCGACAATTTGCTTTGCGGGAAAAAAACTGATTTTCATGATTTTTTTGGATTTGTCACCCAAAAACTCAGATCTCTTATGCTTTTTGCCGAAAACTTTGGGGTATTGCACGAAACCCAGCACACATCAAACAATCATTGGGACTTCTCCCATTGACTTATATGCAACCTCAACAGGTCTGAGATGCTGGATTTTCTGATTCGGACTTTTTCATCCTCGGGGTTTAGTAAATTCTGAACAATTTCAGGATTTTTTAAAAGTCTGATTTTATAAAAAAAAAAAAAATCGCGAATTTTTCAGGACTTTTGCATTCGGAGTTTAGTAAATAACCACCTTAATGTCCAAAATGAAATCTAAAACATAATACTATACACCTGACTGAGCCTGCTTAAAAAAAAATTACAAAACAATGATAATAAAAAGTGGCTTTCTGGGGTTATTCACCTGGCAACACTTTTTTTAGTTTATTTGTTTTCAGATAGTTCACTAGAACTATTTATGGCCTTTTCGACTCAAATGTGAAGGTTTGTTTTTTACCAAACCTTTTTTTTTTTTTTTACTCATGAGCCGCATTCAAATGTAAAAAGGGATGGAGAGCTACATAAATGTGGAAAAGTTCCTGGGTAGGTAAACTACCCCTTTAATTGATAAATGTATGTTTGGCCCTGCTGAGTGGAATCCCTGAGTTGCATTAAAGGAGAAGGAAAGCTACTGAGGCAGTTTATTGCCAATAGATTAGCTGCAATAGTGCAAGCTAGAATGCTATATTTATTCTGTAGAATGTTTTACCATACCTGAGTAAAAAGCTCTAGAAGTTCTCTGTTTGTTTAGGATAGCAGCTGCAGTATTAGCTTGATGTGACATCACTTCCTGCCCGAGTCTCTCCCTGCTCACTTATAGTTTTGGGTTCAGATTACAACAGAGAAGGGAGGAGGGGAGAGGAGCAAACTGAGCATGCTCACGCCCAGGGCAATGAGTTTTAAGCTGAAGGCAGGAAGTCTGATACAGAAGACCATGTGTACACAATAGAAGGAAAGAAATGCCGTGTTTCTTATGACAGCGGACTTAGAGCAGCATTATTTTGAGGGTTTACTGGTATATTTAGGTGGACCTTTCTGATCAGCCTTACTTAGTTTTAACCTTTCCTTCTCCTTTAAAGGCAGCTGTTAGAATTGATAGTAACCAATATTTCCAACATAACATGCTGCTAAGAAATGCATCAACTAATGTAGCAAATTGTAACCGTTCAGAATCTGCTCCTGGATTACTGAGCTGCCAGACTGGAAACACCAGATACAGGAACATTACATTTAAACTTCAGTTTTGGACAAATAAAAAAATAAAACATTGAAAGCAATTGAAAAACGTCTTTTTTTATTTCTGGCAAAGAAAACCATTGAACTGAAAAAAGTGTTTGGAAGGTGAACAACCCCTTATAAGTATACCAAAGAAGCATTTTGTTGTTTTTTTAGCCACCACCATATATTTGATACAAAATACACATTTAGGGGCACATTTACTTAGCTCGAGTGAAGGATTAGAATAAAAAATACTTAGAAAATAAAAAATAATTTCGAAGTATTTTTTTGGCTACTTCGACCATCGTAATGGCCACTTCGACCTTCGACTACGACTTCGAATCGAACGATTCAAACTAAAAATCTTTGACTATTCTACCATTCGATAGTCGAAGTACTGTCTCTTTAAAAAAAACTTCGACCACCTAATTCGCCACCTAAAACCTACCGAGCATCAATGTTATACTATGGGGAAGGTCCCCACAGGCTTTCTAGCCTAATTGGGATTGAAGGAAAATCGTTTGATCGATGGATTAAAATCCTTCGAATCGTTCGTTTCGAAGGATTTAATCGTTCGATCGAACAATTATTCATTCGAAGGAACGAATTGTGCTAAATCCTTCGACTTCGATATTCGAAGTCGAAGGATTTAACTTCGAGGGTCGAATATCGAGTGTTAATTAACCCTCGATATTCGACCATTAGTAAATGTGCCCCTTAATATCCTTGCATTAATGAATATAGAAACATTCTGTATTATTATCATCAAATATAGTCAGCGAAGGGCATATCGAACTGGTCACAGATCTGAAATTGAGATGAGGAGCAATAACATGTTACATTCATATAAGAATAAGATGCTAATAATAGGATTTGTATCTCAGGGAGTCAAGGAACCTTGTAACTCCCCTGCCTGCTTGACACTGCATGACTCACAAATTTTCCTGCTGGGTAAAACATGCTCCATACAGAACTTGACCTCACTGTGATACTTGATAATGTTGTATTTTCATTTCACAGTGTGTTCTCTTTATATAGGATTCTGTCAATCTAGAATTATGCTCTTTACATTACCTGCTCTTAACATTACCTGCTCGTTGCTTCATGACCTGACCTGTGATCATGGCATGTTATTGAGTTAAATCCGACATATTTCTAGGTTATGTTGGGGCAATGGATATTAAATGTAACACTCAATCGCTTCACTATTTCAAAGAAAAGTGGATTGGTATCCTTTTATGTACTCCTTGGGAGACGTTTACAGCAGGGCAGCACTATTGTATTTTACAATAATCATCACTTATTTATTTATATACTGTTTAGAGGCAGCGAGTTTTAAAACTAACAGTGTCGCCCTGTGTGTCATATGTGTTTGTCAGTTCCAAATTTGGTGCAGATGCAAAATAAAGATCAATCACATTTAAATTGAATAAAGTGTGCTTGGATTTGAGTGGCATGCCTATTTTGCCACTGGATATGCCAGTATAGCGTCACATCATTGCAGGTTCTGCTTTTCAGGTCGTTTGCTTCCATTATATGGGGGTCTAGCACACAGGGTCCTTCCATTTGTTTATGGTCCCACACAGTACATGGAAAATCATGATATCTTAGAGTGTTAGCAGAAAATTGCTTCCAGGCATTTTTGTATATCTGGGAATGAGTGCCGTTTGATATATATATATATATATATATATATATATATATACATTTTCAATTCAAATTACTAACACTCCCATTCAAGGCCCTTAATAATGAAGCCCCTCCCTATATTTCATCTCTGATCTCCAAATACTCTCCTTCACGCAACCTTCGCTCTGCTTCTGACCTTCGCCTCGCTTCTCCTCTCATCATTTCTGCCCATTCTCGTCTACAAGACTTCTCTCAGGCTTCTGCTTTTCTCTGGAACTCTCTGCATCGAGCTGTCAGACTTTCTACTTCTTTCCAAACTTTCAGCGCTCCTCAAAGACCCACCTGTTTAAAGAAGCTTATTCAATGTACCTTAATTAATCAATCATTGATGTATCATAAATTACAAAATTGTTTCTAAAATCCTAATGTCTCAATTGTACCCTAACTTTTAGTTGGAAACTCTAATTTGTAGGGCCCTGTAATCCTATTGTACTCTGTAACCCTTGTTTGTTATCTTCCATTTATTCCCTGTTTGTTCTAACTAAAGCACTGCGTATCTTGGTGCTATATAAATAAATTATGATGATATATATATATATAGATATATATATATATATATATATATATATATATATATATATATATATATATATATATATATATATATATATATATATATATCTATATCTATATCTATATATATATATATATAGAGAGAGATCTGGCCAGTTCTACTCTCAACTTGCATCTGATTCATTAAGAATTCATTATACATTTTACATTGGGACTAAGTTTTACCCACAACTTACTTGCTTCTTTTCAAGTTTAAAATTCCCAAACATGTTTGCCCTTTTATTGGCCCCCAGTGGGATCACCTGACTATAGCTGGGAGCTAGGGTGGGAGCTACAACATGGAGCTGGCCACTGCTCCTGTATAAACTATAACAAACAAGGAAAAGTTGTGCTCACCACTAATTTTTAAAACCATTAAGCGGGTTGCAATGAGGCTGTGATCACAAAATACATACAGGTCCTCTACACTCAACCCATTATCAATATATTTAGGACATTCAGGCATTTTGTGCCTTAAGCTACATATATATATATATATATATATATATATATATATATATATATATATATATATATATATATATATATATATATATATATAAACAAACTCACTGTACTATCTACATCACAAAGCACATTTTTTTTCAACATAAAGCAATACTGATTGGATTTTTTAACGAATATAGTGGTGCAAGTGGTAAAGAATTGTAGCAATTAGAGTCCATATGCCTAGCACTTGTGCCATATCCTTAGGGAAGATTAATTTGTATATTCAGAATAGTTTAAGGGCCCAGAGTACAGTGCAAGGGAGCCATAGACTTAAGTACTGGACTCTGGAAATCCTTGCTTCCCCTGGAACATATTCTTTGCACCTCCTGAATGACAAGTAATGGGGTATCAGTGGATGCCAATGTCCCACCTTTATGATTCTTCTCCTGTAAATAGCACCAGCAGCTTGTATAGTGTAAGGCGTGCAATTCTTTGCACTCTAAATAGCGAGTTTTGCACCAATATGCATGAATTATGGAGTTGAGCATTATGGGCCAAAAATATGAAGCCCATTTTTCACCTTTGTATTTTATTATCTTGAGAATAGTTCCATTTAAATGCTGCCTTAAGCTGTTGGGATGTCTTACCTGACACTGCCCGTTATCTTGGATTAAAAATAGAACATTTATAAATTCGAAGCATTTTATTATGGAAAGTTCATACACATTTACATGCATCTCAGACATGAAAGCTGCTGGAGGGCTTGATCAGCAGACCAGTATTTTCTTGCAAAGAATAAATTACCTAACCTTTTAAACACTATTTTTATTAGAGCTCAATTAACTCACAATTTGTAAGAGCGATTCAGCTGTATGGATGGATTTAGACTTAACCCACCTTTTAATATTAGATGGAAATGATTGCTGACTTTTATCATTCCTATTGAAAAGGCTTTTCGGTTTCAGAGGTGTAGCAAGTGAGGAGAGATAATATTCAACTTGCTTTTAAACGATATTGCGTCTACTTGCGTCTATACACACTTCTTTTTTTTTTTTATTTGGCCCTTGCACAAAAATGCTGTTTGATTCACTTTGCTGAATAAGGTTCAAGGTACAAAGCACAGGGAGCATGGATGTGAGAAAGCCCAATAATTAACACCCGCCTTGAGAAGGTGTTCTTTCCAGGGTGCTCCTGGTGCGCCAACACAACTGACTTTCATCAAATAATCTGCTTTCTTTAAAAGCTGTTTCCGGTGTATAAGCATTACCACGCATAGGTAAGTTGCACGCAATATGTGGTGCATGCTGCTTAGTGGGCACCTGCAATTACATTGGAATTCTGGCAAAAAAGTGCAGCATTGTGGGTGCATGTGTTCTTTTCCCTGCCTTTGCATTCGTAAAGGTTAATACCTAGATTGTCCAGCTCATTGATGTGATAAAGGCATCATTTTATTTGTCTTCTTGCTGCCACTGTGCATAGGGTACGTCTCACTTTCTTTCTCAATTATCTGTTTTCTTTAGGCAAATCCTGAATTTGTTTGCAGCAGTTTTGAGATCAGATAGAACCAGCACATCATTCTATAACTTTACGTTGACATGCTTTGTTGAGGTTTGCCTATTTTTAATTAATTGCAGTGCTGTGCATTTTTATACACTTTAGTAAGATTAGTAAAATGAATAAGGAAAACAGTGTTTTAGTTGCGTATGTCAACATATGCTCATTATTTTGGCAGACTGTATGTATACTATTTCCACTTTCAGATTAAAGCAATTTTTCTCCTTCTCAATGGTAAAAAATAACTGATGGTTTAATCTTACTTTCAGCTGAGGTTGGGCAAGAAAATGCATTGAATTGTATATAAAATAGTCTGATGTCTTATCCTTTTCTGTCTTGCTTAACGGCTCAGAACTTAACAGGATATCGGCTTTTTCATTTTCTGGAATATTTGATTTACTGTTACTTTTTGGACAGAAATCATCTTATGATGTCTTATCTGCAGTACCCCGCAATGCAAACCCACTTGATCACACTCTTACAATCTTCTTCCTCCCTGGTCACAAATTGGCAGTGCTGTTGCAACTTCAGAGTTATCTCCAGTAGTGGTGTTCCAACTTCAGAGAATGTCCCAGTAATAAAAACTTTCTGTGTTTATTTTATAGTTAATGTATGGATTTTTAACTTATTTTTTTCAGAAATGTCTATTTCTGTTAAAACTTCCAATATCAGCCTAAAAGTGTAAAATGTTTGTATCTCTTTACAAGGTTAACTATAGAAATTCAGAAAGGCAAAGCTTGCATACTTCCAACATTTTCTATTCAGGTTTGGGACCTGTTATCCAGAATGCTTGGGACCTGGGGTTTCCAAGATAACTGATCTTACTGTAATTTGGATCTTCATTCCTCAAGTCTACTAGAAAATCATATAAACATTAAATAAACTCAATAGGCTGGTTTTGCTTCCAATAAGGATTAATTATATCTTAATTGGGATCAAGTACAAGGAACTGTTTTATTATTACTGTATATGTTTATATTAATACACATTAGTGAAAGTTGCCATATTGCATGCAGCAAAATAGTCCTCAGGCATCAACAGAACAGAACAATATATTTACAACCAGTAGAGAAATACTGTATGGAGGTATGGACTTATTTCAAATAAGTATATATGAATTCTTGTATAGGACCCCTTATACTCAATACCCAGAAAGCTACGCATTAGGGCAAGGCCATGTTCATTACAGTCCATTTTTAAATAATAACAATTTACTTTAGGTCTGTAATAATAAAACAGTGAAACACACTCATACACCCTTCCAGGCCACAGAAGTAGTATAGTCCAAGCAGCTGAATTAAGCCTTAGGTGTTTTGTGCCAGAGGGGCACTTAATCACAGGCTCAACATAAACTAGAATACGTTAAAACTTAATTCAGTTGCTTTGACTCTACTAGTTCTGTGGTCCGGATGTTCCAACCTGTATTTTCGTGTTTCCCTGTTTGGCTCCCTATGCTGAAGGTCCTCTTGTTATTATTAAAGGGGTGGTTCACCTTTAAATTTACTTTTAGAATGTTATAGAACAACAAATTCTAAGCAACTTTTTAATTGGTTTTCATTATTTATTTATTTATTTATTTATTTTTTTGAAAAGCTTTATTAGAAACTTCCATCAATACAAAGTCAAAATGAAAGTACAATAGTGACATACACAAATTATTCACTCAAGTGTTTTCGTCTGCATGTACTTTTCCATCAGTATTACATATCTATCAATAAGATATTAAAGTACCGTGAACATATCCTACAGCATACCCTAAGGTGGTTGATATTCTCATCAAGAAAAGATTGTGTATTGTGGAGAGATTGAGAGAAGGATAAGTAAAGAAGGGGTAACAAGCGAAAGAGGGGGAAGTGGGTGCAGCAGGGAGTTACATGACTCGTACCTCTCATAGATAGGCTTTGTACACGTCTGTGTCTTTAAACAGAAGCCATCTCGTCCAAACCGATGAGAACTTAGCAAACTGATCCGCGGTATAAGACGACATTTCTTCAAATTTATAAATTTCAGAGATTTTATTGAACCAATCTTTTACTGTAGGAATATATGTAGTTTTCCAATGCAGCGGTATTAGAAGTTTGGCAGCATTCAGCAATTGCGGTTCAAGGCCAGAATTGAACGAAGCTGCTGGTTGCGTGTTATGGAATAGCAAAACGCGTGAGGGATCTGCCGGTATGTCCATACCAAGGATCTGGCTGGACAGTGAGCAAATCTCTACCCAGAATGGTCTCAAAAGGTCGCAGGACCAGAAGACATGAAGCATGGTACCTTTTTCTCTAGAGCAGCGCAAACAGGTGCCGCTTGAGTTTTTATACATATATTGCAATTTGGATGGCGTGTAATACCATCTAGTTACTATTTTGTAGTTTAATTCTTGTATCCGGCTGCATTTGGAGCATTTTAATAATCTGGATAACATATTTTCTATCTGTGTCTCTTCCAATTGGATATCTAGGTCTCTGGACCATCTATTTATGTAGGAGACTGATTCCCACTTGGTGGTCGGCTGCAGCAGTTTGTATAAAAGAGAAATGGTATGTCTCGGTGGGTCCTGTAGGGAGCAGGCTGTTTCAAATTTTGTAAGGTCTCTTCCTAAGGTTTGAAGCCCTCCTAAGCTATGGAAGTAGTGGGAAATTTGCGCGTATTTAAGGTGATCCATTCTCTTAAATTGTGTCGAGTTTTGCAACTTGTCCTTAGGGATAAATGTTTTATTCTCCATGAAATGGACCAATTGAAGGTTCCCCTCTATTAACCAGTCTTGGAAGTAATTAAGTTGTAATCCTGGGGGGAAGGCTGGATTGTTTATCAGCGGCAGCAAAGGTGATGGGTAGCTAGTGAGGGAATATTTTGTACGGCATTTGTCCCAAATCATCATTGTATTAGATAGGAGAGGATGGTCCGTATGTTTCAACCGCCTATAAGATCGATCTATCCATGGAAGATGCAATAAATATGTGTAAACAGATTGTTGCTCTATTTCTACCCATAATTTTGTGTTAGCGTAATGGGACCAGTCTACTATTCTTAGCAAGACCGATGCATAGTAATACATACGGCAGTCTGGCAACGCCACGCCACCTTGACGCTTGGATTTGACCAGCATATTGTGGCCGATTCTAGCTTTTTTTGTCCTGCCACACAAACTTCGTAATTATTTTTTGCAGTTGAGTAAATTGTGCCTCCCCTACCTGCAGTGGGAGAGTTTGGAAGATGTATAAGACTCTGGGCATAATGTTCATCTTAACAACATTCATTCTCCCGAACCACGAAATAGGCTTGTCTTTCCAAGTGAACAGGTCTTTTCTTATTTTCGATATCACATGTTTTAAGTTAAGCTCAGCCCACTCCGAGGAGTCTTTAGTGATTTTAAGCCCTAGATACGTAAACGATCTTTGCGCCCATTTATAGGGGAACCCCGTGGACAAGGTAGGGGTTGTTAGATCGGAAATTGAGATGTTTAGGGCTGTAGATTTAGAGAAGTTAATCTTGAAGTTACTGAGAGTTCCATACAGCTGAAACTCACTATTCAGTGCTGGTATAGATGTGACAGGGTTGGTAAGGAAAAACAGCAGGTCATCTGCATATGCAGCTATTTTATGTTGCGTGTTGCGTACGGGGATGCCCGATATATGTGCATTAAGTCTAATGTGGTTAAGTAGGGGCTCCAAAGCAAGTATGAAGAGTGTGGGGGATAACGGGCAGCCTTGTCTTGTGCCATTACAAATATCAAAGGATTCCGACAGGTAGCCATTTATTTTCAGGTGTGCCGTTGGTTTATCGTAAAGAGACATGATCCATGTCAGCATGTTAGGGCCCAGTCCTAGATGTTTTAAACATGAGAACATGAATTCCCAGCTGACCCTGTCGAAGGCTATTTCTGCGTCGGTAGATAAAAGCAAATTCTCAATTTTATGTTTTTTGGCCCAGAATTGTAAGTTAATTAATTTGTTCGTATTATCTCTACCTTCCCGTCCAGGGATAAACCCCACTTGGTCTGGGTGTATTAGGGTAGGAAGAAGAGCTTGTAGCCTACGGGATAGAATTTTCGCCAATAATTTTATATCTGTGTTTATCAGAGAGATGGGTCGATAATTACTGGGGTCTGTCGCATCTTTACCTGGTTTCAAAAGTATCGTAATATGTGCCGTTAGTGAGGACTTATCAAAGGTTTTGCCCAAAGAAATGCTATTAAAAGCTGAACACATATACGGCAGTAACTTGCCTTTGAAAATTTTATAGTAGGGGATTGTGAACCCGTCCGGGCCTGGGCTCTTGCCCGAGGCCGTATCGTTAAGGACCGATTCCACCTCTTCTATAGTAATGTTTTCTTCTAGCTTCGCTGTGAAATCTGAGGAAATATGTTGCAAATTTGCTAAGGTTAAATACTCGTCAATGTGAACTGACCGTAGGTCAGCGGGTGTCGGCGTTGAGCTAGGTAATTGGTAAAGCGACGTATAGAACTCCCGAAAAACTGAGGCTATTTTGTCTGAAATATGTTCCAGTGTGCCTCTGTCGTTGCGTATAGAGGGGATAAAGTTCTTGGATTGTGAGGATTTCAATATTCTGGCCAATAATTTCCCGCATTTATTACCGTGTTCGTAGAAGCGGTGTTTTGTCAATGTCAACACTTTGGTCGTATAGTATTCTAGGTGTTCTGCTAGCTGTTTCCTAACCTCCGTTAGTTCCCGAAACGTATCACGTTGCAGCGAATGCTTATGTGTCAACTCTAACGAAGCTATTTTATCTAAAAGAGTACGGTATTTTTGTTCTCTTTCTTTTTTCTTTCTGGCACCCATTTGGATCAAGTACCCCCTGATCACACACTTATGCGCTTCCCAGCAAGTCACCGGCGAAATTTCCGGGGAGTTGTTTTCATCAAAATATGTTGTAATTTTGGAGGCTAAAGCAGAGGTTAGCTGATCGTCTCTTAGCAGAGATTCATTGAGTCTCCCCGAATTTGTTTTAGGCCGGTTGAGGGGTGTGCGAAGTGTAAGAGTTATCATGGAATGATCCGACCACGTCCTAGGTAAGATTTGACTATTAAGTACGTCTTGAAGGGCAGCGTGCGAGAGAAAGAGGTGATCAATTTTGGAATACGTATGGTGCCTGTGAGAATAGAACGTGTAGTCTTTTGTGGTTGGGAAGAGTATGCGCCAAGGATCCGCTAGTAGCAGTTGGTGAAGGAGTTTTTTGACTTTGGTTATATGTGACCTGGGGACGCTGGTATGCTTTGCTGAGCAATCGAGTACTGGCTCCATGGGTAGGTTGAAATCCCCCCCGAGAATGAGGGTGCCTTCAGTGAAGGAGAGTAGTTGGTCTGTAATGCGAGAAAATTCTGTTACTTGTTCCGAATTCGGAAGATAAATGTTCGCCAGTGTATACATTTTCCCGAGAAAAGTACCTTTTATAAAGATATAGCGGCCCCCGGGGTCGCTTCTTCTATCTGTCAGTGTAAATTCGAAATTGCGAGCTAGTAAAATAGCCACTCCTTTAACCTTTGTGGGTTGAGACCTGCTACAATATATGTCAGGAAAGTGTTTGTTATTCCACTTGGGGGTGCACCCTACTTTGAAGTGCGTCTCTTGGACGAATGCAATACTCGCTTTTCTTTTTTGTAAATCAGCTGAGAGAAGAATCCTTTTTTGGGGGGAATTGAGCCCATTGACATTAATACTAACTATCTGGAACGAGTCTGGCCTATGTCCGGACATAGTACGTGCAAGTAATTAAGGTCAATTAAAGAAAGGAAAAGGTGTCTAGTACAGCAAAGTCCCCAGCTGCACCAAGAGGTTGGATAGAGATTAAGAAGTAAGCGTAGGTTGAAAACAAGGGTAGGGGGAAGGAAAATAGGAAAAGAGGAAAAGGAAAAGAGTAGCACAGTCTCCCCCCTTATTGGAAAGGGAAGAGAGTTGAAGTGCGCTTCTGCTCACAGGAAGCTTAAAGCATTCCCCGAGTAGAAAAAATTAAAGGCGCAAAAGGTGAGGGTTGGTGTTGGTGGAGGTCGTTCTCAAGAGGCCCAGCTAGAAAGCGACCGCCCTCTGGACCCTACTAGATGGGTGACCAAGCCGATGGGGATCCGACTATTTGGCTCTCTAAGAAAGTAGGGGTGCTACCTTCCAGTTGAGAGCGGAGCGTTAGTACCATAAAGAACGTAGCGCTGTCGTTTGTCCGCATTTGCGACGATCTATTGAAGAATTTATCTATGTCCTTCTCCTTTCGGGACGGCATAGATCTTTGCGATGTCCCCTGTGAAGGTTTCGCATGTGATTTCTTCATGATTTCGGCTGTTGCTATTATATCAATTAAGCTTTAAGGGCCAGTGAAGCGGGAGCTCAGCTAGATTGCGTCCGCTCACTCCGCCATCCAAACCACGCCCCCATTGTTTATTTTTTATAGTTTTATAGTTATTTGTCTTTTTCTTCGGATTCTTTGCAGCTTTCAAACGTGCGTCGCCGTCCCCTTCTAAAAAAACAAATACTCTGTAAGGCTACAAATGTATTGTTATTGTTACTTTTTATTACTGATCCTACTATTTAGACTCTCTCCTATTCATATTCCAGTCTCTTATTAAAATCAATGCATGGTTGATAAGGTAATTTGGGCCCTAGTTACCAGATTGCTTAAAATACAAATTGAAGAGCTGTTGAATAAAAAGCTAAATAACTCAAAAACCTTCAATAATAAAAAATGAAAACCAATTGCAAATTATCTCAGAATATCACTCTCATCATACTAAAAGTTATCTGAAATGTGAACAACCCCTTTAACATGTATTTACATAGCGCCAGCATATTTCGCAGCACTGTTGAGTTGTGTCAGTAATAAAACAGTACCTTGCATTTGATCCTAACTAAACTGCATAAATCCATATTAGTGATCCAAATTACATTATCTCCAAGTCCCAAGCATTCCGGATAATAGATCCTATACCTGTATATGCAGGAATGGTTTGTTCTCCTGGTAAGCTATTTAAGTTATTTAAATGTTGTATATTGCTGTTGAAGATGCATGGAAAATAAAGTGTTTGGGAGAATGTTATTATTTGAGTAAAATAATAGAGTTAAAACCACATTAGCCATTTCTGTCTAATGCCAGTAAAATGTACCACCTAGTTGATGCAGAGTTGTGCCTTCTGTTTATACATCTTGAATAGCAAAGTACCAATGAAGCCATATTTCCTACCCACAGTCAACCTTTTTTTAGCATTTGCAGAGATTACCAGATGAGTGGGAGCCAACTGTTCAACCAATATCTTCAAACATATCAGATGCTCATAAAGGAGAGGTTCACTTTTAGTATGTTATAGATGGAGCAACTTTTTAAATTGGTATTTATTACTAAATCTTTATACTTTTTGATTTATTAATATTCATTTTATATCCCTGCCTATTTTCAGCCTCCAATCAGTTGTCATTGACCTGATAAAAAAACTGAACTTGTTCAGTTTTATGACTGTTCATATTTTTTATTGTTTATATTTCTATTCAGACCCTCACCTGTTGTTCTACCGCAAACTGTAATTAAGCCTTAGCAACCAGAAAGCAGTTCAAATTTAAAGCATACCAGCATAAAAATAAAAAATGTTGATTGTATTAAAATATAGCCATTTATATGATGCTAAAAGTTAATTTCAGTTTGAATTAACATAACACATAGCATATGCGGGGCAAGAACACAACAGTATAGGATTTCCGTGGGTATTATAGTGGCTGGCAATGAAACACACTAAAATGTTTTTAGAAAATATCTTTATTATTTTATTATTACGGAGAGAGAGAGATAGAGAGAGAATGATGGATAATGGATCTTTCCGTAATTTGGATCTTCATACCTTAAGTATACTAGAAAATTATGTAAACATTAAATAAACCCCAGAAGCTGGGTTTGCCTCCAATAAGGATTAATTACATCTTAGTTTGGATCAAGCACAAGGTACTGTTTTATTATTAAAGAGAAAAAGGAAATCATTTTTAAAAATTTGGATTCTTTCATTATAATGGTCTATGGGAGATGGCCAGTCTGTAATTCAGAGCTTTCTGGATAACAGGTTTCCAGGCAATGGATCCCATACCTGTATATATGGGGAGGCATTGGGCATGTACTTGTTAAAGGGTCTTCTGTCTACCCCATGTCTTTGTTTGCTCTCCTCTGCTGCTCTCCCCTCTGTCGCAGTGTATGTAATAAAACATCTTACTGAAAAAGTTATGTTTGAGCCAAAAGATTACCAAGACATGTCACCTTCAAGCACTTCTTAAAACGTTTGCAATTAAAGACTAACAAAGCATATTACATTGCAAAACACATATTTTTGTAATTATTCTTATGAATTTGTATTAACTTTCCCCCCATGAGTCCAAACATGCCACGTAGGCATGTGTTAGCCTGGTCTGAACCAGTTCCAATTATCCTAATCAATTATTCTTATTAACGTGGCCATTGATGTTAAAGTTTTTAAAAGTTCTTTGTTATTTTAACACCAAGCTTATCTTGAAACAACAATCGTTTAAATGTCTGATTTGTCCATCAACTAAAAAGACCATTTCAAGCGATATCCTCTAGTTGAAGCCAGGAAAACTGTGGGTAGCTGCCCGATCAATTTTCTGACCAATGTCTGATGAAAAATAGTTAGATCCACGATCTTGCAGTTCTCACTAACCTCATAATAATTTGACGGATTTGATGAGTTGCACTAAAATCAGTCGTTAAAGGGGACCCGTCACCCGAAAAATTTATTCAAAATCCTATCTTATCACATTAGTCAAGCAAAATGAACTTTAATCACACTATATAAATACAGGCATAGGATCCCTTATCCTGAAACCCGATATCCAGAAAGCTCCGAATTACGGAATGGCTGTCTCCCATAGACTCCATTTTATCCAAATAATCCAAATTTTTAAAAATGATTTCCTTTTTCTCTGTAATAATAAAACAGTAGCTTGTACTTGATCCCAACTAAGATATTATTAATCCTTATTGGAAGCAAACCCAGCCTATTAGGTTTATTTAATGTTTAAATGAATTTCTAATAGACTTAAGGCATAAAGACCCAAATTACGGAAATATCCATTATCCGGAAAACCCCAGGTCCCGAGCATTCTGGATAACAGGTCCCATACCTGTAATTTGAATCTTGTTTCCTGTAGTCTGGGAATTCATAATGACAGCAAGCAGGCAGGAGCCATTTTGTGGACACTGTTATTAAGACAAGCCTTGCACCATCTCAGAATCTTGTTTGTGCACCAGAATGGCGGACCTAATGTCCATCCCCATGTCCTGGATACACAATTAAACAGTGAAGAGAACGGGGGAATATGAGGAGAGCAGTGACATGTAGGAAGTGCTGTATGGAAAGTGAAAGTAATTGTCTGCCCGCCTCAATGCCTAAGGCATAGAGGAGTGGAAGACAATATTTGATTGACAGTTGAAAATTGTAAATGAGCTTACAACAGCTATCAATGCTTTAATAAAAAATAGAAAATGTATTTCTTGTTTAATTTGAAAATTACTTTTATTAGACAGATTTTTGTGTCTGGGTAACAGGTCCACTTTAAGCAGAGGAAAATCTTAACGCCTATGGTGAGCTTTACACTCAGCAGATACAGTACTGTTATTCTTGGGATGTACAGATCGCTGACCACCCCTCCTCCTTCCAGCTTCACATAATGTAACAGTTGACCCCCAAATCTCAAGATTCCTAGAGAAAGTGTTAACCATCTTGTGAAACCGTATCCCTTTCGGTGTCCATCACGATTCAACTGCTAGTTGCTATGTGCGACTGGACCTAGAAACTTTTGCTGTTGATAACTTTATGGGGCCTTATACATGGCATATGCATACCCACAGTATTAAGTCCAATTTAGCTTTAGTAATAGAAAATGCTATTATTTATTTCCAAAATATATATTAGTTGGTGGTACTGAGTAAAGTAATTTTATTAAGGCACAGCCCACGGGCTGATGTTTCAAAGATGAAAATGAATCTTACATAACCGTTAGTATTTAATTTAAATGTAATGTGTATGTGTGTGCGCCATCTAATAAACAGGTGCTGATTTATGGAGGCTCTCTGATTTCCATTCTTTCACCGATGTACTTAATTGATTATGTGTATCAAGATTACTGTGTCTAATAATGGGATTAGTAATTTATAGATAGAGAATACAATTTAGTTTAGACTACAAGGGATAAATCAAAAAGATTCACAGACTAATTATCTGATTTCAGATGAAGTAGAATATTCGGTTCCATATAAAACACAAGGTGAATAGGAGGAGGGCAGGGACAGTTCTGTGCATTTCATAAGATGAAAATGCATTATGACTTATCAAAACAAAATCTAAGCATGTTTTATATATCTCTCTTTATATATCTATATATTTATAATATGGAGAGTTGCGTTTGCATATAGGTCAGCACTAATGTAAACATATATGTTAATGTTATTGCCCATTTTAAATGGGGTTTATCTCAAAGTAAACTTTTTCAAAAGAAATGTGGTAAAAATGTTTCCTAGTGTAAATTCTCTGTGAAAAATTGCCAGTATACTTTCCCCATATACAGTGGTGTGAAAAACTATTTGCCCCCTTCCTGATTTCTTATTCTTTTCATGTTTGTCACACAAAATGTTTCTGATCATCAAACACATTTAACTATTAGTCAAAGATAACACAAGTAAACACAAAATGCAGTTTTTAAATGAGGGTTTTTATTATTTAGGGAGAAAAGAAATCCAAACCTGTGTGAAAAAGTAATTGCCCCCTGAACCTAATAACTGGTTGGGCCACCCTTAGCAGCAATAACTGCAATCAAGCGTTTGCGATAACTTGCAACGAGTCTTTTACAGCGCTCTGGAGGAATTTTGGCCCACTCATCTTTGCAGAATTGTTGTAATTCAGCTTTATTTGAGGGTTTTCTAGCATGAACCGCCTTTTTAAGGTCATGCCACAACATCTCAATAGGATTCAGGTCAGGACTTTGACTAGGCCACTCCAAAGTCTTCATTTTGTTTTTCTTCAGCCATTCAGAGGTGGATTTGCTGGTGTGTTTTGGGTCATTGTCCTGCTGCAGCACCCAAGATCGCTTCAGCTTGAGTTGACGAACAGATGGCCGGACATTCTCCTTCAGGATTTTTTGGTAGACAGTAGAATTCATGGTTCCATCTATCACAGCAAGTCTTCCAGGTCCTGAAGCAGCAAAACAACCCCAGACCATCACACTACCACCACCATATTTTACTGTTGGTATGATGTTCTTTTTCTGAAATGCTGTGTTACTTTTACGCCAGATGTAATGGGACGCGCACCTTCCAAAAAGTTCAACTTTTGTCTCGTCGGTCCACAGGGTATTTTCCCAAAAGTCTTGGCAATCATTGAGATGTTTTTTAGCAAAATTGAGACGAGCCTTAATGTTCTTTTTGCTTAAAAGTGGTTTGCGCCTTGGAAATCTGCCATGCAGGCCGTTTTTGCCCAGTCTCTTTCTTATGGTGGAGTCGTGAACACTGACCTTAATTGAGGCAAGTGAGGCCTGCAGTTCTTTAGATGTTGTCCTGGGGTCTTTTGTGGCCTCTCGGATGAGTTGTCTCTGCGCTCTTGGGGTAATTTTGGTCGGCCGGCCACTCCTGGGAAGGTTCACCACTATTCCATGTTTTTGCCATTTGTGGATAATGGCTCTCACTGTGGTTCGCTGGAGTCCCAAAGCTTTAGAAATGGCTTTATAACCTTTGAAATTGAACTCAGGTGTGATAAACCACAGTTAAGTTATTTTTTAACAAGGGGGGCAATCACTTTTTCACACAGGCCCATGTAGATTTGGAGTTTTTTTTCTCCTTTAATAACGTAAACCTTCATTTAAAAACTGCATTTTGTGTTCAATTATGTTATCTTTGACTAATAGTTAACGGTTTTTGATGAGCAGAAACATTTAAGTGTGACAAACATGCAAAAGAATAAGAAATCAGGAAGGGGGCAAATAGTTTTTCACACCACTGTAAATGTAGTGGGGAAATGTCTCTAGAGAATGACGGAAATGTAGAAAATCAGCATGCAGGGGGTGATGTAGATAATGAGATTTAAAAGTGGCTGCTTGATTTTTATAATGCTAATTCGCCAGCCTCAACCTGGAGACATTATTTTTGGAAAAAATTTGTCTTGTACTCTATTTTATTTATCAAAAATGTATCAAAAATAAAATTGGTGAGTTTTTTTTTTCTTCGAATAAACTCACAATTTAAAAAAAAAAAAAAAACCACGGACGTTTGCTTTTTGATTAATAAGTCAGACTATAAAAAAGCTCAAATCATGGAAAAGGAATACCTCAATAGTTGACAAGCTCAAAAAACTCAAATCTCAAATTTAAAAAAAATGGCATGATTTTGCATACAAAAACTCCAATTGACTTCAATATAAAGCTTTTATGTGTTGAAAATTCTCAAGTTTTCTGTGCTTAATAAATACCAGACATTTGAGTTTTTGAAAAAATAATTGAATTTGTGAGTTTTTGTGCAAACAAATATCGAATTGTGGCAAAAAGATTTGTTGAAGTTGAAGGGAATCTACATGTTCGGTGAAACTACTCCAAATTTTCTCTTTCATCCTTTAATAAATATACCCTTTAGGCTCCACTGACAGCCCTGCTAATAGCATCTAAGAGGCTTATTTATTAAAGATTTTAGTGGTTTTAGAGATTTTTGAAACCACAACTAAACTTAAAAACTCTAAAAGCACGATTATCATTACATTTTTCAAAAGTTCAAATTTCAAAAAGTAAAAATGAAAAAAGTGCTGAACGATCTGAAAAAATACAAAAATCTGGAAAACTTAAAAAAAAAAGTTAAACGGACCTCTGCCATTGGCTTTTACATAAACTCGTCAGGTTTACGGTGGAAAATAATCTAATTAGAACAGTTGCCAGGGTCAAGGTGTGATAAATCTCATATTCAAATTCGAGTTGGTGATTTTAAATTCTAATTTGTGAGTTTTGACCAAAAACATTTTTAATTTGCCATTCGAAACTTAGTAAATCTGCCCCTAAATCTTTTAAAGATCTGCATCTCTATCCCCTGATGCCCTTTTATTAGAGTGCAATTGCAGGGATCACTTACTGGCTGCCTGATGAGGTGTGTGGGTTTTTGTTTTGTTATTGTTTTTTCTGCAGCCATAGGCATATTGCTTGGTTTGCTTTCCTAAGACTGCAAAATATTTTTTGTTTTCTTTCAAATGATGATAAAAGATGCCCAATAAATCTCTTTACATAAACCACTGGATAAAGTAAAAAACTTATCAGATAATAAAGAAAGAAATGAGGCATTTTGTAATATAAAAAAAAAGCTATTTTATAGAAGGTTGTATGTATTCAGGGCAATAAAGCACAAGAAACAGAAATATTTTATAAAGATCATTCAGCATCCACCAAGGCGAATCACTTGAACACAAAAGATGAGATGTCTGTTGAAGAGTTACTTGAGAATCCTCTTTGAAACATTTCAGACCTTTTCCACATCAATATTCAAACAATTGGCAATTCAAAATTTGGGCAAATGACTGCTTCGTGCTGTTCCACAATTACACAAACACAAAGAATTCCAATCTAATAGCAATTTCTTGGTTACTTCTAGTTACTGTTGCCATGGAGGAAGAGCGAGCAACAGGAAATATATTGCAATTAATTTTGTTTCATTAATGACTTTCATGGCAGATGAGCTTTTGAAGAAAAGTTCATGCTTTGAAGATAGACAGTGGCGGATTCAGTGTATATTTTAGATTTTGGTTGGCTGCCAATAAGCTGGCACATACATGAAATAGGTAGAAAGAGCTGGGCGGAACACAGTGAAGAACATCTCTGACAGTTTGGATGGAGATAAAGGGGTAGTAGAACTAAATTTCATGTCTTTATAATACAAAGCATATTTGGGGGTTCCACAGTGAAAAATAGAAGCCCCTTATTTACCGTTTAGTGCAGTGCAGACAGTATTTACAGGGTTCTCTGCTTGAAGATTACTAAACTTTTGCCTGATCATGCCAAATAAACATGATCGGTTTACTGAATTTGTAACCAAAAAAGAATGGATTACTGTGGAATCATCCAGTTTGGCCCAGTTAAGGCAGAAATGATGATTCTAAATAAAAGGGTAGCTTGGGAGGCTTGCCTGGTGATTATGGGGCATACGTATTTGGGGCATGCTAAAATAATAAAGTTGTAATGTGATTCATTTCCCTTATGTCACTAGGCTGTCTATTGGAGGCTTCCCTTTGCAGTTATTATGTATTATTGATGTATATTGATCTCAACCCAGTCCAAATGTCTGCCAATTTTAAACTTGTGCCCGCAGTTAACAGCATGTATGGATATGGCATTGCAGTCTCGCCTCTGCAAGGGTCAGGACAGGGAGGACTAATCACTGAGGGAGCTGGTACACTAGAGTGATCTAACCAGTGAAGAAGATCAAGAACCACCACCTATCCCCAATGTGCTACAGGGGATGCTTTGCCAGCCCAAACACACTTTACTAGCATACCAATAGTATGTTTGTATGTATTTGTATAGGACTGTTTGTATACACAGCACTGTACATTCTTACAACAGTATTGCAAATAGGGAGGACAGAAGTTGGAATAAAACACGAATATTAACATTTACAAATATTAGGTGTCCTGTGTTAAAAGACACAAGAGTATGGAAGCCCCTACTTGATAGAGCTTACATTCTAGAGTTGTTGCGCAGTTTACAGTAGTTTTACAGGACATAAGATACTGCCAGCAGTTATTAGAACTCTGGACTATTCATGCATTTCCTTTCTGGGCAAATGGAGGCTTTTAAAGTTTGCTACTGATAATAACTACTGATAATAATCCCCTGTCTAAATTGCCTCCATTGCTAATTTTGTCATGGCCAGGTGCCAGCAATCCTCCCACCAAGGGCCTATTTAAGCCAGCCTCTTTCTACCCCTCCATGCTGGATCACTGAGTCTAGTTCTGTGATCTAGTTCATTCCTTAGTTCCTGCCTTGCCTTGCATGCAAGCTTCATCTGATGTCCTGGTTTGACCCTGGCCTGCTATTGGGACTTTCTTGTTTGCTGCTTGCCCAGATTTTTTGCCTGGATTTGCTGTTGTTTGCCACCTGACCAGACCTCTTGCCTGCTTCACATACTTGTTATTCTTAGCTGCCAGCCTCAATCACTGGCCTTGTATAAGGATTTGTGTCTTTCATTGCACCTTGCACAGAATCTGTTGTGATTTTTTTTTGTTTCTTCTTTATTAATTACTTAATAACATGCCTTCTGCTTTTCATCAAGCCAAACACATGAATTACCAGGTCATGCAGCACAAAGGCTTCTACCTAACAGTCACTCACCTGTGACCAGACCTGACAGATACAAATTAGGTCACAGACAAATTGATACCAAGTTAATGAAAAATGGTCCATGGCTTTGAATTCTGATAATTTCTTTTTGACGAAGCCCCCAATATATATAAATCACCTGCATGTATCAGTTAACTAGTGTACTATGTGTTTTCTAATAATATATATAAATGCTTAGAAATATTTAGCATTTTAATTGTCCTTTTTATCAATAAAACAAAATTGACTTGAATAAATGGAGCCTGATGCTGTGTAAATACAAAATAATTGCTAGCTGCTTACAAAACAGTACTGTGTGTGCATATCTTGATCTTTGCAGTTATAAATTACTTTCATTTCTTTCTAATTTCAGGTGATTTCATAAATCCAACCGTTCTTGCCTTATTTGGAAAATTATCTGTCAGTGCAGCCTTCAATGTGGTGTATATTTATACTTCAGAGCTTTATCCAACAGTAGTAAGGTAACTATTGTGTATTTACTTTCTTAGAAAGGTCTTTTTATACAGTGATTGGCGTTAAAGAACAAAATACCCATACATTATACAGATAGGCTTTCTCTGAAACAATGTGCTTAACCAATATACACCTCAATTCATATTTATTGTGGTCTGGAAAATGACAACTTTAATAAGGCATGTTAAGTATTGATTATCTTCCCTTAGGTATTTATGACTGGAGGAATAGGGCTGAGGCAAATCGTAAAACCTAACAAAGATCAGATGATTCCTGTAGTTTAAAAAAAAAAAAAAAAAAATGCCAAACCATCTAAGTAAGGAACAGAAAAGGCAAATTTTGCAGAAGAGCAACAGGGCAACTAGCTCAAATCAAAGGAAGAAAACCGCTAACGATACAAGAACTACTTAAAATTAAGGATACATATGTGTCATTTTTGAAAATTAGCAATACCATGGGGCAAATTCACTAAAGGGCGATTTTTCGGCAACGACTGCTTACCACACTTTGCTAGCACTCTTGCTAGCACTCTAGCACTCTTGCGCTTAGGTTAATTTGAAGCGCTTAAAGTGGCCACTTTTTCAAACACATGTCCAATGAGCCATAATAAAGACAGAGGAGATCCTCTAATGTCCTAGACATGAGCCCAATTCCTCACACATAAATCTTTAATAGTTTTACAAGGAAAACAGACTAATACTAGCTTAAGATATAATTCTCCACTAAATAATGCAAATTTCAAAAGAAAAAGTAGTAACCTCCATTGTATGCTGGCAAATGCACAGAGTTTGTCAGGTAAAATGAGACCTATAATTAATTGCACCGATTATGATATAATTGGTATCACTGAGGCCTGGTGGGATAAAACATGTGACTGGACTGTGAATTTAAATGGTTATACCCTTTTTAGGAGGGACAGAGGGAATAAAAAGGGTGGAGGAGTGTGTGTATGTAAAGCCTAAATTAAAGCTGTGCACTAAAGAAATAACCATGGCTGGCACTGGTGAGGGTGTGGAATCCCTCTAGGTAGGGATTTTGACTGGGCAAAAGGTTACAAAGAAAATCATCATTGGTGTATGCTATAAACCACCTCGTATAAGTGAGAATGAAGCCCAGCTACTCTTACAAAAAGAATCGGCTTCACACCTAGGTCAAGTTATTACTATGGGTGACTTCAATTATCCAGACATTGACTGGGGTAATGGGGTTGCCAAGACAGAAAAGCTAGTAGATTTATAAATAGGCTGAATGAGAACTTTTTATTCTAGCTTGTTCAAGAACCTACTAGGAATAACTCGCTTTTAGATCTTGTAATAACTAACAATACTGAACTCATCTCTAGCATTTGTGTAGTTGAGCATTTAGGGATTAGTGATCATAACATGGTCTCCTTTGAGATTTTGTCGCAGAGGCAATTCTATAAGGGAGTAACTAAAACACTAAATTTCAGACGTGCAAACTTTGACTGTATAAGGGCATCTCTGCAACATGGGAAGTGGGAAATGCTTCACATAGAACAAAAATGGGAACTCTTTAAAATGCTGCTTAATAAATATTCATGTCAGGATATTCCCCTTGTAAGCAAGGAACAGTGTTGCAAAGCAAAACCTTTTTGTTTCAATAGAAATGTTGGTGTTGAGGTGGGCAAGAAAAGACATGCTTTAAAGCTTTCAAGTTAGCTGGGACAGCTGAATCATTTACAAGGAGGCCAATAAATCATGCAAAAAAGCTGTCGGGCAAGCTAAAATTGATATGGAAACGATATTGCAGCAAGCAGTAAACAGAATCCAAAATAATTTTTTATATATGTTAATAGTAAAAAAATGAAGCAGGAAGGGATGGGATCCTTAATATCAGAGGGGGTCAGTTGGTTGATGAGAACACAAATAAGGAACCAGTTAATGAAGGTTTCCTTCTTAATAGTCCCAATTCTAGTAATACAACTAATGATGCATGGTTCACACATGAGGAAATCCAAATGAGAGTAGAACATGTTAATATAAACAAAGGTTCAGGGCCAGATGGTATTCATCCCAGGGTACTTAGCGAGCTTAGCTCTGTGATTGCCAAACCTCTTTACTTAATTTTTTGGGATTCAAAGAGGTCTGACATGGTGCAGAGAGACTGGCAAATTGCTAATGTGGGATCCCGTTCTCAACCTCAAAACTAAAGGCCAGTTAGTCTGATGTCAGTGGTAGATTGGTAAATTTTTCTAAGGGTTAATAAAGGATAAGATACTGGACTTCATAGCAAATCATAATACTATGAGTTAGTGCCAGCATGGTTTTATGCTTAATAGAACTTGCCAGACTAACTTAATTTATTTTTATGAGAAGGGGAGAAGGGACCTCTATTCTGGGATGGCAGTGGATGTGATTTACTTAGACTTTGCTAAAGCATTTGATACAGTGCCACACAGAAGGTTACTGGTTAAATTAAGGAATGTTGGCCTGGAACATAGTATTTGTACCTGGATAGAGAACTGACTAAAATATAGACTACAAAGAGTGGTGGTAAATGGAACTTTTTTAAATTGAACCAGTGTTGTTAGTGGAGTACCGCAGGGCTCTGTACTAGGTCCCTTGCTTTTCAACTTGTTTATTAATGACCTGGAGGAGGGCATTGAAAGTACTGTTTCTATTATTGCAGATGATACTAAATAGTGCAGAACTATAGGTTCCATGCAGGATGCTGCCACTTTGCAGAGTGAATTGTCTAAGTTGGAAAACTGGGCAGCAAACTGGGAAATGAGGTTCAGTGTTGATAAATTCAAGGTTATGCACTTTGGCAAAAATAATATGAATGCGTGTTATACACAAAATGTGTTGTCTAATTCTGGGCAGTGTTATTCTGTGGCCACTAAAGCAAATAAAGTTCTGTCTTGCATAAAAAAGGGCATTAAGTCAAGGGATGAAAACATAATTATGCCTCTTTATAGGTCCCTGGCCTCATCTGGAGTATCCAGTGCAGTTTTGGACTCCAGTCCTTAAGAGGGATATAAATGAGCTGGAGAGAGTGCAGAGATGTGCAACTAAACTGGTTAGAGGGATAGAAGACTTAAATTATGAGAGGAGTTGGGGTTGTTTTCTCTGGAAAACAAGTGGACATGATTACACTTTACAAGTACATTAGATGACATTATAGACAAATAGCAGGGGACCTTTTTATCCAAGAGGATCAACGTACCAGAGCTGCCCCCCCCTTCAGACTAGAAGAAAAGAACTTCCATTTGAAGCAACGTAGGGGGTTCTTCACAGTCAGGACAGTGAGGTTGTAGAATGCACTGACGGGTGATGTTGTGATGGCTGATTCAGTTAATGCCTTTAAGAATGGCTTGGATGATTTCTTGGACATACAGAATATCCAAGGCAATTGTGATACTAAACTCTAGTTAGTAAGTTAGTATAGATATGGGTATATATAATTTATGTGAGAGTAGGAAGGGGTGTGTGTATGGATGCTGGTTTTCAGTTGGAGGGGTTGAACTTGATGGACTTTGTCTTTTTTCAACCTGATTTAACTATGTACAAGGTACTATTTTACTATTACAGAGAAAAAGGAAATCATCTTTAAAAATTAGCATTATTTGGCTAAAATGGAGATTTGTATTATTTGGTTAAATTGGAGATGGTCATTTTGTAATTCAGAACATTCTGGATAATGCGCTTCTGAATAACGGATCCCCTCCCTGTAATCTAAAATTGATCTCCTTAGAGTTAGTCCACACAAGGAGATTTATGAGGCAACTTCGTGCAACTTTGGAAAACTAAGCGCCGTGAGTGCTTTAGCACATGCGACTTTTCATTATAGCGGATGGGAAGACACGCAAAGGCAGTTTGGGGAGATTGTCGCCCAGAAAAAGAGATGATTAGTTGCCAGGCGACTAAATTTCCCCAAATCTCCTCGTGTGGACTTACCCTTAATGTAGCTTGCAGTGTAATAATGTTTGACACAAAGGAACAATTTCATCCTATTCTGTCTGAAAAATGGACACAGGGAGTTATTGTGTCATAAATTTCCATTTTAAATAAAGACATACCGTATATACTCGAGTATAAGCCGACCCAAGTATAAGCCGAGGTACCTAATTTTACCTACGAAAGCTGGGAAAACTTATTGACTCTAGTATAAGCCTAGACACAACTACAGCCCTGTCTCCCAGCAGCGCACATTCTGCCAAAGCGACCCCCCCATCGATCAACCGGACTTCTTTGCAAAGTTGATGGTGACAGAGAATTGCCAAATGGATTACTGTGTGCATTGTCCCACTGTCCCACTTCCATGTGCAGAGGGTGCTGTGTGATATTGCCATCACTGTTAATCCTTCATATAACAAACAGAGGGCGCTGTGTGATATTGCAGTCACTGTTATTCTTTAATATAACCAACAGAGGGAGCTGTGTGATATTGCAGTCACTGTTATTCTTTCATATAACCAACAGAGGGCACACTGTTATTCTTTCATATAACCAACAGAGGGCGCTGTGTGATATTGCAGTCACTGTTATTCTTTCATATAACCAACAGAGGGCACTGTGTGATATTGCAGTCACTGTTATTCTTTCATATAACCAACAGAGGGCACACTGTTATTATTTCATATAACCAACAGAGGGCGCTGTGTGATATTGCAGTCACTGTTAATCTTTGATATAACCAACAGAGGGTGCTGTGTGATATTGTAGTCACTGTTATTCTTTCATATAACCAACAGAGGGTGCTGTGTGATATTGCAGTCACTTTTAATCTTTCATATAACCAACAGAGGGCGCACTGTTAGTCTTTCATATAACCAACAGATGGCACTGTGTGATTTTTGCAGTCACTGTTATTCTTTCATATAACCAACAGAGGGCGCACTGTTATTCTTTCATATAACCAACAGAGGGTGCTGTATGATATTGCAGTCACTGTTATTCTTTCATATAACCAACAGAGGGCATTATGGGATATTGCAGTCTCTCCCCAAGTGAACTGTTGGTATAGGAATGATTAAAAGTGACTGCAATCTCAGCTACTGCCCGCTGACCCGAGTATAAGCCGAGGTAGACTTTTTCAGCACATTTTGGATGCTGAAAAACTCGGCTTATACTCGAGTATATACGGTAAACAGAAAATGTTGGATTTTACTTTGCAAATAGCAAGAGGTAAGACCTTGTTTGCTACAATGCTTTACTGGAAATTTAAATTGGCTGTTCCTACCCAGTGAGCACCAAGTACCGTACTTGTTGAATACTTATGGGATTCAACAAGTGGGATTACTATATGTGTATTTGGAAATGGAAATGTATAGCAGAATAGACAAAACATTATGCAACTCGACAAAGAAATGCTTCAAGGGCAACTAAAGACCATAAACAAGAAAGATCTTAAGGACAATTTTTAAGCCCAAGCCTCCTGTACTTTGTTGTTTAATACAGATATTACACTTTTTATAATTTTCCCACTGCTTATTAGAAAGTCTTAAAACCTGAGTACTATCCATTCTGTAGAATTTTCTCTTTTGTTCATCTTGGTTTTGAGACACTTACAATAGAAATGTCACAAGCGCATACTGTACTAAATTTAGTCTGAAAGATTATCGGTTTACTTTATTAAAATATCTCGGGCCTGGTGAGTCTTCCTCTGACATAATTATCTCATTAAATGAAAGTGTTAGATTACTACCCACAGTTAGTCACCCTCTTACATCTTCACCTAATTTATTGATGTTGTTGGATTACATTGATGTTGCCTGGTTTTAGAATTAATGAAAGTAAATGGCCTTCCAGATGAATGTTTCAAACTACTGAAGCTGAATGTTAATTTCCATTGAAATAGTAGGAAGCTAAAAGGCTGAAAGCTGTCTCAGCGAAAGGTACGAACTCTGCCCTTATTTGATTCCATTAGGAACCTGAAACTATAAATGTGTTTTGGTGAATCAACAGTACTTTTAACTATTCTGTTGCAAATGAGAATTATTATACTTTATGATTTTATTTTTTTACAGTTTAAGAGGAATGTTAAATATTTGTTGCCTAAAAAGTAAATAAAAAATGACTGTGTACATCAGCATTATCTTTGAAGGGACAGTTATAACATCAAGAAATATATAGCAAATATTCAGAAGGGTCTTTCTTGGTCAGTATAAGTATTTATGATTTCTTATAGCTATTAGTAGAAAATGGGTGTCATTTCCATTCTGCATAGTAACTTCAAAGATTGTGCCTTTGTTTATAGTTAAGATCTGTGTTGCCAATCATTGCACTGAAAGCAGTTTGATTGTCAGCAGTGAATAAGCAGGTATAGATTTCTCTGTTGAGCATCACTGTAGCAATTAGCCAGCAGGTAAGAGTTGCTTTAGGGAGTTAGACTAAATGTGTTACAAACCCAGGAATGAATCACTATATCACTATATTCAGCAAGAGCTCACCAGTAACAAAAACCTGAAGATGCTGTGTATCCTTAAAAGGTTTCAACTTAAAGGACCAGTAACATCAATTTAAAAAAAAAGAAGTTAGTATACATTGAAAGAAAAACCAAGATAAATGAAACTTTAAAATCGCAAAGTCTTTATTAAAGGGGACCGTCACCCCCCAAAAAATCCTAGTTTATCACATTAGTCAAGCAAAATTAACTTTAATTACACTATATTAATTATTTGAATCTTGTTTCCTTCAGTCTAAGAATTCATAATTATAGCAAGCAGGCAAGAGACATTTTGTGGACACTGTTATTAAGGCAAGCCTTGCATTATCTCAAAAGCTTGTTTGTGCACCAGAATGGGGGACCTGATGTCCATCCCCATGCCCTGGCTACACCATTAAATGGTGAAGATAACTGGGGAATGTGGGGAGAACAACGATTTCTAGGAAGTGCTGAATGGAAAGTGAAAGTAATTATCTGCCCCGACTTTATGCCTAAGGCATAGAGGAGGGACAGACAATATTTGATTGACAGCTGAGATTTTTAAATGAGCTTACCAGAGCCATGAATGCTTTAATAAAAAATAGAAATTGGATTTCATGTTTAATTTGAAAAGGACTTTTATTATACAGTTTTTTGTGTCTGGGTGACAGGTCCACTTTAAGAAACCAAAATTCCACTTGCGATCCATCGCGCATCGATCGATTTCTCCTCCCTGCCTTCCTTATAGGAGATAGCCAGGGTGGAGAAATCGAGCACCGCATGATGGATTGTTGCCCTGTCACCTTTTCTGAAGAGGAGTTTCAGTAAGTTATTTCTCAATAAAGGCTTTGCGATTTTAAAGTTTTATTTGTCTTGGTGTTGTTTTTTTTTTTTTCAATGTATACTAACGATAATGTTTAAAAAAAAATGTTTATATTACCGGTCCTTTAAAGGAGAAGTAAAGTCAAAAATCAAATAAAGCTCTAACTGCTGACCATGAAATAAAAGTATCCTTACCAGTAAGCATTCCCTCATTCGTTTTTCTATTAAGGTTTGTGCTGTCATCATTTTTAAAAAAAGCTCAAAGCTGTAAATGGAAGCATTCCCTGGCTGCAGTCCAAAAACGAGTCCTATTAGGGCACACGCATGCGCAATCATTCACAGCAGTGCCCTGCACATGCGCATGAGTATATTGTGGCTTTCCTTTGAAGAGCTGACGTTGCAGGCACGTGATTTAGCCTTTCCTCATTCCTGACCTCTGCCCCCGCCTGCTTTCACTCAACCGCCAATCGCGATGCTTCTTCCCTGTTGAAGCTTACATGCTCCTGCGCTCACTCCGGTTTTAATTTACAGCTTGGCAGTGAGCGCAGGAGCTGAGCAACGGAGGTCAGCTAAATATTCCCAGCGTTTTGGTCTGTCTGACAGAGGTCTGTCTAAATACATGTTTAATAAAAGGAAAACAGCGCAAATTAAAAAGAAGCCTTTATTTTAACTTTGTTTTAATGCCTCCTTGTTTAGAGGCTGTCGGTCTGAAATGAGGCGCATGCGCAGTACAGTAGAGGCAGAATGGAAAATGGCGGCGCCAAAGTTTGAACGGTGGAGAAACTAACGAACAAGGGTACACAAAGCCACTACTAAATAGACACTTTTTAATATGGCGTTTCAGGAGGGGGGCTGCTGGTAAACAGAAAGAAATAGGTATCGTTTTTTAACTTTACTTCTCCTTTAATGAAAGGCTCCTGCCAATGCCATATTTTTGTCTGTTCTCAGCCAAAAAAAATAAATAAATAAAAGCCTAAATCTCGCCTCACAAGGACAGATTGTCTTTTCACACCATTCACACTCACTTTAAGCACCTGCACTTAGTCATTTTGTCAAGTACCATATTTGACCTGTATACATTCCTGTATTGTAGTCCATATCCATGAACCTTCTTATACTTCATAGTGTGGGTGCCATCTCCTGTTGTGTGAATAATAGTGGGGGACACAAGGGTACACATACATCATCACAAGCTTCCTATTTGAGTACTACCTCTCATTGTTAAAGCTGCACTTTAAAGGAGAAGGAAAGGCTTGCAGCACTTGTGGGTGCCAAGTGTTAGGCACCCCAAGTGATTGTATTGATTTACCTAAAACCCCGGGCCAGTGCTCCTATCAGCAGAAAACTGCACCAGCCAAGGGTTATACCAGTGAGCACCACAGAACAATCCACTTCCGTCTTTTTCTGTCTTCAAATTTCCCGGGGCAAACGCATGCGCAGTTGAACGAAATAGCCGACTTTTTAGTTAAAGTTCGGCTTTTCGTTTTACTGTGCATGTGCAGCCCCGTAAAGGAAAGAGGAAGACAGAAGAGGATCACTCTGTGGTGCTCACTGGTATAACCCCGGGCCGGTGCAGTTTTCTGCTGATAGGAGCACTGGCCGAGGCTTAAAGTAAGCCAATACAATCACTTGGGGGTGTCTAACATCATACCTTCCAACTGTCCCGTTTTTAGAGGGACAGTCCCTCTTTTGAGGCTCAACCTGCAGCCCCTCATTTGTACTGGAAAGTCCCATTTTTCTCTGCACTGAACAGCCAGAAAATGAAACAAATTCTCTAACTTAATTGGCTTTTGGCAGAGAGCGCAGAACAGCCACAACAGAAGATAATATACTTTTGTAACAATTTCTATATAAGCATAAGTAATTGAAACAATATAAGATAGCAGGTCCCTTGGGAAAAGTTAGACTCACAGCTTAAAGGGCAATTCACCTTCTGTAATAACTGAAAAAACACAGAAATATGTTCAAACTTTTATAACCTGTGAAATTTTGTAAAATGAACATGGTAATTAGGGGGTGTGGCCTCAAAAATGAGCTTGGTCAAAAAACATTCACCACGCTATGCTGCAACTTTTTTTGTCCCTCTTTTTATTTCCAAAATGTTGGGAGGTATGTAACATTTGGCACCCCCAAGTGCTGCAAGCCTTTCCTTCTCCTTTAAGTGTAAATATTTTATCATAGCTCTGTAGCACATTCCAAACAATAAGACTCTCTGGATTTACTAACTACAGGTCTGCTCCTGGGAACTAAAATGGACTAGTTTGAAATGGGGAACCTTGTTAGAGAGATAATTTGTAGTGCAAAGCCTGATTTTGGAGCTCTGCCCAGCATCAGGGGTTATTAATTGATCACGTATAACGTGTGATAAGAACATTTCCGCAGTGCAGTAAAAGAATAAACAGAACCTGTCATGTTTCAGTCTGAGACATAGCTGGCATGAGCTGGATTTCTGTAGTTTATTCTTGTAGTAAATTGATGGTCCTCAGATAATTGCAGTTGCAAACAGGGTCACAAATGCTCTGCAGTTTTTTTTTGCTGTTGCCTGTCTGCAAAGAAAGCAGTGCTGGAACACATTCGTCTCATTCAAACTGCTATTCTCTATTTGTCATCCATAAACTTTATTCATTGAGTAAAGAGTGGGCAGAGAGAGTCACTATTGTGTTCCGTCCCCTCTTGCTCTGAAAAGGAAAGTCAAGCACAACTTGTAATATTTGTTGCAAAACATTATCAAAGAACAAGAAAAGTTCTTTTAAAAGGCATTTTGATTTTAATTAAAAGTGCTGGACAACACAGAGACACATACTGCAAGGTGCCACAGTGCTCATATAAAAGAATAATTCCCCAGACACAATCACTAGATATCCTTGATACTTACAGCATTGTGACATTGTTACTATATACATTAAACAGATAATTAGCCAAGTACACATAGCAGATTGACAAATTGTTCATATTCGTGTACCATTTCCCAGATGTATATAGCAAGATGAATCCTTTCCTGCATTAACATTTAGGGGCCCATTTACTTAGTTTGAGTGAAGGAATAGAGGAAAAAAAAGTTTGAATTTCGAAGGGTCGAATATGGCTACTTCAACCATCGAATGGGCTACTTCGACTACGACCTTAGATTTCGAATCGAACGTTTCAAACTAAAAATCGTTCGACTATTCGACCATTCGATAGTCGAAGTACTGTCTCTTGAAAAAATTCTTCGACTCCCTAGTTCGCCACCTAAAACCTACCGAGGCCAATGTTAGCCTATGGGGAACGTCCCCATACGCTTCCTAACAATTTCCTGATCGAAGGAATATCCTTCGATCGATGGATTAAAATCCTTCGAATCGGTTGATTCGAAGGTTTTAATCGTTTGATCGAACGATTATTCCTTCGATCGTTTGATCGTAGGAATAGCGCAAAATCCTTCGATATTCGAAGTCGAAGGATTTTACTTCGACCCTAGGTAAATGTGCCCCTTAATTGCCCAGGCTTACAAAGTAGTTACCCAGTGTTCCATAAATTCATTATCTACCTGAGATAAATGCTTATATACAATAAATAATAAAGATCAGCAATACATCATCTATTTTCTAGGAGTACCTTGGATTGTTTTTTTCTTTGTCAAAATAACTTTGCAGGTAGTTTTACCTACATATTTACCCATCCATCCAAAATATACAGTAAGCATCCTTCTAATTTAAAACTTTTAAAAATACTAGGGATGCACCGAATCCTTTGCAAAAGATTTGGCCGAATACCAAACCGAATCCTAATTTGCATATACATATGCAAATTAGGGGTGGGACGGGGAAAACATTTTTTACTTTCTTGTTTTGTGACAAAAAGTCACGTGATTTCCCACCCACCCTAATTTGCATACGCAAATAAGAATTCGGATTTGGTTCAGCCAGGCAGAAGGATTCGGCTGAATCCTGCTGAAAATCCTTGCCGAATCCCGAACCGAATCCTGGATTCGGTGCATCCCTAAAAAATACAATAAAGGTGTTGGAGAAGTACACATTGGGAGATTTATGGGTCCGTTTGCGTGGTAAAATTGACTATTTGTTTCTGCATGTTATCACTGTGAATATGTTCACGCCAAATTATTCGCAGCGACTAAGTTTACTAAACTGTGACGCGCTCAGAAGTCATTGTGATCACTGGCGGTAACTACAGTACATTAACGGACCATCTTACGTTAGCTGTAATTTCTGCAAGTTGCTAGTTTTCTGACGACAAATTAAGTTTGCGAATATTTATGCTATAAAATAGTCTTGTTTTATGGCATTTATTATGGCATGATTTATGGCCAGATATGTATCTTCAAAAAGGCGAAACTTTATAGATATTATCAACAACACGGTAAACAGATTTCACCCAATAAAAATGTATGCATCATATAAATCCACATTTCAATACATCCAGTCACAAGACTTAACCCCTGCCAATAGAATCATATAATAAAATTCATAAACAAGTTTTACCAATCAATCTGTGTGCATCATATAAATGTAGTTTAATCTAGACTGACGAAAGCCTTTGGTCCCTCCTAGCCATAATTCGTCTTTCAGTTGAAAAAGCTGCTGTAGCAGCAGACAAAAGAATAATCCAAAACATCTTTTTATCCTGTCACTTCTCTCTTCTCCTGTCAGGACTGGCAACAGGAACAATGATGGGTAAAACAAGGTGTTATGGGATATTTCCTGTCCCCTTGAGAATTATCTGGCGAAAAAATAATTTACCACCACTATATAGATGGCGGTAAAATTTTCTGAATATTCTGGCATTTATTTTGTCTTTCGCACATTTTGCTGTTTAGTAAACCGCCTGTAAATGTGTACAAAGCGTTATTTTCAGCGAATGCGATAACTGGCGAACACATATTCATGTGCAGAGAAAATTCGCAAATTTATATATACCGCAGGTTAGTAAACTGGCGAAAACATATTCGGCGATAAATTTGCCTAAATTTTATGCACATATTTTACCGCGCTTTAGTAAACGGACCCCATAGTAATAATTAGGTGTAAACTGCAAAATAGGCAGTGTTGCACCAAAATAAAATGTACTTAGTGCTTTTCACTGCTTTATTTATATGCTTTCGGTGTCTACAACAAGTGTAATGTGTTAGAGCTCAGCATACCTAACGTATTTTCAGCAGCATCAGAGCTGTGCTCTCTCTTATTGAATTTTATTTTAAGGTGTTATTTATTAAAGTCGGAATGGAAAAAAACACTTTTTTTAATATAAGACCCAAATTTTTAGTAGATTTTTTTTGGGGGGATTTATTAAAGCCCAATGCTGCAAAAAGTCCAAATTCAAAAATCCAGCATCTCAGACCTGCCGTGGTTGTATATAAGTCAGTGGGAGAGGTCCCTATCCTATTTGGAAATTTCTGTGGTCTGCGCTTGAATTAGTATGAAAATCCGACTATTTCAGACTTTTCAGGCAAAAATCAGAAAAATTCTGGACATTTCGGGGAAAAAGACAGAAAAATAGTACGATTCAGGGAAAAGACTCCAAAAAAATTGTACAATTCGGGTTTTTCCTTAGTGCGAATTTAATTAACATAAGCATTTATGAACAATAATTGCAAGTACTAATTACATGTAACTGAATATAATTCTTTAATGGGTATTATAGGTATGAGACCTGTTATCCACAATGCTTAGGACCTGGGTTTTTTTTCCATAATCTTCATACTTTAATAATAGAAAATCATGTAAACATTAAATAAACCCAATAGGCGGGTTTTGCCTCCAATAAGGATTAATTATATCTTAGTTGGGATCAAGTACAAGCTACTTTTTATTTTTACAGAGAAAAGGAAAATTATTTTTTTAAATCTGGATTATTTAATCATAATGGAGTCTATGGGAGACAGCCTTTCTTTAATTCAGAGCCTTCTGGATAATGGTTTTCTGGATAATGGATTCCATACCTGTACTGAATAAATATATATATATATATATATATATATATATATATATATATATATATATATATATATATATATATATATATATATATATATATATATATATATATTAGAAACACATGGTTATTTGACTTTTAAAATAATATTCTTTAACAGGATTTGTAGAACGCTTAGTTACTGTGCATGGTTAGTAGTGTACCCTGCTGTGCACAGTAAGGATTTGTTTTGGTAAACATTTATTATTATCATGTGTAGGTAGAGAAGTTTGAAAAAAAAGTTGAATATAGCAGATGCAATGTGACCTTGTCAGGATTCATCTATGTTCATACAAGTAGATTTTATTATCAGAAATGTGTTGTTTTCTCTGAGTTCCTCAGTACCACCTTGTGCTGATTTTAATTTTTAAATTACGGCGAGAACTGCAGAGCACATTCAGACCCTGGACAGAAGTTTTCCCTGAACGAGTACCAAGGAGAGGGTTTTTGTGCAGTAGTGCTGCGTACCTAAGTAGCATTACCGTATATAAATACATTCTCCATGCTCTTGCACTTCTGCCCTAGTTCTTTTTAAATAACCCTATATTGGAGGATGTAAAGATACTGTATAATAACATTTTGCATAACAACCAGACACATAAAAAAAGCTTTGCTACAGAGAGATCATCTCATTCTGCTGTGAATAAGTGTAGGCTTTATATTATTTCTTGTGATCATGAAAAAAATATTCATAAATAATATATAAACAGACACACAAGAAGATTGATGTGTCAGTACTCATACTGGGTATTTCTTTTTGTTTTGGTTTTAATTCTGTTTGCTGGAATCCCTTCGGGATGTGAAGAAATGTTCCATGCTTACGAGTTCTCCTATTATGACACCTTTTATTAAATTTTTGAAACAGTGCAATCAAGCCAGCGACATAGCACATCATAATGTATACTTGTTATTTGTTAGTTGTATTTTTTCATATTTTGCGTTGCTAAAAGAGCTATTATACTTAAACTTACGAGCAAGCGAACACCGTGGAGAGAAATCGTTTCAGTGCTTTATACAGGTCACTGTATGACTGAAGACAGTGCTGGTTACAAGAGGCTTTTGGTTTCAGATACACCCTATTTATAGAGTAAGTTTTATAAATCTCTAAAGTCTCTATTAATTGTACATAACTGGTGTGTTCCCTTGCTTTCTAGAGGAGGCCACTTTGTGCAGATTCTAAGTATCCCCAAACAGCTACCTTGGGATTCCTAAGAATTTTGTTTATGTGGTTGTCGCTATGCTGACTATTTATGTTTAATAATAAAATTCTATGAGCACAGTCCACAAAGGAGCATCAGGCACACTTCAAAGAATATCACACTACGCATCTACAAGTTTGAGATGAAGCACCCATCATTGCACCCTACCACAAAAGATAGTCTAGCTGAAAGTCCAGAGGATTATTGGATATTGGGGTTGCTTAGTAGAGATGTACACTGGACTGGTGGTATATTGTGTTATAATTTCCCCTTACAGTATTTTCTTAATTATAAGGAAAGTGATATTCAAATCATTATGATGAAATTAAGCATTGCAATTTATTGTGGATGTTTTGGCTCAGTGAAGTTTAAAGCAGCTTTTGATTACTCTAGTCCTTGATTTCTCTTAAAATGTCCCACTGTCCCCTTTTCACAGGTTCTTCCCCTTATAACATCTAGCCTATGATTAAGGCGGGTTCCCGAAAGCGTTGGGCGTCTAGCACACAGCAACCACTTGTTTTTAATGATACAATAAATTGTGGTTTTTACTTTATGAGACCGTGTGCCCACCAACTCTTTTTTTTTTTTATTGATTTGCATTTATAACATCCACCTTTATTTTTTTTCTTTTTGGAACTCAGGTGAGAACACTTTTCTTTGGGTGAGAGACCAAGCTGGCTAGTGAACCTGAAGCAAAGTGTGTAGATAGTGCAGATTAGTCAAGATAAATGGCTAGAAGAGATTTAGTGGTAGGGTTTAAGCTGAATGGAGCAGGAGGCGAATAACAGAATCCACTGACAAAGCAGAAAATGTTCCTATTAACATTTTATTAATTCTTGGTTAACAAAATTGCATTCTTCCTAGAGATTGAGACTTTTTTTTTTTCTTGCTTCTTCTTACTGGCATTTCACATAAAGAAAAATTGTGAGCTCAAAAATATATACATCAATTAAAACCAAAGTTTACCATAGAATTTGAATGGGAATCTTAATATACCTGTCAGTATTCAAACCCTGAGCTGTGTGGTAGTCTGTGCATTTCCCTGAGGAGCTACTGGAAGATATTGGAGCTCCCTGCTGTTGGTTATCCATGTTGTGCACAAACCTTTCAAACATCACTGAAAACCACCTCACACCGATGCAGGCATAGTCAGGAGATAATTAATATAATGAAGCATAAGCAGCATGAATGAGTTGTGTTCAGCTTAAATTCAGATTTGTTTAGTTTAACTCAATCATCAAAGTATATCTAAAGAATATAGCTAAAGATCACCTGTTTTAGTGGGATTGTGTGTTCAGTGTGTGTCCCAATGTGCACAAAGTAATTATGGCCAACATATAAAACCAGTGGTCTTTAGTCTGGTCAGACAAACAATGATTCATTAAGATGCCTGCAAATATTGTCATTTATAGAAAAGACAAGTTATAAGACTTGCCAGGCATGTAAAGACGCTAGTCAGGAACTTCATCCCTTTGATGATGATCACATTGTCTATAAACAAATAGTTATGATTTGTTACAGCAAAACAAACATGTTCATATGACTGTTCTGATTGTTCCTTGTTTATTTCCCAAAAGTGGTGCAAAATTTCCTATCTAATGACAATATTGGGGGAAATTCACTAAAGGGCCAATTTTGCCTTGGAAGGCTTCGCCCCACTTCGCACCATTTAGTCAGACGTTAATTCGCAGTGCATAATCTAATTAATCAAAATGCAAAGTTGCGTCTCGGCAGACGAATGCTGGCAACGTTTTGGCAGCGAAGATTCGTCGGCACAAGCATTTCATAGCAAACTTTCACTACAGCTCATTGCTGCCTAGCAAAACTTTAACACGCTTACGCTTAGGTCAATTTAAATACGTAGGGTAGATATAGGTCATATATATGTCTTTATTAGAGGTGTTGGTGAAATTGCAAAACAAAGACAAAAGAGATCCTCTATTGTCCTAGACATGAGCCCATCCTAAAACAAATGTCATGCCCCTCAAATGGTATTAAAAAAAAATATTAAAAATGTATATTTAACAGTTACAACTTTTAAACATAATCCCACTTTACATTTTTATATATAAATATATATACATATACATATATATATATATATATATATAATAACTTGGCGAAGCAGGTTCTGGAGAAAGGGGTAACGTAATGGAAAATTCACACTTTTGTAACGATCTATTGCCTGGTGAAAGGGCTCGAAACTTCGTTAGCAATGAATTAGAAGTACAACAATTCAGGGAAGCAGGTTTATCAATTTTTAAATACAAGGGGAAAAAACCTCCCAGGAAAAACAAATTGCATCCAAACTCAACTTTTCTCGGTGACTATTTTCATTCACCTCTATAGAAACTCTGCAGCGTTTACTTAGAAAGTTTTTTATTTTAAAATTAATCGCAACTATTCTCAAGCCTCTGATGAAGTCGGTAAGCGACGAAACGCGTAAGGCAGAGTAGGCAGACGTCACATCCAAGCGTCCAGAAAGGAATCAAGCAGCAAGCTGATCGTGGAGGAAACGCTGGTCGGGACCCCAACAGCATTTGTTAAAAAAGACTTGCAGCAGCACGGACTTACATGGAAAAGTGACTATATGCCTGGTTTTTACTACTGAAATGTGAGTGTAACCGATTGGTTTTTTAGATATTTAATAAAAAGGGTGTTACACTATTTCTGCGCATTTTTAACCTCTTCCAGCATAGAAGAAATATTTTGCAACTTTACATCATTCAACAAACGTGATGTGCACTTGATAAATTTGAACGTTTGTAAGTACCCATCTAATAGCCACCTGTGGTGATTCTTAAAGGGTAACTGCACCAAATAGAAATTTGTTTGGTTGTGGAACTACAACTCCCTACAAAATACTACACTATAAGAATTTTTTATCTCTCTCTTTTTTTCATACTTTTTTCCCTTGAGCTTTTAGTTAGCGCTGACCTTTTAAGAAAATTTGGACTGTATTCTCAAATATGTATTGCTTCACTTTTTCACGAATCCTGGCAATCCCCAGTATTAAATCCTGATAAATGTGCCCCTTGCTGGAAATGTGTTTCTGTGTTTGATTTATAGAATAAAGGGGCCATGTGCAGTAGGCTACTACAGTGCAGTTGTGTTCTGTTAAGTAAGCCTCAATAGTGTCATAAAAGTAATCTAATGAAATGTCTTGATAATTGCTCTGTGGCTCATTAAGTTTCCCAATTCTTAATGTGCCAATTGCTATTTTAATCCATTGAAGGGAAAATAAGATCTTGACAGTCCTAATGTTTAATTATAAAACTTCTTGTTGCTACTGGTTCTGCACAAGAGTCAAATTCCCCACTCCGATCATTGTCTCTAACGTTTCTTGGATTATCACTAATACATCATATGACCTTTTATGTTATTATCCTAACACAATCATAATCATTACTATAATGAAGGTATCCTTTATTCTTGTTAGATCTAATTTGATATTGTCCTGTGATTCATTTGCACAAGAACGGACAAAGAAGGAATGAGACCATTATTCCTCAAATGCCATCCTTTACAATTTTTCCATAAAACTTCATTAAGACAATTTCATACTATACATACTGTAAATATTTATTTTTATTTCCATGCTTTTTTTGCAATACATGTTTATTGTGGAACAAGCATGTTGTACTTTAAAGGGACAAATCGGGGAAGTGGTGGATTGTAAGGTGGTATGTTCATGGTCTTAAGGTGCTTTGTTTAGTTGATTAATGTCTATGATTAAATACAGTTTGGATAATTCAATTTTGCTCTGTATGCTAATTAAGTCTTGTAGTCGTTCTGTATTTTTGCTTCATTTGTCAGGAAATTTTCTTGTGCTGAGTTCACAATTTTGGAGTTGGAGCCCACAAGGTTTCTGGTACAGTATGTTATCGCTTGTGTACTTTATAATGTCAGTAACTCCTGTCTGCATTTTACTGTGAGTACTCTTGTTTTTTTATTAACGACTGCATTGACCAGAGACTTCTATATGAATGTATTGGGAGTAGATCTTGACAATTTTTGTTTAACATGCTGTATAGGGTACAGCAGGAAAATTTTTGCTTTTTGACATGTGTCCGTCCACAAGTGGGTCTCCATTGTTAAGATTTGTTAAATGTTCATATACAGAAGGGTGTTTTGTTTCCAGTTTAACTTTGTTGCATTTTATAGTATGGCAGATGCAGGGAATACATAGGGGCAAATTCACTTACCTCCGAAAATTCGCCAGAAGCCAGACGGCTTCGCTCACATCGCAAAACTTCGCCAGGCCTAGATTTGCCAGGACAACGCTAATTCACTAAAATCCGAAGTTGCGTCTAGGACTCGAACGCTGGTGAAGTTGAGCTAGTGTTACTGCGGCAAGCAAAGCGAAGTTGCGCTAGCGTTGGCTAATTTGCATATGGTGGGAAATTAAAGTTGATTGGACATATATGTTGCAGCAAATACATTACACTACACAAGCCCAGGGAAGCTTAATAAAGGAAAATAGAGTTGTAATAATGCCCTACACATGTGCCCAGTGTATAGTTTATGTGCCATATGTTAGGTAATGTAGGGGGGAAGCTGGTTATCCCACAAAAAATTTACGATCATTTGCAGCCTATCACCCTGAAAAATGAAAAGTCGCCAGCGTTTTTTGGGACTTAGAAAATGTTTCAACTATTTTTTGAGGAAGTCCTATCTACTCTATTGCACTTCGTCTGGTCTGAGGTGGCGAAGGCAAGTCTGGCGCAAGAGGTAAAGTTCAGTAATATCCGCATCTTTGTGAGTTTGCGAAGGAACGTTCTTTCGCCAGAGCGAAGCTTCGCCTGGCATAAAAGCGCTAGAGTCTATCTCCTTCGCTAGCGAAGTTACGCCAGCGACCATTAGTAAATCGGCGAAGTAATGAAATTACGTCACTCTGGCGCATTTTCGCCAGCGTTAGTCACTTCGCCCTTTAGTTAATTTCCCCCATAGTACTTTTCTCCAGCGGATAACCCTAACTTTGATTGTGTTTCTTTATAGTTTCATTATCCATTCTTTTACCAGTTTAGTGATAAGTCTTTGCATCTTGTTCGTTCATTGGTATCCTTCTTAAGGAAATTACTGGATTGTTAGGTTAAGGGCACACAGGTTTGCTGATTGTCATTTCTTCCCTCTGTAAACCCAGGTCTGGCTTCAAATTGTACACTGGAATGTGTCCTTTGCAGGTTTGAACTTCACTTTAAGCCCAAAAAGGCAAGTTGTATGAAAAGAGGTTACAGTTGACATTTATTTAGGGGGTTATTTATCATAATCTGAATTTATCTAATTATTTTCTGAAATATACTCCAACCAAATCTGCACGGTTTATTTCCCCTTATTTTTCAATATATTTTCCTGAAAAGTTCCAGTGTGGGAAAAAACTCTAAAAAATCATGAAAATCATACGAAAATTCAAATCTTGTGAATTTTTCGGATTTTCCACCCAAAAACTCTGCACAAAACCCAGCGAAGATCAGGATATCTTTGGGACTTCTGCTATTAACTTATGTTTTTGTCATTTAGACTTTAATAGACTTAGTATGGGGCTAGAGTGTAATGACTTTTTGCCACCCACAGCTGAAAGTTGAAAGGCACCTGCCAAGGCTGCTACAACTATTTCCTAGTTTTGCCAAATTGCAGTTTTTGACAGTCCAGTCATGTGTTTCCAATTCTTTCCCTTTTATTCCCAATCAGTGTCTCAAACCTCACTGAGGTGTCTTATTTACAATTTAGTTGTCTGGGTTCTCCAACTAACCCCATCAAAGCAGCTGCCGTGTGATTCTAGCTTTCAGATATTTATTCATAACATCTGGCTGCTTTCTGAGGTTTTACACTGAGGAAGTAATTAACTCTGGGCAAAAATGTGCCTTAATTCAGTCTAGAGAGAGACAAGGTGCCCCGGAATATATTGTAAATATCTCATCAAGTAGTAGATGTGGTCCGGGTGCACCAGCCCCAGACCCCCAGCTGTAGGGAGCGGCACGCCAGAAAAATCGAAGAAAGAACAGGACTGTCTAGCACTCAAATGGATCCACAGGACCAGAAAAGTTTTAAGTTAAAAAAAATATATCTTTATTATACAAAGTTAAAAATGTATACTTGCATCTCCATCCGCCCTACGCGTTTCGTACCCACCAGGGCACTTAATCATTGGCTATTAATTCAGTCACCCATGGTAACTTCAACAATGAATATGAGTGAATATAGTTTGTAATTCTCTGGTTGCTTTGGGTTCCCTGTTAATAACTGAACCCCTGTTTATGTCTGATTATGTATAACAGTTGAAATTGTACAATTTCGAATAATTTTCTGTGGAAGAAAACTAGACGTGCTATTTAAAAACCTTCATAAATTGTGAATATATTATAGTTCCTGCATTATCCTCTAGAGTTGTTATTATTCTGAACATTTTTACAGAAGCAGAGGATTTGTACTCATTGGAACTATTAGTCAACCACTTGGTTGGTCGCTTTCTGTAACTGTGCCATTAATTAACCTTAAGCATTTTCTGAATGTTACCCGTACGAGACAATATAATAATGTTGCACTACATAAAAAAAAGCCACGTGATCTTACAAAAAAACAGAAAAATACCCAAATGCAGACATTCATAAATTCTACATGAACAAATAAAAAAGCTCTACAAAAACACCAGGAAAAATGTTCCCCATCTATAAATAAATGCAGCCACAAGCTGAATAAAAGCTACAGAGCAGGGAGGAAAAGAGTTCAAAGGAAATGTGATATTTAAATAGATACTAAGCTAAGGAGAGACTTCAACCATGTTCCTTGCAACCCCCCCCCCCCCCTTCAACCTATGCATAAAAATTGCATTTAGCTGAGAGTTATGCAGAAGTGGCCATCCGATGTTATGTAACACCTACAAAGAAAATAATAGATCATCTGTGCCATATACAGTTAGGTCCATAAATATTTGGACAGAGACCACTTTTTTCTAATTGTGGTTCTGTACATTACCACAATGAATTTTATATTAAACAACTAGGATGCAGTTGAACTGCAGACTTTCAGCTTTAATTCAGCGGGTTGAACAAAAAGATGGCATACAAATGTGAGGAACTAAAGCCTTTTTTTAACACAATCACTTCACTTCAGAACCAAAAGTTTTCTCTGTCCAAATATTTATGGACCTAACTGTAAGCACTTGTCAGTCTTGTGTGTTTGAGAAAGTACAATGTAAACTGCACACAATATTGAAGCATAGACAGGTTTCTGTTCAAATTCTATTCTACTCTATTTACAACTCAGTGTGGGTGGGGAGGGCCGTCACCTCTGTACACCACTGGCATTGGTTTGGAAAATATTCTAGCAAATTAGTACTTGTCCTTTTTCTGATTCATACATTTGTCTGAAATCATTCCGTTTGTCTAAAATGTGCGTAAAACTTTGTTGCTGAAATGTTTTGCAGGAACGCAGGACTAGGTGTTTGTGCAATGGCGTGCAGATTTGGCGGCATCCTTTCTCCTTTCATACCTGCAATGGTAAGATCCCTCTGTCTTGTTTAGTTTGTATTAATTATTCAGTAGGAATCCAGTTTATTTTCACTTGCACTTTCTAAATTTGATGATGAGCTTACTTGCATCTTGCTTGATTGCAAACTGTGTGTCTTGCTTTCTGCACACTGCTCATACACTGCAGCTCCTTTGTTGCGCATGTAATGGCAGGGAAAACAGTCTTTTGCATATGGGAAGTATGCAAATGAGGGTTGCTCACTGGTGTGTGACTTCTGAGACTTAAAGGGGGAACTATCTCAAAAATGAAAATTTAATATAAGCTTCCTGAAGTAAGAAACTTTCTCATTACAATCAATAAATAATTCTGCATTGTTTCTGAAATAATCACATTTATATTTTTTTAATAGAGTAGGCTCTAATTTATCTGCTAGGAAAGGAAGCCCCCCTATACGATATATTTGATTATTCTTCTGACATCCAACTCCTGAATAAAGGCAGAATGAAGAGAAACAGATGCTGAAAGAGGAATAGTGAAAATAAACTTGATTATTTCAGAAACTGTACAGAATTTTTAATTGATTGTATTTGTTTCTTTTTCATTTTCGCAATAGTTCCCCTTTGAGTACACGCAAGCATTTATCCACCCTCCCATTTTGCTTCACATCCTTGTTAGTAAACTGTAAGTAAGACCTTCTTGAGTTACATGTAGTTAAAGTCATGGAGGACATGAGAAGCCTGCACTGAAGTAAATCCAAAAGGATTACAACACTGGTAGGTATGTATGTAAAATAGTCACCAGTTGAGACTTGTGTATTCCTTGACATGTACCATTTATTGATATGTTTGAACTTAAGAATGAATACTTTAAGAAGCTAAAAGCAACTGGTTAATTGATTCAATAATGTAGCTGTATGGGAGAAAAGTAATTAAATGTATTGATTGGATTTGAAAATGAATTAATACTAAGGCTTGTGTCCAAATCCATTATTCACTAAAGTGACACAGGATTAGATACCTCAGCGCTGAAAAAATAAACAAAGTACCCATATTGCAACCTGATCTATAGAAAAGGAGTCAAATGAAAACCATTGGAAGCATGGATATTATGAGTAAAAGGACAAGCTTACCGATTTCCACGATGGGTCCGGGTGCTCATGCCCCAGATCTTTAGCAAAGGGGAGTAACACAGAGACTTTGAATAGCGGGCAGGCACCACTCCGGAACACCAAAAGTAAATCAGTCAGTAGAATCCAGCTGTCCAAATTATTTTTTAAAATAGTACAAAAAGTCTTTATTTACATTATGTATGAAGTATAAAAGCCTGACGCATTTCGTGTCCATAGGCTAATAGGTTAGTGTCCCCCAAGGACACTTAATCATAGGCTAATAGGTTAGTGTCCCCCAAGGACACTTAATCATAAGCTAATAAGTTAGCCTATGATTAAGTGTCCTTGGGGGACACAAAACGCGTCAGGCTTTTATCTTTTATACACAATGTAAATAAAGACTTTTTGTACTACTTTAAAAAATAATTTGGACTCCTGCATTCTACTGACTGATTTACTTTTGGTGTTCCAGAGTGGTGCCTGCCCGCTATTCAAGGTTTCTATAGAAAAGGAGGGATTGAATGGGCTTGTGTTCAGATAAGTAAGGTAGAAATGTCTTCATGCTAGCCAAAGGGTCTATCATAGTTGTGCTTTAACCATTCCAATAGTATTTTATAATGCTAAATGTTCATTGTTTATTCAGTTGTATTTGGCATAAACTGACCAGGTTGGGGGGGTTTCCCTATAAAAGACTTTTATGCAGAAAATTGATCTTATTAAAAAAAAAAAAAAAAAAAAATTACATTTTGGCAAAAAGCCTATGTTCGTTAACTGAATAATGAATGCAGAATGCAAGGCTGCGATTAATTCATTTAATCACTTCAAATATAACTTTTTTCCTCCCCTATAGCTGGACGTGTGAATTAATAACTCGGTCGTTTCGACCTTTTGATGCACTGATTAATTTTTAGAGCTTATCAATTAAAGGCATATTTTAAGAAATACAGAGTGCCAATAATGTTGAATATTTTCTTCTCTTTCATTCATGGTGGCTACTTGCAGATGAAATCCACCCACGTATACAGCTCTATAAGGATCCGTAATCCCAGCCTCCTTTCTACTAACCCCCTCTGACACTAAGCTAATACTGTATAATGATGTCCATGTCTAGGAAATGAGAAACGTGCTGCACCTTCACTTATCCTAAGTAAAATGCGAAATCATTGTTCTTGGATAACCATCTGAAATCCTCTATATCAATGATAACTCTGGTTTAAGCTCTTGCCCATCCTGTTGTTGAGTTTTATATTTTCTTTCTGCTACTTTACATCTTCGTTCTGTCTCTTAGCCCAATCCTTCCTCCTTTTTTTATTATTTCATGATGCATTACATGTTAGGAGGGTTGGTAGTGGGAGGGCATTATACACAGAATACTAATAGAATAGTGCAAGCAATAGCTCAGCATGTTAAATACAAAAAAACACAGCAGTTTGATTTTTTTTACAAAAAAATATTTGCTTAGTGCCATTCATTAATCTCACATACAGTTTGTTTGTTTCATATATTTCATTCTGGCTTATTTCCCACAATCCCCTCAGGCTATACAGGTATGGGATCCATTATCTAGAGGCCCATTATCTGAAAAGCTTAGAATTACAGAAAGGCAATCTCCCATAGACTCTATTATAAGCAAACAATTCTTATTTTTAAAGGAGAACTAAAGCTTAACTGAAGAAGTAGCTAGAAATGTTATACATTACAGTATGTTTTGGGCTTCTGTGCCAGCCCAAGGCAAACACAACAGTAGTAAGTATCTGTGTCTCGAAAGATGCCCCAGTAGCTTCCCATCTTCTTTTCTGCTGATTCACTGCACATGCTCTGTGCTGCTGTCACTTACTGAGCTTAGGGACCCACGCACAAAATACAGTACACATAGAATATAAATGTCACAATTTAAGGCCGATTATTAATTAATACAGATAATTACTACATGGCAGCACAGAAACCAGCACAACTAGCAACATAATTTAATAATCAGCCCTGTAGCATCAGCTTATATTACAGACCAACCTCATTTTCTGCTGGATAATTTGTGACAACCCCTAAGCTTAGCTTCTCAACAGCTGCTCAGAGCCCACTGAGCATGTGAGTGTCACAGACACTTTCCAAGATGGTGACCCCCTGTGACAGGTTTGAAGTCCTGGATCATTGCTGCTATTGACAAGCTGAAACTTTAGGCTGGTGCACTAAGTTCAGTGGCATTTTTAGCCACATTGATTTTCAGGATTTAGTTTTTTAAAAATGATTTAATTTTTCTCTGTAATAATAAAACAGTACCTTGTACTTGATCCTTACGAAGATATAATTTATCCTTCTTGGCAAATGAAACTATTAGGTTTAAATAATGGTTAAATAATTTTTAGCAGACTTATGGTGTGGAGATGCAAGTTACAAGAAAACCCCTTATTCAGAAACCCCCAGGTCGCTAGCATTCTGGATAACGGGTCCTATACATATACTGCGTTCAGGAATGTACATGTTATATGATGGTCAGAGCATTGTTTTCTAATATGCCCAAGTGCTGCATCAATGCTTCATGGGTACTGAAGTCCGCCATGGGCTGGAAGTGAGTTACCTGATCAACTTTGTATTATATGAAATTCTTGTGACCTGGGCTTCCCAGTAAGCAGAATTAACTTGAGTTCCTTATTGGGGCCCCCGTTAGAGTTGAAATAATTTTTAAATTTCACGTGCAATTAATTTTCAAAGAGTAAATCTATAAAAACATCCCACATGTCCACAGATTTTGGCAGCTTATAGCTGGGAAAGCTGATCCAGCAGTTTCCGTTATCAGGATTGATGATGAATCATCAAGTTTTGTGAGTCACTCGTAAGGATGCCTGTCAGTGTAATAAATAGGTATGACAAAGAGAACCATGCGCACTGGCTTTTACTTTTTGACAGCATCATTATATCATTATATTCTGTCACACATTTGTACCCATCAAGGGTCATTTCCTAATGGCAATATTGTTCTCATTAGCATGCAGTTCACACAATTCACTTTCATAGCATAGTACCAGAATTGATGAGGTTAATCAAATTATACCTTTGCTTTCTAAGTGAAACTGCCAAGCTGCTGGTTGGTCCACATGAATATATAATATACCATTATACCAGCTTTCAGTATTTATATATGAAGCTTAATTCCACTTCTTGGTGGCTCAACCCAACACCTAGGGGCAGATTTATCAACGGTCAAAGTGAAAAATCTTAATTTAAAAATTAGATTTTCAAGCTATTTTTAGTGTACTGTGACTCGAATCGTCCAAAATTTATTTGAATTTGAAAAAAATTAGACTATTCGAATATCGAAATTTCTCATGTACTGTCTCTTTAAAACTTTGACTTCGACCATTTGCCATCTAAAACCTGCCGAATTGCTGTTTTAGCCTATGGGGGACCTCCTAGAACCCACTTGGAGTCAATTGGTGGACTTTGAAAAATCAAAGTTTTTTGGGGCAAATACTTTGGTTCGAATTCGATCTAAAGCGGTAAAACTTAGTTTTGATCGATTTGTATACAGCCTATTCACCTGAAGTTAAAAACGTAGATTTTTTAAATAAATTTCGATTGGTCTTTTTTTATTTGAATATCAAGTTGATGGGACTCGACTGGAAACAGGTAAAGCCGCGCACACTCTTAACGCTCCCTCTGCCGGATCGCCTGGTGCACAATGCAAGAGGGTACGGCAACCCCCAAAGTTTCAATGGAAATAGGAAACACTGGCACTCAAGGAAAAAGAATGCAGGGTTACCCCTTGCTGTTTATTTTGTGCGTGTGAGCACGTTTGCATGAAATAAACAGCAAGGGGTAACCCTGCATTCTTTTGCCTTGAGTGCCAGTGTTTCCTATTTCCAGTTTAAAAAAACTCCCATCACCTCAAAATTCATCCCTTGATAAATCTGCCACCTAAAATTCTCTATACGGGAGTAGTTAAAAAATAGTCAATACTAAAATAACTGCTATGGCCATTTCTTAATCGCTAAAAATGAATCCATTAGTTAAAAATCATTAGTTCTTGAATTCATTGGTAAATTTCTTTAAAGAAAACTATTTTTCTATAATAAGTCGGTTATTATAAAACAGCCTCAGTATTCTTAAAGGGATCCTGTCATCGTAAAACATGTTTTTTTCAAAACGCATCAGTTAATAGTGCTACTCCAGCAGAATTCTGCACTGAAATCCATTTCTCAAAAGAGCAAACAGATTTTTTTTATATTCAATTTTGAAATCTGACATGGGGCTAGACATTTTGTCAATTTCCCAGCTGCCCCAAGTCATGTGACTTGTGCCTGCACTTTAGGAGAGAAATGCTTTCTGGCAGGCTGCTGTTTTTCCTTCTCAATGTCACTGAATGCGTCTCAGTCACATGACTTGGGGCAGCTGGGAAATTGACAATATGTCTAGCCCCATGTCAGATTTCAAAATTGAATATAAAAAATTCTGTTTGCTCTTTTGAGAAATGGATTTCAGTGCAGAATTCTGCTGGAGCAGCACTATTAACTGATTCATTTTGAAAAAAATGTTTTTTCCCATGACAGTATTCCTTTAAAGGGGACCCGTCACCCAAAAAAATTATTCCAAATCCTATTTTATCATGTTAGTCAAGCAAAATGAACTTTAATTACACTGTAAAAATTATTTGAATCTTTTCTTCCATCTGGGAATTTATAATTATAGCAAGCAGGCAGTAGCCATTTTGTGGACACTGTTATTAAGGCAAGTCTTGTATGATCTCAGAATCTTGTTTGTGCACCAGAATGGGGGACCAAATGTCCATCCCCATGCCCTGGCTACACAATTAAATGGTGAAGAGAAGAGGGGGAATGTGAAGAGAGCAGTGACAACTAGGAAGTGCTGAATGGAAAGTGAAAATAATTGACTGCCCCGCCTCTATGCCTAACGCATAAAGGAGGGGCAGACAATATTTGATTGACAGCTGAGATTTTTAAATTTGTTTACAATAGCTTTGAATGCTTAAATGAAAAAAAAGAATTTGGATTTCTTGTTTAATTTGAAAAGGACTTTTATTATATAGTTTTTTATGTCTGGGTGACAGGTCCACTTTAAGACTAAAATACAGTGTGCAATAGCTCAGCAAACATAATGTAGATTATTTGCAATATATTAAGCCAGTAACACATCCACACTTAATTGAATAGCTGGGAACGACAGATGCTATCAAATCAATTGATAATTTCCTGATGAATTCGAGAATTAATCATTTAAATTATACAAATATGTTCATGATATATTGTTTATTGGTACTATAGACTGAATGAGATACATTTACTTAATTACGCTGCATAGTTTGTGTGTCAGTGGGTTAAAAAACAAAGGAACAAGGTGCATTGTGGGCAAAAGAACAGTGAACCCTGGGTTTTTTTTTTGCACTTTAGCAAATGAACGTGTAAAAAAAATTTATGGAATAAAGCTTTTGGATCAGTAATTATATTCTATACAATATGAGCAAATAATTCAGGCATAAGTTATTACGAAGAGTTATTACATAGGTTATTACATAGATATAGGTCTGTAGAACCTAAACTGTTTTCCGCAGAGCCAGGGAGAAGCAAATAACAGTGAGCACTAACTTCACAATGAAGGGTTTTGGAGTTTAAATTGCAGTTATCATAGACTAAACAGTATAGCTAACCCGCTGATTCGACTATGAAGCAACCATTGATCTGACTTGCTATAAAGCTAATGAAGTAATCTCTATCTACAGTAATAGGTGACACACTGAGAAAAAGAATAAAACAGTCAAAAATACCGTTTTAGTTGCACCTATAATCACTCTGTTTCCTTGGCTCATTTTAACGGTATAACAATAACAATCCTCCAGCACAATTAAGCAGGACTGTGATCATTGTAACAGTAACAAAAAGCACAAAATAGTCTCCAGCAATGAGGCTGGATTCCTTCTATTTTCTTCTTTCTTTTATGAATACAACTGCATTTGAAAATGGGTTTATCTTCCTTTCCCGTCTTTGAATCTCAACACAGACAGTTAAGTTCAGCCACTTTGTGACCAAATGACCATTGGTCCATCCATGTGTGAGGCTATCCCAAGTAAATATTTTAAAAAAAATCATACAGGATATCCTATACTAAAATTGCTTTTGAAAATTTGCTTCTGAGCAATAGCATTAAAAAAAAAAAAAAGTCTAGGGGGCACATGTACTTAGCTCGAGTGAAGGATAAGAAGGAAAAAAAACTTCGAAGTTTTTGTTTGGCTACTTCGACCATCGAATTGGCTACTTCGACCTTTGACTACGTCTTCGACTTAAAAATCTTTCGGCCATTCGATAGTCGAAGTACTGTCTCTTTAAAAAAAACTTCGACCACCTACTTCGCCACCTAAAATCTACTGAGCACCAATGTTAGCCTTCGATTCGAGGATTTAATCGTTCAATCGAACGAATTGCGGTAAATCCTTTGACTTCGATAGTCGAAGGATTTAACTTCAATGGTCGAATATTGAGGGTTAATTAACCCTCGATATTCGACCCATAGTAAATGTGCCCCTAGATGTCTGATGTTCCCTGTCTGAATGTGTATAAAGTTTTCAGCCAACCAGGAATAAGATGTGGGTCACACACTTTCTTTGTGATCCAGTTGGTTGGCCTGTGGATTTGACCAGTGAAGTTGCAGTAGCTGGACCATCCACATTTATTTCCACAGTATTCTGTTCCACAATCCAATAGAACTTATATCATGAAAATGAGACTTGTTCGAGGATGGCTAAGAATAAGAAAATAGCATACTGGGCAGACAGATATTTTTCTTGGATAAGAATGAGTGCTGAAGACTTCACGGGGCTAAAATAGCTACTAAATTGCCCATAGCAATCAGCCACCACCATAGCAAGTGAGCTTTTTTTTTTCTGACTAAAAGATTGATCAGCTGCTATGAGTAACTGTACTGGTATCAATTAAAGGAAAAGGCACATATTTTTTGCCTAATAAAAGAATTCTAAGCAGTTTTTCAATATACATTCATTACAAATATTCAATGGTTTTTAAGTTATATGTATATGTATTGCTACTGAAAGCAGTGTTTGTCTTTTCCTTTCTATTCCCTGACTGTTACCATATAAGACAAGGCAGCTGATTAACAGACCTGTCTTTGCTGGGGAACTTACAATTTTGCAACATAATTTAAAAAGTAACAACCAGGAGTTACGCAAATGACGCTTTTAAAAGTAATTGTTTTAACAAATAATTTTAAAAGAACAGACATTTATTAATGAATATATATTGAAAAGTTGCTTAGAATTATGTTTATTTTGGGGTTGACTTGCCATTTAAAGCATATGTTAACTAAACTAACTTGCCAAGTGTTTGTCCTAGTGGTGTACAGGTAAAAATAAGTTGTTGTTGTTCAGAGTTTGGGACAACTGTTCTTTTTAGAAAGAAGTAAAAAGGCTCCAGTGTTTCCAATTTATTCCAAACACGGCACCCGGACACATGGCAACATCAGGGGGGCAGTTGTCCCAGGCCCCACAGGGTTTTGTGTCACTTACTTGCTTAGCTGGGCCCCCCTGCTTTCCGCGTGCTACCAGCTTCAGAAAATAGGACAGCAGCTCCATGCATGCAAGATTTCCTCCTATTCAGATTTTCTGTACCCTCATTGATTCTTTAAGGAGAAGTCCCGGTAAAGCTGTACAGGGATTGGATAGGGGAAGTAGAAACTTCCCCTTCAGCCTATCCAATCCCAAGGCAGCTTTATATATTTTATATATTCACTTATATATACTTACCTCACACCACAGACCAGTGCTCCTATCAGCAGAAAACTGCACTGGCACCACGGAGCGTTCGGCTTCCGGCTTCTTCTTTCTTCTCGTGAGTGCACGTGTGCAGTAACGCGAAAAGGTGAACTTTAACAACAAGTCTGCTATTTCATTCTACTGCACATGCGTCTGCCCTGGGAAATTTGATGAACGAAGAAGAATAAGGAAGCAGATCTCCATGGTGCTCGCTGGAGCAACCCCTGGACTGGTGCAGTTTTCTCCTGAGATATATATATTTGACACTTCTGATTGGACTTATGACGTCATCTGGGCGCCAGAATACACTTATGGGGGGTGGGTATTTAATCAACACATTGTTAATGCACAATATCCTTGAGAAAGTTCCCCAGGTGGGACCGAAACGTCGGATTGAGATGTAATTTTGTTCACAATAAAAGAAAACGTTCTTCAGCAACAAGACCGTGTGTGCTGATCCTCCTTATACCATTTATACACTGTTTGATTGTGCAGCGCTGGAATAACCTCGTTTTGAGTGCTGGTACTGTGGGATAATATATATATATATATATATATATATATATATAGATATAGATATAGATATAGATATAGATATAGATATAGATATAGATATAGATATATATATATATATATATATATATATATATATATATATATATGTATATGTAATCACTTGGGGTGCCTTACTTTTGGCACCCCCAATTAAATAGGCCTTTCCTTCTCCTTTAACCAGATTGTGGTTTATCCTGTGCATAGAATATTCTTCCCTGGATATTACCAAGAGTTTTTTTATAATTTTTAGATCAGTAGACAAACACAACATGGATTTTTAAAGAACAAAATAAATGAGTTTCCATGCATATGTATGAATGTAATTTTAGAAGAGGAATCCAACAAATTGTTGAGCAATATGGCACACTGACTGCTTTACTAGAATGCAATTATGTTTTTTTATTTACTGTTGTATGCAAAATTCACATAGCAAGTTGGTTGTGTCCCAGCGCATGATCCCCAACTTGCTATGTGAATTTTGCGTTCTTAACAATAATATGTCTTATTAGCTTTCAGTATTATGGGCTTCTGCAATGTCCAGCATGTTTAAGTAACACTAAATCTCTTTAGCACCATGCTTGATCTAATTTATATTCCATTTCTTTGGGCAATTTTCCTCCTAGAAATCTTTTAATCCATCAATGCCATTTGTGGCATTTGGAATCAGTGGCATATCAGCAGGAATCCTGAGTCTCTTACTGCCAGAAACACGCAATAAACCTATTGCAGAGACCATCGAAGACCTGCAGTCGCCTGCATACCAATTGTTAAGCAGGGTAAGAGTAAAAGAAGCTGTGTTATTGGCAGGCCTGTGTTAGAAGTAACTATTTACCACTGACAATCACAGTGTTTAGCTAAGCTAATATACATTTTTCTGCATCAGAATGGTTTGTAATAAGGTGTTACTTGAGATATGAATAAGTTGAATATAATATATTCTTTACATACATTTGGAGGAATAGAAAATGTGTCATATACAGTTGAATAACTACTGCAAGATTTTGTGACATAAACAAACAATATATTTGCAAATTTTAATGTACAGTTGCATATTGTTTCATGAACATAGAAACCAAGAAAATAAAAATAATTGTGGCACGGGCAAAGGTTAGACCCCCTTCCACTTGTTTTTGCAAAGTCCCTGACCTTTTAGAGAGAGTTGCTTGTATGCCAGAGAGAAACACAAAAGCAAACCTTCATGATTGCATAGGACCTTCAGAAAGGGTTGGCTGACACAGAAGTGGTGTTGCACTGTCCCGCAGCGCTGCAAATATATCAAGTTTTAACACACTGATTTATAGGGGCAGATTTACTAAAGGGTGAAGTGACCGTCGCTAGTGAAAATTCAGCAAAACAGCAATTCACAGGGACATTGACAATTTACTAAAAGGCGTAAAGGACAATTCACTAGCGAAAGTTGCTCCTTTCCCAAGGCGAATTTTCACAAATTAATAAGATGAAGCTGCATCCTCAACAATCCTATGTCAGTGACATCATATCCTGTGTGCTGAAAAAGTCATAGAAAAGACAAAATGCTGGGGTTTTTTTCCTATTTTAATGTGGAATTATCTGTAAAAGTTGTACATGTTAAATATATGTTTTTTTGGGTTTTTTTTTAAATTGTTTACCCATTCCACATTTGTTTTAGGGCGGGCTCATGTCTAGGACAATAAAGGATCTCTTTTGTCTATATTTTGCTTCCTTAGACATTTTTAATAAGTGGCCAGTTTTACCTCTCTAATAAAGACATATATATGACCTTTATGTAACCACCCTATTCAAATTGATGTAAGCGTAAGTATGTTAATGACGTTTCACTAGGAAGAAAGTAACGCTAGCGAAAGTTCACTTTGAAATGCCCTCGCTGAGCAATTTTCTCTGTCGAGATGTAACTTTGCCAGTGTTAGTCTGTCGAGATTTAACTTTACATTTTGAGAAATCGTATGCGCTGTGAATTAACCTCTGACAAAGTTGTGTGAAGTATGGCGGAGCCTTCCAAAGCTAAAATTCACCCCCTTTAGTAAATTTGCCCTATACTTTAGGCATGGGGTGCCCAGACTTTTTTAATTCAACTGTACTATGTCTTTATATTAGATATTGTGGCCTTTCCTCAAAAAAAAAAACCTACCAAAGACTATCACACTACTATAATTCTGCCACTTTGTTTTGCTCCACCCTCACACTTACAAGTATAGTTGTTTGCAGTTTCAGAGTTAATAGAGTGCAGGAGTAACGATTAGCCAATCACTAATGGACATACCATCACTGGTTAATTCCTCATTCTAGTGATAATGCTGTAGTAACAGTCACTGGAATCCACTGGACACTGGCACCCTTTCCCCCTGTAGGCTAACTAAGGATTGTACAAAAAAAATCAATGCAAATTACACTTTGTATCTTCATTATTAGAAATAAGTCAGCAAAATAAACTGACATCACTGCTCTTTCCCTTGGTCATTTGCTCACCCTTGCCGGCAATCAGATCACACATGGTAATTGCATACGGACATGCCATCAGGATGTTGGGTAATTAGTGGTAACCAATGACTGCAGTGGAAAGACAATCCCAGAGGGATTTTTGGGAGAGGAAGCTCTTTTTTGGAGTTAATAGGATGGCAGTTTCGAGCAGAAGCCTCCCAAAGTTTAGGGTGCAGGTCGGTGGATTACTACTCTTATAAGATCAGCATACAGTATACTTTCATAGCTTAAGTTTTTTGCAATTGATTATTGCTCATTAACCAGTTACTTCTGCAATTGATATACCATTTCAGCCTCAAGTTAGCCAGTCATGACTGGCTTTTATTCTAATTTAAACAATCATACTTTGATCCGGTACATCAGGAATTCTACTTCTCTCCCTAACCATTAATTCTTTGTATCAAAACCAAGTGCAGTGCATTTGTGCAAAGATTATTTATTTTTTTTGTGCAGAGGGAAAAATATAAGCGAGATCAGATAGTTATGTAACACCAATTAAATCGCTTCTTGTCAGATTCTGTACAAAAAGTGACTTGGTAATCACAACCTAGCCAATTATAGCAGCATGGCTTTTAATAGAGATCTCCGTATGATTCATTTATTCCAGAAATCCAAATCTGTTACGTGATTAAACCCCTGGTCTCCCAGAGGAGGCACAGACACATTGGTCCTTAGTGCATTGCAGGGCCATCTGGAACAGCAACGGTGCATCTGCAATTTAGACTTACAAAAATACGTCATCGGTATTATCGTGTGTGTTTGTGCCTCTCAAATTTTTTTAGTGCAATATAGATATACAAAGGCAGTCACTAAGAAGGAAGTTGTTTACAAATTAAACCAGCAGTTTATACTTTTCACTCAACTCTATCCCCGATTTCAATGCAATAGCGCCTCCCTACCTTCAGATTTATGCAAATTAAAGGGTTACTTACTCCCAAATCCTTTTTGCATTTAGTTGTTTTCATATAGCATATCAGTAATAAAAACTTTTTCACTTGTCTTATATTTTTGCTGTTTTTATGTTTTTTTTTAAAATAGATTTTCTTCATTTCCACCCTCTCGTGCAGCTCAGTAAGCTTCAGTGACAACTTTTTAATCTGTACCAGTAGTATAAGAGGAATGTCCACAATTAATGGATCGATAACAGTTGCACTGTTACAGGTTGCAATGCTGAAGGAGCACACTCCGTAGTGGATGAATCTGCTGTCGTTGAAAAATGTGTCCGTTAAAAGGTTTCGGGAGCGGGTATAGACTCGGGTCTGCGGTTCTCTGGGTTTGCGGGTCGCAGTTCGGGTCGCGGGTCTTCTCAGTAGCGAGTTGTACTCCTTTTTTTCTGATCACGCCTACTTCCAATGATGTCACTTCCGGTTTACAACGACAACACTTCCTGCTTTACTCCTTTTTTTCTGATCACAGCAACTTCTAATGACGTCACTTCCGGTTTACAATGACAGCTCTTCCTATTTCTTGATGGTCAGCGGGTTGCGGATCGGGTTGCGTATAAGGTATTTGTGGGTCCAAGCTGGTAAGTATCCGGGTGCGGGTCACGGGTTTAACAAATTGGTTCCTCACAGGACTCTATGTTAATGTATTGTAATCCAATACAGAAAGTGTTGCATTCCATGCTTACTGAGCTGTGCCAGGACAACATGAGAGGGTAGAAAATATTTTTTTCACATCTAAGAGTAAAAGCAATCATACAAAGCAATTTCAAATATATATTATTTCTTGCATACTTTTTGGAAACCGCTGAAATTAAAAAAAAAAGTTGAAATGTGAACTTTCCTTTCTTGCTGATTGGTTGCTATAGGTGAGAACTCTAGCAAACTTTGCTCTTTATGTTACATGATACCCTAAGAAAATGTAAATAGCCAAAAATAAGCAGAAGACTCTTGGGACTGTATAATTGGTAAATCACATTTTTAAAAAATATATTTAGTCAATGTTTCTGGCCCTTCCGGGAGTTTTTCACCTTTAAAATTAACATTTGCATTAAGCAGGGAGTGATATCCCAAGACAATTTGCAATTGGTCTTAATTTTTTGAATTATTTAGCTTTTTGTTCGGGAGGTCTCCAGTTTGGAATTGTCAGGGCCCGAAGGCTCCGATGTAGTGCGGACCAAGGAGGAGGCAATAACACCAAGTTCGCGGTACAAAAGGATTTATCGATGGTCGAAAACAGGCAAATGGTCAAATACAGGCAGCAAGGATCAGAGTCGTAAAACAGGCAAGAAGTCGGTACACAGATAATCAGAAAGCAGTAAATCACACCCAGGAACTATGCAAGATAGACCTATAATTGGGCAAAGACAGAAAGGGAATTTGGGAATAAATAGTCCAAAAGTTGGCGCCAAACTTGACGCAGTGACGTCATGACGCAGACGCCGGCGTCCTCACGTTGGCGTTCTGACGCCGGCGCCCATTCTGACGCCGGCGTCCATTCCGTCGCCGGCGACCAATCCTAGGGCGACACGTTTCTGACGCCGTCATACTACGACCAGGAAGAGCCGCATGGTGGAGCAGGAGGTCGCCATCTTGGATGTCCTGTGGGGTAAGTTCACTACTTTCCATTACAGTACCCCCCTCCTTAGGGGGGGCCTCAGGACCACCGAGGCTAGGAGAAGAAGGAAAAAGTTTGTGGAACTTACGAACCAGGACAGGTGCATGTACGTCCGTGCTTTTCACCCAGGAACACTCCTCAGGACCGAACCCCTTCCATTCGATGAGATATTGAAGAGAGCCCCGGGAAATACGAGAGTCCAAGATTCTTTTGACTTCAAATTCCTTGTGATCGTCAATCAAAACAGGAGCTGGAGAGGAAGAAGAAGAGGGGCAAGACATGGCAGGTTTAAGCAGGGACACATGAAAAACATTGGGTATCCGCAGTTCAGGAGGAAGTTGAAGACGAACAGCCACAGGGTTGATGATTTCGATGATAGGGAAGGGACCGATGAATTTAGGACCAAGCTTGGGTGTAGGAATCTTGAGACGAATGTTGCGTGTGGAAAGAAAAACTTTATCACCAGGAATGTATGGAGGGGAAGAAATCCTTCTCTTGTCAGCAAACTTTTTCTGCACCAGGGAACTCTTCTCCAAGTTTGCCGCAGTGGCATACCAAATAGCCAACATGTGAGCAGCTTGGTCATTGGCCGCAGGTACATTGGTAAGAAGAAGATCCTGAGAAAATGCCAAGGATTGAGACCATTGAGACCATAAACACAGAAGAAAGGAGAGTTCTGGGAAGAAGAATGCAGGGCGTTGTTGTGGGCAAATTCAGCCCAGGGAAGGAGATCCGACCAATCATCCTGGCACAAGGACACATGACAACGAAGAAACTGTTCCAAGGCCTGATTAACCCGTTCAGCGGCTCCATTCGACTGTGGGTGGTAGGCGGAAGAAAATTGAAGAGAAATGTTAAGGGCTTTGCAAAGAGACCTCCAAAACTTGGAAATAAACTGGGACCCCCGATCGGACACAATCTCGGTAGGAAAACCATGAAGACGGAATATATGTTTGATGAAAAGTCCAGAGAGTTCAGGAGCAGAAGGCAGTTTCCGGAGGGGCGTGAAGTGAGCCATTTTACTGAATCTGTCGATCACCACCCAGATGACAGTGTGGCCAGATGAAACAGGGAGATCGACAATGAAATCCATCGCCAAATGAGTCCAAGGACGAGATGGAATGGGAAGAGGCAGGAGTAAACCCTTGGGGGGAGAATGTCCAGATTTGGAAACAGCACAGGTGGAACAGGACAAAACAAAGTCTTTGACGTCTTTCCTTAGGGACGGCCACCAGAGCAAACGGGACAAGAGTTCAGTTGTCTTCTTAATCCCAGGATGGCCAGCCTGTTTGGAACTGTGAGCTTGGGATAAGATGTCATGACGAAATTCCGGAGGGACAAAGGCAACACCAGGAGGGGTCTCTGCAGGAGCCGAAGACTGAGCAGAAAGTAACTGAGAGGCACAGGAGGGAAATATGGCGGCGATAATCTTGGTAGAAGGTACAATGGGTACAGGATCTTCAGGACAGGAATCTTCAGGGGCAAAGCTTCTGGACAGAGCGTCAGCCTTCCTGTTTCTGGAGCCAGGACGAAAAGTGATAATAAAATTAAAACGGGAGAAGAAAAGTGCCCACCTGGCTTGCCGGGGATTGAGGCGCTTGAGGGATTGAATAAACTCAAGGTTCTTGTGGTCGGTGAAGATAGTCACAGGAATAGAAGAACCCTCAAGCAAATGTCTCCATTCTTCCAAGGCCAACTTAACGGCAAGTAACTCCCGATTGCCTACATCGTAGTTCTGCTCAGGGGAAGAAAATTTTTTAGAGAAAAAAGCACACGGGTGGAGTTTCCCGTCAGAGGAAGATCTTTGGGACAGAACAGCACCGGCACCCACATCAGAGGCATCGACTTCAATGAAGAAGGGTTGTAAGGGTTCAGGATGTCGAAGAATAGGAGCAGAAGAAAAGGCTTCCTTGAGGGTCTTGAAGGCTTCGAGAGCTAGGGGAGGCCAGTGCTGAGGTTTATTCCCCTTACGGATCAAGGCCAGAATTGGATGGATCTTGGAAGGGAAGTTTTTGATAAATTGTCTATAATAGTTGGCGAAGCCGATAAACCTCTGGACTGCCTTAACGCTCGTGGGAAGGGGCCAATCCAAAATTGCAGAAACTTTGGCGGGATCCATCTTAAAACCTTGAGGAGAAATGATGTAGCCAAGAAAAGGAATAGAAGAAACTTCGAAGGTGCATTTTTCCAGCTTGGCGAAGAGATTGTTTTTCCTCAATCTGGAAAGAACTTCACGTACTTGACAACGATGATCGGAAAGGTTTCTGGAAAAAATAAGAATGTCGTCTAAGTACACGACCACACACTGTCCCAAAAGATCACGAAAAATATCATTAACTAATTCTTGGAAGACCGCAGGAGCATTGCAAAGGCCGAAAGGCATGACGAGATACTCGTAATGGCCATCACAAGTATTAAAAGCGGTCTTCCATTCATCTCCCTCGCGAATCCGAATGAGATTGTAGGCCCCACGTAGATCCAACTTGGTAAAGAAACTAGCCCCCTTGAGCTGATCAAAAAGTTCAGAGATGAGAGGAAGGGGATATCTGTTCTTTACGGTGATTTTATTTAACCCCCTGTAGTCAATGCAGGGCAGCAAACTTCCGTCTTTCTTTTCAACAAAGAAGAATCCTGCTCCAACAGGGGAGGTGGAAGGACGAATGAAACCTCTTTGCAGATTCTCCTGGATATAGGACTTCATAGCAGAAGTTTCGGAGGGAGAAAGCGGATAAGTGCGGCCTCGAGGAGGCATTGAGCCGGGTAAAAGTTCGATAGGACAATCATAGGGGCGATGAGGTGGGAGAGTCTCAGCGGACTTTTTATCAAAGACATCGGAAAAGGCTTGGTATACAGGAGGAAGAGAAGAATTCGAAGACACTGAAGAAACTTTGATGACAGGGGCAGCAGGCAAACAGTTGTGTACACAAAATGGACTCCAACGGGATATTTGTGAGATGGACCAATCAATAACTGGATTATGAACACACAGCCAAGGCAATCCCAGGACCACAGGAGTTGAAGGGCAATCAATAAGAAGAAAAGACAGTCTCTCCAAATGCATAGTGCCCACCTTGAAGGAAAGTTCCTGAGTAGACTGCGAGATGATGGCAGAAGAAAGGGGACGATCATCAATCGCCAGGACACGAAGAGGGGTTGCCAAAGGTTGAAGCGGAATGACATGGTTGTCAGCAAAGGCACGATCCATGAAGTTGCCTGCAGCACCAGAATCAAGGAATGCCTGAGAAGAAATCTTCTTGGAGCCGAACTGGATTTGAACAGGGAGAAGAAAACGTTGAGCAGATGGATGGGGAGAAGAACAAATTCCACCCAGGTAAGTCTCCCCAAGCTTACCTAGGTTTTGGAGTTTCCCGGCTTCACTGGGCATTCTTGGGCGAAGTGAGCTTTTCCCCCACAGTAGAGGCATAACCCAGCAGCCCTTCTCCGTAGCTTCTCCTGTTCGGAAAGGCGTGCCCGACCGATCTGCATTGGTTCTTCGGATGGCAAAGAAGAAGTAGCAGGTGTCACAGGAGGAGGAGGAAGAAGATTAGAAGCCGGACTGGGGAGTAGGGGTCTTTGGAAGCGTGGAGCCAGGGTGGGTTGAAACCTGGAAAACTTCCTGGCACGATCCCTGTCAAGTTCGACTTGGAACTCCCTCTGTCGGGTATCAACCTTTACAGCCAACGCAACAAGGTCCTCCCATCGAGGAGGAATCTCACGGGATACGAGATCGTTCTTGATGCGTATCGCCAGACCGTTGTAAAAGGCAGCATGGTATCCATCGTTATTCCACGAAGTTTCTGCCACGAGAGTTCGGAACTCAATGGCATATTCAGGAACTGAACGAGTCCCTTGCTGCAGCTGGAATAAACGGGCAGAGGCAGAAGTAGCCCGACCAGGAGCATCGAATACTGTGCGAAGGTCCCAAATGAAGGCCCTGGCAGCATCGATTACCGGATCCTCCTTCTCCCAAAGAGGAGAAGCCCACTCCAGAGCTTTCCCTTGCAGGCGGGTGATAATATAGCCCACCTTTGCTCGCTCCGAGATGAACTGACCTGGAAGCAGGGTGAATTGGATTTCACACTGGTTGATGAAACCACGGCATGATTCCGGATCACCGCTGTAGAGAGGAGGTGCAGGGATGCGAGGCTCGGAAACCTGGAGCGGGGTTGCAGGAACTGGCATAGGAACTGGAGCCACAGGAGATAAGGCAGACAGCTTCTCCAAGATTGCTTCTAGTGCCTGGCCGAAGTGGGTTTGCTGGGCTTCATAGGAGTGCATGCGAGAAGCCAATCCACGAACGGCTCTGCCGACATCGGTTGGAACTTGAGGCTCCTGAAGGCCTGAATAGAAAGATAAGTAATATAAAATAATAAGAACAATAAAATTGTAGCCCGACAGAGTAATTGCTTTTTTGGAAGGTGGAGTGTCTGACCCCCTTCTTCAGAAGAAGAAGCCAAATAATTTTTAAAAACTAATTACAAAAATTAACAAATCAAGACCAATCAAAATTTTACAATATCCTAAAAATTAACTTCAAGGTTGACTACTCCTTTAAGGGAGCCTTTATCAAGACAAACAATCCTTCTAAGGGTATATAAACTCCCAGAGCAGTCCTCATTAGAACCTATGTAGCTTTGATGTGCTAAACTGGAAGACCCTTGTCTGCTTTTTTGGTCATCCAAGGAAAGAAATCCAGTAGCACACTTGAATTGATGCAAAATCCATAGTGATTTATTTAGCCCATATATGAACAAACAAGGGCAACGTTTCAATCAATCACTACGGATTTTGCATCAATTCAAGTGTGCTACTGGATTTCTTTGTTTCGAAATTCCCATTGATGACATGATAATGCCATGCATTGCACATAATGTCACTATAATAACTGAACTTCAAAATATTATCCATGCTGGGCAAGTATCAATATATTGGTTTCGGAAGCAACCATCCATGGTTGCAGTTGCCAATGTGAAACATATTTAGGGTGCTCAATATACACAGGATTTCTAAATGAACCTCTTGGATTTGTTCAATATTTTTAAATTCCCATTATGGCTCTGTTTATTTTTGGATCTAATCAGAATATATATCTCAAATGATAAAAACAGACACTTTGTAAAGTCAATTAATTCTTTAAATAAACGCAATAAATTAAAAATTAGCAATGAGAATAAATTGCAAGTTAATTCATTGAGTAATCATTGTGCTTTGCTTGAATTGTCTTCAAATGTTTATGAATTTGTTAGGATGCTAATTAAGGCTAAATTCATAAAGTGATCCTTGTATTAATAAAATATCAGTTATTATATACATGAATCCATGAGGCTTAATCAATTACATGTTAGTGAATGGATGAAATAAACAAATTATTGTATATAAATACTCAAAATGAATGAAAGTGGATTAAAGTAACCGTTAAATGAAAGTCAATAACAGGCAGAAGAAATGCTCAAATTTAATTAGAAACTATAGTTTATTCCCTAACTTACAGGTGCAGAGCTACAAGGCCAGTGGCACACACAGTGTCTATTTACTCCTGCCCAACAGGCATGCTTAGGCCAGAAAATGCATAGTTTAGTAGTGTTTCTGTACTGAGATGTACATCTGCAAGTGCAGTGAATAAGGTGCATCTTTTGAAAGCAATTGGCATGTTTTTTTCCCACAATACATAATTTTTCCTTAAAATTACGGTGTCATTTGTGGAAGCAAATGGGCAATGCTCTTGAGGCATTTGTGCTTACTGCCTTTGTGTCTGATTCCCCAAGTTAACACAATTGCATGTGCACTTTTTCGCAATTTTTTCACATATTTTTTAAAGGAGAACTAAACCCCAAAAATTAATGTGGTTAAAAATGCCATCTTTTATATTCTGAACTTAATGCCCCAGGCTAAAGTTTCAACTTCTCAATAGCAGCAATGATCCAGGACTTCAAACTTGTCACAAGGGGTCACCATCTTGGAAAGTGTCTGCGACACTCACATGCTCAGTGAGCTCTGAGCAGCTGTTGAGAAGCTAAGCTTAGGGGTCGTCACAAATGATCAAGAAGAAAAAAAATCCCAGTATAAAGCCAACAAGTTGTTTGTGGGGTCCGGGTGCTCATGCCCCATACCTATAGCTCGGGTGGAGGTATCCAAACAAAGGAAAAAATTGCAGGCACTCACAGATTCCACAGTCTTGTAAAAAGACTGAGAATTTTATTTTAGGCCACATAGTAAATTAATGCATAGCCAGTGGGCACTAAATCATATGCTGTAAAAAAAAACACACAGGTATAGCAGATATATACCTCAAACCTACCAATCACCAGAATACATTTATTAAACAATAGAATAAAAGAGGGAAGGGGAATTAAAAGCAATGTGCAAACAAGTTGGCATCCAAGGGCATATATTCATAGGAAACCATTTCTGATTAACAAGGAGGGGGTGGTAGCCTGCATCAATAGGTGCAGCAGTGCGTGATTTGGAATGGAAAGCAGGAAGGACTAAGAGGAGCCAAGTGCAATTATATAGAAGTCCAAGTAATGTATTGTCGCAAAAGCCTTTTATGAAAGTGGTGTTACAAACAACATATGTACACCCTATTTTTCGGCACAACTGAACTGTAGCAATTGATGCAGGGCAGGAGGTGGTGGTACATATAAAGAAAAAAAATTCAGTATAAAGCCAACAAGTTTATAATCTTACAGTAGTACGTGGGGTCTTGGTGTTCATTATTTTTGGAAATAAAATCAGCTGCATGACTAAAACCAAATATAAATAACACCTTTCATTAGGAATAAGCAACACATAGCTACAGATGCACTTAGTGTAGCCAAAGAGCATATCACTCTTTACTTCTAATAGCAGTAATAAGAAATGGTGAGTATGTGTGTTCCGTAAAAGCTTTCTCAAAAGCAGTATTTTTTTTTCTTTTGAGAAAGCATGTTCGTAAGATGCACTTTAGGCAATATAAGTTTAATATTTCTAATATTTCCAATTGCTGATATTTGGAGTGCCGAATTATATACTCTTGGGATACAGTAGGAGCTCCATTAGCTGTGTGTCTCATATTTATCAGTTCTTTTTTATTGGATTATTTTTAGCCAATGTCATCAAGTATCATTTGTTTTTATAGCTTTAAAAGCCATATATTGACCAGCCTTCCTGGTGTCTGAACTGGTGGATTTTGTGCTGTTTGGTCATCCACGGGAAAGTTTAAACGGCATTGTTCTATTCGCTCGAGTGAACAAATATCATAGGAGGAACCACCGTTGAAATTCTCGACTGCCACACCTTATGAACTATACTATAGAAATTAAAGTCAAAGGCAAACGCCCAAGAGTAGGGACTTATTACCAGAACTAGAACCTTCTTAACAGGCAGGGAATACACCGGGCATTTCGCAAAATATACGATTTGTAATTCAAGTTCAAATAATCCTTGTCGTGTATATCTGCCCAGAAATGTATTTCGTTAACTTTTATTTGCCCTTTTTTCTCTTTCAGGGAAATGAAGTTCTTGCAAGCACATGAATAAAAGAGAATACCGTGTGTGTGTAAGGCTGTGATTTACAGGGACCAATCTTTTTATTAACAAAAAAATTGAAAAACATCTGAAGAGGAATTAAAAATCAGAGTTACGGTTGCCTGATGGATAGCCTTTAGCATTGCTGTGTATATGCTGCACAGCCTCCCCCCCCCCCAAAAAAAAAAGTCTACTTGGAGAGTTTGCAGCTCGCACAATCTATTTGAGCAGTGTTCTATTAGATGAGATGTTGTTGTGTGAGTTATTGCACCTATGGGTAGGACAATCAATTTAGCAACATCTCGTAGGAAAGGCATTTTTATGCCTCACTCGCTTTTGGCAAACCTGCTGTAAAAGTCCCGTGTCCTCTGTTTTATGGGATTTGTAAAATAGTATATTTAATGAAGACTGAAGAGACAAATCATGTAAATACTGTATATCAGCAGCAAGCGAATAGGCCATTTTCAAGGTCAGGCTTAATAGGTTTTTAAACAGTTTTTCTAGTGTATCCTCTCCTGTGTAGTGTGACCAAATATTGACCTGGTATTTTTGCTGTGCTTTTTATAAATCCAGAATGTCGGGGTTTTTTTACTCTCTTTAAGCTATTTTATACTGAAAAGCATTTGTGCACAAGGCATTTTGCAGTTCAAGCTTACATAAAGTATTAAATGTGCTTACATATTTTAGTTTACTGTATGCAGTGCCCATAATGGACAAGACACAGGTATGGGATCTGTTATCCAGAGACCCATTATCCAGAATTACAGGAAGGCTGTGTTCCATAGACTCCATTTATCCATATAATGCAAATTTGTAAACATTGTAATAACAAAACAGAACCTTATTCACATGTTCCCAGCTAAGATCTAAGTGATCCTTATTGAAGGCAAAACAAGTCTATTGGATTTATTTGACATTTAAAGGAAAACTATACCTCCAAAATGAATACTTGAGCAATAGGTAATTTATATCAAATTAAGTGGCATATTAAAGAATATTATCAAACTGGAATATATATTTAAGTGAATTTTGCTCTTTTACATCTCTTGCCTTGAACCACCATTTTGTGATGGTCTGTGTGCTGCCTCGGAGATCACCTGACCAGAAATACTACAACTCTAACTGTAACAGGAAGAAGTGTGGAAGCAAAAGACAAAGCTCTGTCCTAACAAGTATAGTTTGTTTGTGTGCACCGTGAATCATACAATCCCAGGAGGCTGCCCTTATTTTTTAAAATGGCAATTTTCTATTTATGATTACCCAATGGCACATACTACTAGAAAAGTATATTATTATGAAAATGGTTTATTTACATGAAGCAGGGTTTTACATATGACCTGTTTTATGCAATATCTTTTTTATAGAGACCTACATTGTTTGGGGGGGGGTATAGTTTTCCTTTAAATGATTATTTTTATACACTTAAGGTATGAAGATCTAAATTATAGAAATGCCCCTTATCTGGAAAACCCCAGGTCCTGAGCATTCTTTATAATATATTCGATACCTTACCGTACAGACTGCCTGAGATCTTTCTATTACTTATAACCCATTTCAATCTTCATATCATGCTTGGTCAGAAGGAGAATGTTACTTTTTTTTTTTTCAGGAACATTATAGAATGTGTATTTCTGTTATGCTGAAATCTTGATCGCTACCCAACTGGAAAGTCGTTTACAACAAATGAGAAGTGGTCAATGCCATTTTCTGTTACAGTGTTACTAATGCAGAACTGGACTGGTGCAAATAAAATACAGAATATACCACCTGTTGTGCTTCCCGTGAAAAGTTATTTGTAGAGGTACATAAATCTTGTGTATATTTTGGGATGACGCATAGTTATGAGAACTTCTGAATGGAAATGAATCTGTAATGTTGCAGAACCCCACGTTTTGCCGTTCAGATTGAAATATTTTCTCGTTCCGCTTACGGAAAAGGGAAGAGGTTTATTAATGTGGAAATGACACTGTGCTGTGGCTCAGTATGAGATGCTTTTACCATTTGTTTTGTTCTGCCTCTGCAGTAATTATTCTCGCACCTTTTAGAACACAGCTGAAAATATGTATTTTTTATTTCCCAATGGGTTTGCTAGTTATTCTGAGATTTAATTTAGAAAAGGGATGGAAACTCCACCAAGACTGAGCTGATGTTTTCTTGTAAATATTGTAATTTATATATGTATATTGTAATCAGCATGTGGATGTGTCCTTACTGCCTTCCCTAGAGGTCCCTGTTGTCTCCTGCACCTCCTACCACAACCTAACTTACACATCTGTATGACACAGACAGCCCTCTACTCAAGGGGTCAGCCAGTGGTGTAACTACCATACAGCAGAAACCCACGGTGGAGGAGGGACCCAGGGAACAGGGGGGCCCGGGCTGCGGGGTCTGCTGTAATGTAGTCCCCACATTAGTGTACTGAAATTCAGTGCTCACTCATTCGCTATACTTGCTGTGGGGAGGAGAGAGGACTGGCATGCACAGCTGAGTACACATGCTGGCCCCTCTGAAGATTTTTTTTGTCGGGGGGCCCAGTAGCTCATAGTTACACCAGCAGGAGGTCTCTCCCCCCTTGAATAGAGGCCTGCGGCCATTCAGCAACAGCAGTTACAGACAAGGGCGATCCTGTCCATTTTGCCACCTGAGGCGGCCTTCATTTTGCCTCCCCCCAACCCTTCCCAGGGCACTCACCTTTCAGCTCAGAGTGGGTCTTGGGCAAACTACGTTGTGCCGGGGGGGTCTCTGCAATTGCACTCTCTGCACTAGAAGAGCTCAATTTCCGGGTTGAAAAATGGAAATTCAGCTCTTAGTTACCAGGCAGGGCCGCTCCGGCCATGAGGCAAGGTGAGAATCTTGCCTCGGACCGTGTGTGGAGAGTCCCATCATTTTTCATCTGGCAGAGATCGGTCGATCGGACAGGTTAAAAGGTTTCTGTCAGCTGCCGATAATATCTCTGCGTGTATTGCCGATCGTACGATTTTCAGTGGGAGACTGTCACCAACTTTTGTCGGACATAACTTTCATACGATTGCTGTCAGGGGCAGAACATCGTCTACTTTATTTGTTTGGAATGGTTAGTGGCATGTCGGGAGATGGGGAAGTCTGATCGTTTGATGATACGTACAATCGGATCTTTGCATCTATGGCCAGTTTAAGGTGCAGCAGTCTGGGGAAAGATGTGCACAAGTCAGAACACACTATACTGCTAATTGCAGCCTTTGCACTGTGCACCCAACTTTTTGCAAATAACCCCTCGTGTCTTGAAAAATTATTAAAACTCCTAACTAATCCTCTAATTTTACACTGAGGGACAGATTTATCAAGGGACAAATTGAAAATTAGAATTCAAATTTTTTTATGGTTAAAACTCAAATGCGATTCGGGAGTTATCCATATTCGATTCAAATATTTTAAAAAAAATTGAATTCGATTTTCGAGATTTATCATACTCTGAATTTGACTATTTGCCACCTAACACCTGCCAAATTGTTGTTTTAGTCAATGGGAGAGGTCCAGGGATCAATTTGGAGATGCTTGCAGTTTTTTGGAGAAAAAAACTTGAATCACGTTTGATCGAATTCGATTTGAGTTTTTGGTACATTTCAATTCGTCAATAAATTTCGATTGGTCGAATTTCGAATTTATGGGAATTTAGGGGAGTTTAAAAAAACTGACATGAATTCAAAATTCGACCTTTGATAAATGCACCTCCCCATGTACATTTTTTTCGATTCATTTATTTGTAATGTAAATGTCCCATCAAGAAACATAAAAACTAAAATGTGTTATTTCTTTCATGACATATGAAACATGACATATGAAACACCTAAAACCTGCCAAATTGCTGTTCTAGTCAATGGGAGAAGTCCTGGGATCAATTTGGAGTTGTTTGCAGCCTTCCTGAAAAAAGAAAACTCGAATCGAATTTGAGTTTTTGGGTCGATCCTAATCACCGGAGTTTAGCAAATCAGATTTTATAAATAAATATCAATTCATCGAATTTCAAGTTTATGGGAGTTTTTCAAAACTCACATGAATTCAACATTCATAAATGGGCTTCTATGGGGCAGATTTATCAAGGGTCGAAGTGAAAATTCAAAGCAAAGAAAAAAAATTGAATTTTAACATTTTTTACTTCGAATATCGAAATGTATCATGTGCTGTCTCTTTTATAATTTCGATTTAAGGTCCATACACGGGCCAATAAAAGCTGCCGACCGACCGAGTCGGCGGCTTATTGGCCCGTGTATGGGGGCCCCCGACGGGCTTCCCCGATCGAGAGCTGGCCGAAAGTCGGGCAGATCTCAATCGGATGGGATTAAAAATCCCGTCGCATCGCGGCCGCATCTGTTCGTTGATGTGGTCCCGCGATCTGACCGCCCGTTCCTGTAGGATCTGATCGTTGGGCCCACGATCAGATCAGCCCGATATTGCCCACCTCAAGGTGGGCATATAGGAGAGAGATCCGCTTGTTTGGCGTATGGCCACCTTTAGACCATTCACCATCTAAAACCTGCCGAATTGCTGTTTTAGCTTATGGGGGACCTCCTAGAACCTATTTCGAGTAATTTGGTGAACTTTGAAAAATCTAAGTTTTTTGGGACAAATACTTAGTTTCGAATTCGATCGAACGTGCTAAAACTTTGTTTCGAACCATTCGAATACAGCCTATTCACCCGAAGTTAAAAACGTTGATTTTTTGAATACGCTTTTTTATTCACATTTTGAAGTTATGGCAGTTCATAAAAATTCCCATTACTTCGAAGTTCGACCCTTGATAAATCTGCCCCTATGTGTTTGGTGATAAGTATTTGCCAGCTCTGTTCCTTGTCTGGCAGTGATTTTGGCTTATTTCAGATGACACTTGTGCAACTCAATGTTTAAAACTGTCAGATTTTCTATTGGCTTGATATCAGGGCTTTTGGCTGCCTTAAAAATGGAAGACCTTAACTAGGGTGGAACTGGGGCAGCCGAGCTCATTTAATGTCCAACAGCCTCAATGTCCTCTTACTGAACCTTCACAATAAAGTTTGTCAATTCATTCATGGGCACATATAAGTCATTTTTCTAATATACATTCATCAGCAAACATTAAAGGTTACAGAGTTAACTAACCCGAAATAGGCAAATTAATTGTCAAACTTTATTGTGAAGGTGAACCATCCCTTTAAGGGAAACATAAAATATTATTTATACTCATGAAGGTTATCTTTTCTCTCTTTAATCCATGTAAGTCTGTTTCTCTAATCGTACTATAGAGACTGCAGTGGCACGTATAGGCATCTCGGTAGGAACCAGGCCTCCCTTTCAGCTCCCATCTTCTGTGTGTGGGAACGTGTTGCAAGAAGAAGTGCGCGCAATCCATTCAGACAGATGGAGACGCCGGGATGTGCGTTTTATGTTAAACTGCTGGAACTTGGAGTTTATTCGAATTCTTCTAAAATGGTTATTTCTAGCTGATCGTTTGGAAAACAAATGTGTTTATAAAATGAACATGAAATGGCTCTGAAAGTACAGAAAATGAAATGCAATTAAGAATAAGAAAGGAAATCATAACAGATTACAAGCAGCCCTAAAAGACATCTTCCCCTTTATTTATTATTAAGATGCCCGCCGAGGGACTTGCTTTATGTGCTCCTCTTAAGCAATATTAACAAGGGTATATAAATGCATTGCTGATAATGCACTTTATAAATCTGCTTAATGTCCAAGGGGGATTAATGTTTTTTACCAGGTGTTATCAGTTAATGCCACAACGCAAAAACAAATGAGATGCCTCGGCTTCAATGAACTTAATTAACTGTAATTAAATTGTTTTTGGGTTATCAACATGCAAACAATTATACTTAATTGGGCACTTTTATTACTAGGTTGCATGCAACGTTGGACAGAGAGAAGAAGCATGAGCTATCATAAATCCTATAAAGAGCTGCAATTAGTGCAAGTTGTCTTATGGCCCCCAAGGCATTTTTGCCACCTAGACTTGAGTTATCGGTAATGACACGGTCTCCCTAAACAACATATATATTAAGCAGAAGGCAAAAAAAGAGTAAGAGGCAAACGTCAAAAACATAAATGCGTTCATTTATACGTACAGCCATACTTCTCTTTCATTACAAAGCAGAGATTCATTTGCAGCCTTGCAGTGTGTTCCAAAACTGCATCTACCCGCACAACTAAAAGTACCCTTTCCAAAGAGCACCCCTTGGTGCTCATTACAGCACTTGCACCCAGGGTCTGCACTCTGCACCTTGCCACAGGTTGGTTAGGGGTTTAGATAGTATCCTATTCTTACCACCTGCCCTATGGCACAAGGCTCGATTTCATTTAGGGGTCCCTAGTAGCGCCTCTCAATATCATGCAAATTAGGGGTCGGGAGAGTGGATGCCTACGTGCCCCCACCCATTCCTCATAAATACAGCTCTGACAAAAAAAAAACAGCACTGTATTTATGGAGCAAATGCAGGTGTCTGTACTCCACTTTGGAGCTTAGAGACCTCTTCAATGCTTATACTTCTTCTTGTGCTGGGCCCATTAACATGTGAAACAGGAAAGACTGTTTCCACCAAATAGGAAGCATGGAATTGTCAAGAATATATTTGTATTACTGTATATAACTTTAAAGGGGGCCTGTAACCCTAAAAAATAATTCCAAATTATCTATTGTGTTTGTAAAGCAAAATAAACGTTTCTAACATTCTATAAATTATTAAAATCTTTGTTGCCAGTTGCCAGAATTCACAACCACAGCAAGCAGGCAGCAGTCATTTTGTGGACTCTGTTATTAAGATAAGCTTTGTAACACCTTTTAAATCTTATGTGCCAGAATGCCCGACCCTCCTGCCACCCACCTGAGCCCGACTTCCGGGTCTCTTTTATAGACCCACGGCACCTGCCGATGACTCCACAAAAGGGGCGGGGCGAGAGGCGCGCGTCTATAAATACTCAACACGAAAGTCGGAAACTGACATTTGGAAGGTCGCAGGCGAGGAGAGAAGTAAGAAGAGCTCAACCCGCCCACGACCTGGAAATGATCGTGCGAGGTTGGATCGAACCCGCCTGACCCATGGGTAAACCCGTGGGTCCCACAGGTATCGGGTCAGCCCGCACATCACTAATGCCTATGACTACTAGCTACACAATTATAGTCTATAAGCAGGAAGGGGGAATGTGAGGAGGGTAGTGACATGTAGGAAATATAAAATGGAAAGTGAAAGTAATTGCCTGCCCCACCTCTATACCTAAGGCATAGAGGAGGGGCAGACAATATATGAATGACAGCTGAAATCTTTAAATGAATTTATAACAGGAATGGATGTTTTAATGAAAAAAACTATTTGAGTTTCATGTTAACTTAATTTAAAAAGGACTTGTATTATACAGCTTTTCATATCTGGGTGACAGGTCCACTTTAAAGTTTTAGTTCACTTTGTTACCTTTTTGTAAGGTAACTATGAGAATGGCCAACTGTTTACTTTATTCTTACTTTTTATAGTTTCCAAATAATTTGCCTTCCTCTTCTGCATTATTCAAGGTCTCCAATGGGGGTCACTGACAGCCAAACAACTATTGCTCCGTGAGGCTCAGATTTTATTTATATTGCTACTTTTTATTACTTATCTTTCTATTCAGGCCTCTCCTATTCATAATCCAGTCTAATGTTCAAGCCACTGTCTGGTTGCTAAGGTATTTGACCCTATCGACCTGATAAAATTCCACACTGGAGCGCTACTAAACAATAAAATCAAACACACAAATACAATTAAGACCAACGTATCTCAGAATACTACTCTTTACTTCCAGTGTCGGACTGGGATGCCAACGGCCCACCAGAAACCCATAGACCTTGGGCCCACCAGAAAACCTAAAACCGTGAGCCCACCAGAAAGACAGTGGACCTTTCTAAGCTATTATTCCTCTTCTACTCACTCAACCTCTTTATTCTCCTAATCTTTTATATATAATTACAATATTCTCCCATTATTAAGCATGTTTCCCCATAAAGAAATAGAGAATAACCATGAAATAGGCCAAACTGACACCTGGGCCCACCGGGAGTTTTCCTGGTTTCCCGGTGGGCCAGTCGGACACTGTCTACTTCATACTAAAAGTTACGCTAATGGTGCTCTACCTCTTTAAGACTTGCTTCCAACAAATAGTCCTTTTGCTGACTGTGCTTTCTGACATATTGTGACACTCTGCAGTAAATATAGTTATTGAGGGCATGTCATTTAAAAGGGATGTCTGGGTACTTTTAGCCACACAATGTATATTAATTTTAGTGAAAGTGGCATTTGCTAAAACAGACGTTTGCTACTAATATCAAAGAGCCACAAGGAACATTGAGATGTGTAAATTCTATAATCTACAATAAATTATATTGATATTATGTTACAAGGGTCCAATGAACAAGATTTCACAGACTCCAAGGAAAAGCCAATAGTCTGATGTCCATTTGAAGTATTATTACAAAATTTTGTTGGATATACCCTATGAATTCAAAAGCAATTCTCACCCAACTACCAGACTTTTTGAAGATCGACATAGAGAAGGTTTATACTCCCAAGAAAGGTAAGGTTGGTGGGGATCTGCTGTACTCCGAGGCTCACTTGTAACCAGAGCTTTAGTGGACACTTGAGGGGGGGGGGTATATATACAATATAATGGCATATATAATATGGGTTATACCTGTCTTCATTCTTCTAGGCTCTAAAACATTTCTGCAGAAGACGGCCTGCAGTTGCTATGAGAGATTTTATTAAAAGTGCTAGGTAGAAGTAAATATCTCTGAGTGTATATATTATGTGTTGTCCTCTGGGTCCTCCATCTACATTTAGAATACTTTGCCGAATACTTTACATAGTGAGCGTGCCTGTTAGTTTATTCCAGCGCATCAACAACTCTTAACCCTTAGGTGCCAATGTTAATATGCATATAATGAGACATATGCACATTGGGATTAAGGTTCACAAACATCAAATTCACAGGCTGCTGGCAACTCATTAAGATTTCTTTTTTTCTTCTTGTCTGTAAGTGTACCTAAAGGAAAGTACATTTAAATGATAAAGTAGAACTATATGTAGGAAACATGCAATAAATATCCATGTTATCTTATTCAGTAGCAGAGAATTAGCGTAACTTTGATGTTTCTTGGGGTGAACATGTGATTAAATCTCTGTTATATATTGTATAAATAAAATTATATAATATATATATATATATATATATATATATATATATATATATATATATATATATACAAGTATGGGACCTGTTATCCAGAATGCTTGGGACCTGGGGTTTTCCGGATAACAGATCTTTCTGTAATTTGGGTCTTCATGCCTTAAGTCTACTAGAAATTCATTTAAACATTAAACAAACCCAATAAGCTGGTTTTGCTTCCCATAAGGATTAATTATATCTTAGTTGGGATCAAGTACAAGCTACTATTTTATTATAACAGAGAAAAAGGAAATCATTTTAAAATTTTGGATTATTTGGATAAAATGGAGTCTATGGGAGACAGCCATTCCGTAATTTGGAGCTTTCTGGATATCGGGTTTCCGGATAAGGGATCCTATACCTGTATATATACTGTAAATACACTTGAATTCCAAAAAGATCCACACTCACAGGTCTTATTCACATAAATAAAAATGTTTATATTGCAGAGCTTACAGACTAACGTTTCGGCCTTATCCGAGGCCTTTCTCAAAGAGAAAGGCCTCGGAGGAGGCCGAAAGCTCTGCAATAAAAACATTTTTAATTATGTGAATAAGACTTGTGAGTGCGGATCTTTTTGGAATTCAAGTGGATAAAGTTATGGATCCTTATAAGGTTGCCATGAGGTATAGTGGGCCAACATATGCCCTCTGTGCCATGGGTCTGACCCACCAATCCCTTCCTCAATACACCCACACCTTGCACAACAGGCTGGGCCACTAACAGGACACTTTCCTTCCCTTATGGCGGTCCAGTGTCCTTGCTTGCTGCTGAGGTACAAACTATCTCTGGAAGTAATGCTAACACAAGAACTATTCATAAGGGGCATTAGGCTTCTATTACTAACCATATACAACCAAACCTGACATAACTATGTGCAATGCCAATAGTCTGAAGAAGTATGAAATGTCACCACCAATGTACTGCGAAGTAGTGGAAATACATATTCTGGCATGACTTATGGTGTTTCACCATCTGTTAGTCTAACAGAAAATTCTGGGTTTGGCAGATGCTTTTGGGTGTGTTGGTTTTCTATTACTCTACAACACCTACTAGTAAATTATTTGCTATGTAGAAATAGAATTTCTACCAAAAACAGTGATTGTTCAGGTTAGTGATGTTGGACCGCTATACAACTGTATGTATTATGGTGTGTAAGAGGTTAACTCAGTAGAAATGCCTAAATTAAATTCTTGAGAATGATACAGTGTGCCCTTTCATATAAGAACATCTTTTATTTTGGCATTAGTGTCTATGTTTCAGTTGTTTCTAATATAAGTAAGGATGAAATGGAAATAGAGTAATATTTTATAAAGAGTTTTTGCTGATATATTGGCACAAATACAACATTGTCCTGAAACATTGGCGCTGGGAGCTTTGCTGTGTAAAGCAATCGCAATGCACCAATTATGCTCCTGTTAGATATGGTTAGATATGGTTGATGCAGTTATGTTACTGCTTCATCAAAAGTCATCCATTTCTGCTGCTATATGGAATAAATTCACTTTGCAAGAGTAACTATAACACAAAATTTTAGACGTGCAAACTTTGACAGTATAAGGGCATCTCTGCAACATATTAAGTGGGAAATGCTTTTCACAGGGTTAAACGGAACAAAAATGGGATTTACTTTGCTAAAGCATTCGATACAGTGCCACACAGAAGGTTACTTATTAAATTAGGGAATGTTGGAACATAGTATTTATACCTGGATAGAGAACTGGCTAAAATATAGACTACAAAGAGTGGTGGTAAATAGAACATTGTTGTTAGTGGAGTACAGCAGGGCTCTGTATTAGGACCTTTGCTTTTCAACTTGTTTATTAATGACCTGGAGGTGGGCATTGAAAGTACTGTTTTATTTTTGCAGATGATACTAAATTGTGCAGAACTATAGGTTCCATGCAGGATTCGGCCACTTTGCAGAGTCATTTGAATAGGTTCTAAAACTGGGCAGCAAACTAGAAAATGAGGTTCAATTTTGATAAATGCAGGTTATGCACTTTGGCAAAAATAATATAAATGCAAGTTATACACTAAATGGCAGTGTGTTGGGAGATATATCTAGGGGTTTTTGTAGATAACAAGTTGTGTAATTCTGGGCAGTGTAATTCTGTGTCCACTAAAGCAAATAAAGTTCTGTCTTGCATAAAAAGGGCATTAACACAAGGGATGAAAACATAATTCTGCCTCTTTATAGGTCCCTGGTGAGGCCTCATCTGGAGTATGCAGTGCAGTTTTGGACTCCAGTCCTTAAGAGGGATATAAATGAGCTGGAGAGAGTGCAGAGACTAAGTGCAACTAAACTGCTTAGAGGGATGGAAGACTTACATTACGAGGATAGACTGTCAAGGTTGGGGTTGTTTTCTCTGGTAAAAAGGCAGAGGGGCCATGATTACACTTTACAAGTACATTAGAGGACATTATAGACAAATAGCAGGAGACCTTTTTACCCATGAAGTGGATCACCGTACCAGAGGCCACCCCTTTAGACTAGAAGAAAAGAACTTTCATTTGAAGCAACGTAGGGGGTTCTTCACAGTCCGGACAGTGAGGTCAGTGAAGTTGTGATGCTGATTCAGTTATTGCCTTCAAGAGTGGCTTGGATGATTTCTTGAACAGACATAATATTAAAGGCTAATGTTATACTAAAATTTATACTTAGTATATATATATATATATATATATATATGGGTATTTATAATTTATGTGAGGGTGTGTGTATGGATGCTGGGTTTTCATTTAGAGGGGTTGAACTTTATGGACTTTGCTTTTTTTCAACCAGATAGAGAATGGAGAATCCACCTAGAAGGCCTAATCCTTTTATTTAGATGCAATTAGCTATGCTCTGTGTTTTTATTGGTTTTCTATAGGTTTTTGTAATTTTATGGTAACGTTAGCATGAAAGAGGCCATTTTCTTGTCTGGAAAAGACTAAAAGGTGCTGTCCTCCAGTAAATGTGACTGCAAACTAGTTATGGATGCTGCCCTTCACTTCATAGCTCAAGGGCCTCGGCCAACAAATTAATTGGTCAGATTTGGTTTCTTTTTTTTGGTGTTTAAATTAATTGGTTGGTGGAAATAAAGATCATACAAGTAACAATGAATATCTTTGGTACATCCATGTCACAGAAAGGAACACGTTGCATCTGACTGCTCAGTTAGCGCTTGCTGGCTGTGTCACCGACCTTGTTGGTTTGTCGTGTGTCAATCATGCAATGTTGCAATGAAATGGAGACAATACATTGGAACTTGTAAATAAAAAGATAGGGAGAGTGATGGGACATATAACAGGGATGGGTTAGTCAGGTCCCCATTTAAACCACCATAGAAACACAGAGTATTCTATGTCATGCATATAGTACCTCCGATCGCATTATTAGTTCCAGCTTGCATACTCTCCAGATTCTGGGCCCACGGAGATCACTCCTATCTAGAAGTTTGTCTCTGATGGATTCAATCGCTCAAATCCAATCTTCCTTTGTTATCAGTGTTTGCAATCCTGTAATATTTGGTTGCTTCCAGCTCACAGCTGCCAGAGATCTTACGGCTGTTTGGGTAGTGGCAGACAGGGAGATTAGTCACCCAGCAACAAATCTCCCCTACTTTGGATGAATAATCTCCCTGAAATGCATACGAATCGCTTTGGATTTCCTCGTAAGGCGACTTCGGAAATGTATGCCATCACGTTGGGCGATTCGTATTCTTGCCGGCAGGAAGGCATTTGGGGAGATTATTCGCCTGACGCAGAGAAGATTTGTGGCTGGGCTACTAATCTCCCTGTCTGCCACTACCCTTAAAATATGAGTGGCTAAATGTGGGGATTGTTTTTGGAGTGTATGGCTCTGATTTTCATCCCTAACAGAAAGGTATGTGGTGCTGCAAATATGGTGCAATGTACAACCTTGGAGAGTAGCAGAGTTGCTACCATCTCCCAGAATTCTTAAACCACCGTGTAGGCCCACCAGCCACAATGGGCGGATCAAAGTGGGGACGTATTGCTAGTGCAATGAGCAGAAGACAAATCTACCTTTAACTTTCCCCATCTACCTTTAATTAACTTCAGCCTACTTTTAGGGACTAGCAGCACTGACGTCACCCAAAATACTACTGAAATCACTACTGAAATCGCTTATACAAATATGTATGTCAGATATAAAAATGTGTCCGTTATGCCTAATGGCATCTCCACATATACTAAATAGTTCTATTTTCCTGATCCTTAATTTTTATTACAAGAATTTCTGTTACCTATTGGGGACATCGAAAGAAATAATTAGTGATACAGATGGAAGTCCATCTGTAGCAAAATCCAATTTCATTTCTGTGGGAAGATAAAGAATATCTTCAATGTTTAATAGGTCCCTGGTCATGCAGCAGTTTTATACAGCTTTAAGTATACAATATTCCTGGAATTTACCCAGAATAACACGTTGAAGTATGTTGTAGTTGCAATTAACCAGTATTTCTTAACATTTGAACTTTTGTCACATAAACCAATTCATTAAGCAAATCTTGATAGTGATCACGTAGACACAACATTTTATCACCATATTTAGGGTCAGGGTACATGCTTAGATTCGGGGAGATTAGTTGCCCGGCGACTAATCTCCCTTGAACTGCCTTCCCATGCACTCAGATCGCTTCGTTTTCCGAAGTCGCCCGAAGTTGCCTCACGCAAAAACTTCGGGCGACTTTGAAAAACGAATCGCTCCGAGTGCTATCCCGCCAGCAATTTACATTCTAGCGGTGGGAGGCAGTTCGAGGTGATTAGTCGCCCTGAAGAAGAGGAGATTTGGTGCCGGCCAACTAATCTCCCCGAATCTGAGCATGTGCCCTGACCCTTAGTGAAAACTAGAATAGATGCCATTGCAGTGATTAGGGAAAGTAACCAACCACATGTGCCCATGCCATTCAGTGCCATTTATTAAAGCAATATTTTTGCATTTCTCCAAATCTTATCCAGATTAATTTTTGTTTAGCTTTCTATCCAGTATATATGAGACCATTAAAAGATGACGTGTTATTGGTGGAGGCACCTGAAACAATCGTACTCTGTTTGCCACTGGCTTTATGGTTAATTACAGCTAAAACTCCAGCATCTTCTCTAGAAATGACCCATGAACCCCAAATCCATATTTGCCATAAATACTGGAAATGTCAGAATATGAATAACCTTGCTATCCCAACAATAAATGATCTCCTTTACTGAGCCATGAATCCCCTTTTAAATCCAACTGAATGGCCTGAAAATTATCTGATCCAGACCAATAAACTTTAAATCCAGCATTGTATTCAGTGACTACTCATTTATCTTACAAACCTAGTAACTGGAATTAATACTGTTGAAAATTGCCTCCCAACCAAGATAAATATACTCTACTTTGGGTGATAAAATGTCCCTATTTTGCCTCCACCAAAACAGTCGTTTCAGCTTCCAAACTAGCTTGGAGATACCCAAGGAGGCAACGCATTTTCTACTGTGCCATCAAACTAATACAAATATTTTTATTCCTTTGGTTGCAGCTGTCGCTTTTAGCTTTTAACTGATCTTTCGCGGTCTCTATCTAAGCTTCTCCCCACTTCCATGTGTTCTAAAATCCTCCGTTGACCAAGGTAAAGACTGTGTAAGGTTTTTTCAACCTGCTGGAAATTTACCATAATGCAACTTTATGGGAAACTTATGCAACATGAAGATAAAAATCACAAATTTAAATAATAAACCAAGTTGATCAGATCATACTGAGGCCCCCTAGAGACCCACCAATTAGATGCCAACTTGGTCTGGAGGGAAAGCTTACATTGCTCGCCCACTTAGATTGGGAATAAAGATATGGGTCAGACGCCTTAATCCTTCTTTCTATTAACACTTGCCACTTAATCTTTTTACATATATTTGTATTTTATGTGTTCATTCTTATTAATGTTCTATTTATTCTATTTTTATGTTCTATTAAACATGTTGCAAGAAATGTACAGCACTGTGTATACACTCAGGGCCACATAAATACTAATGTACAAACACACATACAAGTTTTATTCAAGTTTAATTGATTGAACCTCTTGTAATTCCTCTATAGATTGTTGGCCAGAGTTATACATTGGCAGATTTATGTTAGCATGACTTGGATCAAGTTACCCTTTATTAATGTTATTAGCCTTGGATACATTTCCTTGTACATTTGTGTTAAATTGACAAATGTCATCAATCATTTTTTTACAGCCTTCACCTCCAGCCTTGAGGTTACTGGTGCAAACTATGCACATTGCAATTTTTTCTTTGGCTGATCATTATTTTGGTTGAAATGATATTTTCTGTACTATACTGTGTGCTGGGTAGGCTATCATGCAGTGATTTCATTTTACTGTGGAATTACCATTGGGGCTGACTTGCCCCTTGTATTAGCTGGTATAAAGTACCGAGTCCCTGCATGCATTGGGTGCTTGGCTTTTATCTAGATATAGCTTTTTCATAAATCCACTATAAATAAAGTAATTTGTGGGGCAAAGAGTTTAACATTGGTAAATCAATTTGTATATAAAATGTACAATAATAAAATGAAATACAAGAAATCTCGAAGATATAATATCCTACAGCTACAGTATATTAATATATGTGACTTCAGGTTGGGTTTTTTTGTGGCCCAGTTTGTTGCAGTTGCACAAATATTGAGCAAAGCCATCGCACAAGCTGACACCATTCATTAAAGGCAGTTTTCTCCAAAGCTACTCCTTGTAATTTAGTTATATTCGGAACCAATGCATCTGTCCTGGTTTATGTTCTGAAACATGCACAAGTGAGGGAAGCTTGGAAATCTAGTGCCACCTTAAAGACGGCAGTAGTTATAGGGTTCCTCCATTGGTCAGCATTAATAAACTCAGTGGAATTGTGCCTAAAAGATCAGACACTGGAGCAAATTCACTAACCTCCGGAAATTGCGCCATCGACGGCTTCGCTCACATCGCCACACTTCGCCAGGAGAAAATTCGCCAGGACAATGCTAACTCACTAAAATGCGAAATTGCGTCAAGGGCACTGAACGATGGCGAAGTTTCTCTAGTGTTAATTTGACAAGCAAAGCGAAGTTGCGCTAGCATTGGCTAATTTGCATATGGTGGAAAGTTAAAGTTGAATGGACGTATATGTTGCAGCAAATACATTACACTACACAAGTCCAGGGAACGTTAATAAAAGAAAATAGAGTTGCTATATTGCCCTACACATGAGCCCAGTGTATAGTTTATGTGCCATATGTTAGGAAATGTAGGTGGGAAGCCGGGTATCCTAAAAAAATTTAGGATCTTTTGCAGCCTATCACCCTGAAAAACTGAAGTCGCCAGCGTTTTTTGGGACTTTTTTTTGTTTGAGGAAGTCCTATCTACTCTAATGCACTTTGCCTGGTCTAGGTGGCGAAGGCAAGTCTGGCGCAAGAGGTAACGTTCAGTAAAATCTGCATCTTAGTGAATTTGCATAGTTACATCCATTTGCCAGAGCGCAAATTCGTCTGGCGTTAGAGTGCGAAGTAGCACTACAGTCTATCTCCTTCACTAGCGAATTGGCGACATCTCCCGTTAGTAAATTAGTCGAAGTCCCGAAATTACGTCACCCTGGCGAAAATTTAGAAAAATAGTCACTTTGCCCTTTAGTAAATTTGCCCCACTGTTTTAATGCCAAGGGCTTGCAATTATGGCATCTGGATTTAGAACTTTTTTTAGCCCAATGGCATCCATTTCAATTTAAAGGCCAATTGAGCACCCTTTTATGCATCAGGAGCGAGGCCACTTGTGCTGAATACAACTCCCCCTCCTTTTCGGGGGGCGATGACTGCATTTTGGGTAAAAAAACCATTGTGAATTGCATCACAAGTTGCATTTATCATGTTGCAGTTAGTGAACCCTGTTAGCCCCATTGAGCTGCCTGCTTCTTGCGAGTAACATGCTAATGCTGCTGTGACAAGGGCATTGGGACTGCAGCCACTCTAAGGGGGTATATAGGTAGGTGGGATATTATTGCATAAAAATTAACATTTTTTTCCACAGTGAGAAGCCCATTGGACAATCTGACAATACACATGTAAGGGAGACTTTATATTACAGAGAACAATCTATTACCTGCGTGAGACTCCAGAGCAAAGTGTTCCCCAGTGAAAGGACTAGTAAGGAACTTGTAGAATTAGTCTATGGAGGCAAATATAAAGAATCTAATAAAAAGTTATCATTAACACAAAGTGCCTTTAAACAGACTTCAAAGACGATTGCAGAATCTCTATAATGTGGGTAGAAAATGTTTCAATTAAATGTGTTTTGAAGTACAGCCTAATTAAATCAGCCCGCGTATATTGGAATCTCCATCTGAATTCTATATTCTCTACAGTTAGAATGTCAGAGCCAAAAGCATTGTGGGTATTTAATTATATCCCGAGCCCACTTGTTAGTGGAGTCAGTTATGTACTCGCTGACAATCAATTCTTTTCCGGCGCTGCTAATTCAGCAAGCCATTCTCATTACAGGTAAACTTGTTCAGGGAATTATTAGCCAATGTACGGTGACTGATTAGCCGGCATTATTATTTTGTGAATAACCAATGTATTCCTCTACTGGAGGATCAGAAAGTGCCAGTGTCCCTAATTGGTGGAGCACCTTTATTCCTAAAGTGCTTGTTTGCAACTGGGAGTTGAAGGGGGAGATCAAAAATAACCAGAGAAGGAATGTATGAGAACTGACTTCAGTTGCTTTGTATATATTTAAATGGATGCAGTGTTATCTTTTACTGTGTTTTCCTATTGCCTTTGTGCATAGTGTCATTTTTCTAGGTACAGCCAAGGAGTTGTGTAACGTGATTGCATGTACAGTATATATACTTTCTAAAATCTACAAACTTCATATGAGCATAAATATATAAATGTATATTTATACAGAAAGACAGATGAATGTCAGCTCCCTGGGGTTTAGTGAAGGAAGTAGCAGGGGATTCTCTTATTGGCATATAGTATACGCAAAGAAGACAAGTTCATCCCATGATAGTGGGAAGTTTTTAAGACCAGGAACAACAATTAATTAAAGGGTTTCTTTCATGATTTTTATTTCTCAATTACACTGTTTACACTGCTAATAACTCAAATAAAATGTCATTCCTGAACCAGCAAGGGTATTTTTTTTAGTTGTAATATTGGTGTGTAGGCGCCATCTCAGCCCATTTTGCCTGGTCATGTGCTTTCACATGAGCCAGCATTTTAGGATGGAACTGCTTTCTGGCAGGCTGTTGTTTGTCTAACTGAATGTGTTGCAGTGGGACCTGGATTTTACTATTGAGTGTTGTTCTTAGATATACCAGGCAGCTGTCATCTTGTGTTAGGGAGCTGTTATCTGGAAGGGAGGGGGGTGATAACACTCCAACTTGCAGTACAGCATTAAAGAGTGACTAAAGTTTATCAGAGCACAAGTCACATGATTGGGCGCAGCTGGGAAACTGACAATATGTCTAGTCCCATGTCAGATTTAAAAATTAAATATAAAAAAATCTGTTTCTCTTGAGAAATGGATTAAAGTGCAGAATTCTGCTTCAGCAGCACTATTAACTGATGCATTTAATATATATTTTTTTTTTTCCCATGACAGTATCCCTTTAAGCATAGCACTCTTATACAGGCTCCATGTTTTAAAGAATTTACCACAATGGTGAAGGACAATAGAATATAACTGGACCATTTCCCATAAGACATAGAAACAGAAAACTCATCACTGTATAAGGCAAGTTTTTTACATGATAAAGAAACCAAAAACCCATTATATTCTTAAAGGGGACCCTTTATCCCAAAAAAAATTTGAAAATCCTATATTATCACATTAGTCAAGCAAAATGAACTTTAATTATGCTATATAAATTATTTGAATCTTGTTTCCATCAGTCTGGGAACTCACAATTATAACAAGCAGGCAGGAGCCATTTTGTGGACACTGTTATTAAGAAAAGCCTTGTATCATCTCAGAATCTTGTTTGTGCACCAGAATGGGGGACCTGATGTCCATCCCCATACCCTGACTACACAATTAAACAGTGAAGAGTATGGGGGAATGTGTGGAAAGCAGTGATATCTAGGAAGTACTGAATGGAAAGTGAAAGTAATTGTGGCATAGAGGAGGGGCAGACAATATTTGATTGACAGCTGATATTTTTAAATGATCTTACAACAGCTATGAATGTTTTAATAAAAAATAGAAATTGGATTTCATGTTTAATTTGAAAAGGACTTTTATTATACAGATTTTTATGTCTGGGTGACAGGTCCACTTTAAATGTGATGGTGATTGGTGTTCGTTATTGGACTGGCATTTGACTCCCAAAAGTATTTATTTTCTTATCTAATTAACCAGGGGAAAGCTGTATCTTTTCTACAACCACAATCAAACCCAACACAGGGGGACCATCCACTGTACAGCCTTAATGAAGAATGTTTTAGCTGGTCTCTTTCTTTCATCCATACACACATACAAAGAGCAAGAATGCTTAAAAATGTTTTTATTCTGTACAGATGAAGGCAGATCTGGTAAACCCTTTGTATCGAATGAGAAAGTGCATCCAAATATTAGATCAAGTCAAATGTGCTGCCAAAGCAAATGTCAGTGTAAATGTCAAAGTCAGCAACACAGTGAAATTCAACCTCCCGAACTGGAGAAATAGAAGGTTCATATGTAAGGTTCACAGAACCCAGATTATCATCAACAACGTTCGACACTGGAAGGTGTCGCTCACAGTGTGAGCCGGAGAACAACGCGGCGATTGTTTGAGTGCGAGCAAGGACGTTATCTGCTAGTTCCCAACACTCCATATACTGTAAATAAAGTGATCAAATCTCTCTATTTTTGTGTGCCCAGCACTGAACTCAACTAGCTTGTATGGCAATATGGTTATGATGGATTTACTGCACTAAAAGAAGAGTTTATTCAAATTATACCATTGGATATTTCAGGCACAAAATTGTGGGATTGTTTATTAAGTGGATGCATTAAACAAAGTGCCACAATTGTTGCAAGATATGTTTGCACTGCCTATAATATCCACCTCATGTTAGACTGCCTTTCTCATGAGCAGACTGGTTAGTCTCTACCTGTCAGGGCCCGAAGACTCCGGTTGGAGTTGCGGACCTTGGAAGAAGCTGTAGACTCCAAAACAGTTGGTGGTAACAAGGGTTTAAGAAGAATAGTCAAATCCAGGCAAAAGGTCAGTCCAGACAGCAAAGGTTCTTAGTCAGGATACAAGCCGAAGTCAAGATCAGGAATCACAAATAGTTGAATAACACACCCTGGAACACAATGGACTTGAACCTATAATCGGCCAATGAATGCAGGCCTCTGGCATCCTTTTATAGGATGTTGCGCGTTGACGCTGCATGTTTTGGCAAGGAAGGACGCGCTGGCGAGCGCTCCTTACACTACCATTATTGCTCCTTCCAAAAGTTACCTGACAATCAGTCCTCTCCAAGTCGATAAAGGAGGAGGAAGAAGGCTAAATCCTTGGAGACTGCCAAAAGTTAAGGGCCCCCCAGTGATTGTATTTATTTACTGATACCCTGGGCCGGTGCTTTTAGCTCAACCCGGGTTCTTGTCAGAGAGCATCAAGGAGCGACAGTCTTCCTCTTCTACTTTTTTTGCTATCGTGGGGCAAACACATGGGCAGTGGAGTAAAAAAGCTGTCTTTTTTTTTTTGTTAAAGTTTGGCCTTTCGATCTACTGCCCATTTGTACCCATGTGAATAAGAAGATGCAGGAAGAGGATTACTCTTTGAGAAGTCCCCGGGCTAGGGCCACTCTTTGCTGATAGGAGCACTGGGCCGTGGTATCAGGTAAATGATTACAATTACGGGGGATGCCTAACTTTTGGCATCCCCCAGTGATTTCCTATTACTTTAAGGTCTTTGGTTTTTTGGCAGGATATCTTACAGACACAGATACTGTATACTGAAGTTTAGAATTATTAAGGATTATACCCCCAAATTTGAAAAAGTTGACTGGTCTCTCTATTGTAATCTCTCTGTTCCCTGTAGACTTTCTTCATTGTTTGGTCACTGGGATTCCACCCACCTTTCCTCTCTTCCCTACATTAACTTCCCAAATAAATAATGAGCAAAAGTTCTTGGAAAAAACGTCTGTGTTAGTTACAGTATCTCATAGTGTCTGCCCCAAGAGCCCATTGCATTTTCTTCATTCTTAGCTCGCTCTTTGTAAATTCCCTTCCCTATGAACAAAGAGCCATTCAGCAAAGAGCAGATAAATCAGTAAAAGCAATAACCATCCCATGCATCCGCAGCTACTAATTGGATAACTAGGAATTCCAGCTGAGCTTTAATAATTGTAACATGACCTTGTAAATTGTAATCATTGTTAACAAACGTATCAACCTCTGATGTGTTAATAAGATGAAATTACAAGTGATGTCCCTGCTCATTGCGGAATATTTGCAGCTTCATGGTTGGCTGAATATTATACAAGGCTGCTAAAAGGCCTCGTCTGATGGCTTCCTTTTGTTATTAGTAGATATAACAAGACAAGCGGCTCTTTGGCTCTGATGCAAACGGACCCACATAAAAAAGCTCTTTTAATGTACTTTATTGTTTTTTTATTTTAATATATTGTACATTTCAGAAGCTCTGATGTAAATTTGCTCAACGTCTTGCTTGTCCTTTTATTCTTAAAATCTAAGCTTGTTTTGCTGCACAGTGTGGCTGTACTATTCACTTACATAACCACATTCTCCCACCTTATATACCATCAGATTCTTCAGGATAATATTTGTGCAAATATATGGTTATAACCCATTGTGCAGGTAATTTGCCCCAAGCCTGCAAGGAAGTGTTGGATCCACAAGGCATCAGCAGAAGAAGACTGAGGAAGCTTTTTTCCCCGATTATAGCTAAATGTGCAATGCATTGGGTTTTGATCCAGAATTCCAGTGTAATAGTTGCACAGGGGTCCCTTTAATAAATCAGACCGCACATTAAGCCACTTTTTGAAATCAAACTGATGCTATGGAACCATTGAATTACAGTACCACCAACTTGGACTAGGGAGTAATACCAGGGTACAGCACCACCAGCACACCCTGGCCTCTGAATATTGTTGTTCAGTGCTTTCCCTGAAGATGGCGCCTGTGAACTTTGATTCCTGAATCTGCACCGAGGGGTAAGTAAAAAGTTAGGGGCATTTGCCCGGGGTAGCAGCTAGGCTGGGGAGGAGGGAGGGGGTTCTATGTGGGGTGGGGTTTTTTTTCTAATAAGGGGTTTGTTTCTCCTTTAACCACATTCTGATTATAGTGGTTTTAGAGTTACAGTATTACAAACCATGAAAAATCGAATTTTCTGTAAAACCACAATTGCCAATTAATTTATTAAAATAGCCTGATATAAAAAGCACAAATAAATAAAAATGCAGTTTCTGAATACTGATCTGGAAACCTAAAAATCCCTATTTTGGACAGATAGCCACACTCTCAGGATACTATGAGTCTGTGCAATTACTGACCAAGATTACATTTTGGGAATTAAGATTTATGAAGAGCATCACTTAAAGGGGACCCGTCATTTAAAATCCTATTTTATCACATTAGTCCAGCAAAATGAGCTTTAATTACACTGTATAAATTATTTGAATCTTGTTTCCTTCAGTCTGGGAACTCGTAATTATAGCAAGCAGGGAGAAGACATTTTGTGGACACTGTTATTAAGGCAAGCCTTGTATCATCTCAGAATCTTGTTTGTGCACCAGAATGGGGGACCTGATGTCCATCCCTATGCCCTGGTTGCACCATTAAACAGTGAAGAGAATGGGGGAATGTGTGGAAAGCAGTGACATGTAGGAAGTGCTGAATGGAAAGTGAAAGTAATTGTCTGCCCCGCCTCTTTTCCTAAGGCATAGAGGAGGGGCAGACAATATTTGATTGACAGCTGAGATTTTTAAATGCGCTTACAACAGCTATGAATGCTTTAATAAAAAATAGAAATTGGATTTTATGATTAATTTGAAAATGACATCTATTATACAGATTTTTGTGTCTGTGTGACAGGTCCACTTTAAGTTCTGTAAACTTAGTATACAGAGAGAAATAATCTGACAGTGAGACAGTGGGGCTTAAAACTGTCAAAAAACTATTTGGTTTTTACAGGGTCAAACATATGATAGTGCTGATCCTTCCACTGTGATTGTCCCACATGAAGGGGGGGTCAAAATGTACATGAAAAGCACTGACATGCCCTGTAAGCTAAAATGGACAGTATAGGTGTAGTTATAGAGCAGATATGAGTATCACAACTGTCAAACAATTGGCATTTTAATGGCTGTATCTTTAGGGAGTGAATGCAGCTCTTAGAAGACACTTTCCTGCCATGTACTGTAGCAGCACTGTACTAAATGCTTAAAATGGTGATATTGCACCTTCCTGTTTGCTCCGATCATGATGTATCTGTACTTATATTAACCTTTTATTCTCTGTAGTGCTATCATGGATTTGTAGCTCCTTATACTACACTTCTCCTGAGAATCCAATAGATTAAATAGCTTAAAAGCTATGATTCTTACCTAATATCCAAAGAAAATTGATCTTTTAGGAAAAAATCCTTCCTGTTTGCTCCAATCATGACATATCTGTACTTATACTAACCTGTTATTCTCTATAGTGCTATCATGGATTTGTCGCTCCTGATACTACACTTCTCTTGAGAATTCAATAGATTAAATAAATGCTTTGTGCAAAGTCAATTTAGCATCTTTTACAATTGGGATCTTTACTTGCAAGATTATCTTTAAACATTCATATTCCATTTCAAGTTCTGTCTCTCGGGACAGGCAAGGTGTGCTGTAAAATGTTACATGATATGTTGGACACAGCAGCAATATTATACAGCAGAACACTATGGGGTAAATTCACTAACCTCCGAAAATTCGCCAGCGACGGTTTCGCTCACATCGCAACACTTCACCAGGCGTAGATTCGCCAGGACAGCGCTAATTCACTAAAATCCGGAGTTGCATCAAGGACACCGAACGCTGACGAAGTTGCGCTATCGTTACTGCGGCTAATTTGCATACGGCGGTAAGTTAAAGTTGAATAGACGTATATGTTGCAGCAAATACATTACACTACACAAGCCCAGGGAACCTTAATAAAATAAAATAGAGTTGTTATATTGCCCTACAAATGAGCCCAGTGTATCGTTTATGTGCCATATGTTAGGAAATGTAGGGAGAAAGCTGGGTACCCCAGAAAAAATGTAGGATCTTTTGCAGCATGTCACCCTGAAAAATGAAAAGTCGCCAGCGTTTTTTGGGACTTTTCAACTACTTTTTCAGGAACTCCTATCTACTCTATTGCACTTTGCCGGGTCTGAGGTGGCGAAGGCGAATCTGGCACAAGAGGTAACGTTCAGTAAAATCTGCATCTTAGTGAATTTGCAAAGTAACGCTTTTTCGCCAGAGCGAAACTTCGCCTGGCGTAAGAGTGCGAAGTAGCGCTAGAGTCTATCTCCTTCACTATGCCAGCGACCGTTTCGCCAGCGTTAGTCACTTTGCCCTTTTTTAATTTCCCCCTATATATATATTTCTATATGAGACCCACCCAAGTGATATCAAGGGAAACATCTCCTATTTTCACTATAAACATTGTTTAGTTAATCTCATCTAATAAATAGAGTAACACCTCTTGCTATCTCATAAAAATTACTATTTGTAGCCTGTGCCTGTAATGAGTTGCTCGATAGTGTTTGAAAAGGGAACAGAGATTAGAGGTGTTATTATGTGAAATTAGGGACTCCCTGCTTTCCCAGTAATGAGATAAAGAAGGTTCCTCCTCTCCCAGTAGCTTTTACTTATCAGGGATTTGTTCTGTGTTCTGCGGGTATTTGATTATTGTCCTATTTAGACAGTGTGATGTGTACCCTGTGCCAGTAACCAGGAATTATTTATGTTAATAGTTTGTACTTTGTATATAAATATATAGAACTTAGTAGCACTGTGGTTGTAGCATCGTCTGACAGTGTCTATCATCACAGTGAGGAGGGTCTGTGAAGTCCAACAGCCAATAGGGTCCAACTCTATTCACTGGCCAATCAGAGGGCTCATAAGAAGTCAGTGACTGAGTTCATGCAAGAACTTGCCAGTTCGAGTTTTCAGTTGGGGCTTCGACTGAGATAATAATAAAGAAGTTATTTCTTTTTGCTCCTATACCTTGTCCACACTCTCAACATCTTTAAACAGATTAAATCCAAAACCTAGAGATCTTCCTGTATTTTTATCCATCTTAATTGTGTAGTCAGACACCTCACCAAACTTTGAAAAGTAGTCTTTCAAGTCCTTTTTGCTCAAGCTGTCAGTCTAACCCCCCAACTGAAAACTCCAACTGGCAAGTCCTTGCAGGATCTCAGACACTGGAGGTCATTTATCAACACTGGATCAAATTGTTGCGTTCATTGTTCCACTTGCAGTTGGCTTTAAAAAGCTAATCACTGATTGGTTGCTATGAATAACTGCCCATGGGCAATTTTGCCCAGTGTTGATAAATGAGAGGGGTTCTACTCTGGATATTATGGGGCTCATTTACAAAATCCCCTGCCATAAGCACGAGAGCACTAAGGTACCCCTTAATTCTGATATACAGTACAGGATACTTGCTGCACTGATTACAGTATTCACGCCAATATACAGAGATATATATATATATATATATATATATATATATATATATATATATATATATATATATATATATATATATAAAACAACAAATTGACGTAGCACCATTTCTCACACATTTCATTGAGTTGTCCACGATGGAGAGGTAGGGGGGTTGAATGAAAACATTTTATGGGGAATTTACATGACACAATGCTTTTTAGGCACTGACTATATAAGAACATTATCAATTAACAGTCATTCAGCTTCCAATAACTATTCCCAGTCTAACAATGTCCAGAAAGCTGGAGGGAAACAATATAAATATCACAGCAACAGTCAATTGATAGAGGTACATATCCCTCACATCATCCAGCTTTATATACAGTATAAATCTTACAGCTCTCACATCTAAGGGAAAAATCAATAGAATGTCTTCCACAAAATCCTACTTATTTAATTAAAAAAAGTAATTTCATTTTTTATGAGTGGGTGGAAATGTAGATACAGTACAGACAGACTGACTTCTGAGTATAGTCACCCACTTGCACAGACCTGTAGTGAGACCCCCAGAGTCCCATTAAAAGCATATATAATAATACACACACACACATACATATATATATATATATATACTGTATATTACAATAAATGTGAGACGAACGATAGATAGTGTAAACAGAAGCAATAAACAGCATGAAAAATGTTCATACATAGATTTAAACAGTTTGTTTAAAGCGTATGTACAGAAAACTAGGGGCCACGGGGGAGGGGGTTTGTGGTTGGGTTTAGACCCCCTTCTAGTGATGGGCAAATAAATTTGGCAGGCAAGAATTTGCGGCGAATTTCCACGTTTTGGCGGCGGCAAATAAATTTGTGAAACTGCGGGGAAAATTCGCCAGTAAAAAATCCCCCACATCAAAAAAATTGTGTGCCTATCGGGCACTGCCACCAGCCAGGCTGCCTAGGGCGCCTGACCGGGCTGGCCCAGTCGCTGACCCCCTCCCCCCCACATCAGTCCATCAGCAGAAAAATGGGAAGGTTACAAGATAAGAGCTCCCTGGTAGATAAGATACGAATATCACTCAATAGTCCCATGTCCCACTGCGATTCCTTCAGTTACATTGAGGAGAAACAACAGCCTGCCAGAAAGCAGTTCCATAGTGCAGCACTGGCTCTTTCTGAAAGGACATGACCAGTCAAAATGACCTGAGATGGCGCCTACCCATCAATATTACAGCTAAAACTTGTTAGCTTAGGAATGAAATGGTAGAGAAAATTATTTGTAGTATAAACAGTGTAATTTAGAAATAAAAAACTACACCATAAAAATCCTGATAGAATCCCTTTAGTTAGGGTAGGGACACACTGGGCGATTTGGGGAGTTTTAGTCGCCTGGCGACTAATCGCCGCGACTTTTCTCCCCGAATGCCTCCCCTCGCTCTGCGCCTGGCTAAAATGAAAAATCGCCTGCGCTAATCACACGCGGCGATTCGTTTTCCGAAGTCGCCCGAAGTTTCCTCGTGAGGCAACTTTGGGCGATTTCGGAAAACGAATCGCCGCGTGTGATTAGCGCAGGCGATTTTTTGTTTTAGCCAGGCGCAGAGCGAGGGGAGGCATTTGGGGAGAAAAGTCGCGGCGATTAGTCGCCAGGCGACTAAAACTCTACAAATCGCCCAGTGTGTCCCTACCCTTAGAGGTGCATAACCAATTTAAAAAGGGAAGAGTTTGGTGATAATATCTAAAAATTATCATTGATATCTATGGATACCATAACTCTGTGCCAAATAGAATTTCATAAATGGTGTATACAGGAAGTTTTTATAATAAGCATTGTTTCTTAGCCTTGCTTTATTTGATATATGGATATGAATTATTTAGTTGCATGTATTGTATGTTCTGACTTCATGAATTATTTAAGACGATTGTTATGTGAATAGTGCAGTTTATAAGTGTTAATATGAAGCTGGAAGTGTTGTTTATTGTATTGTTAGAAGGCTGATTGTTTAGGGTTAGGCCACTCTTTTCTATTTCTCTAAAGCAAATGTATATAAAGTTTAACTACAGTGAAGCAAAAATTACATTTGTAATCTCAGGGCAGAGACACACAGTCAGATTCGGGCGACAAATCTCCCCTTTTCGAGGCAACTAATCTCCCCAAACTGCCTTCCCCTGCCCCTGCCAAAGTTTCCTCGTGAGACAACTTCGGAAAACGAAGCGCTCCGAGTGCCATCCTGCTGGCGATTAACTTTCTAACTGGCTGGAAGGCAGTTCGGGGAGTTTAGTCCCAGAAGAAGAGATTTGTCAACGGGCGACTAATCTCCCCAGATCTGACCGTGTGTCTCTGCCCTAAAGAATAATAATCAGTGGGGCTGTATTTTTTCTGAACCAGTGATAAAGACCCCCTATTGTTTGCCATTCTCTATCAGGGATCAGCTGTTGTTAAACTAAAACTCCCAGCATTCCCTGAGAGCCGAGGGGAGTGTTGAGATGAGCAACAGATGGAGACCCAGAGTTAAGGAGGGCATTGTGTATTCTGTATTCTGTATATTGAACATTATATTTCCCATGTACATATATTCATGACTAGGCAATGAGCTGCTCACTTTTGTTGTGACATACCTTATTTTTGAACCTTGGGATCCCCGCCTAGATTTTATAAAAATGTAAGTGTACCTATATACATTTATACAGATGTCTTCAAAATAACCAAATACAAAACAAACACAACGAAATGTCCAAAAATTTTTTTTTTTAGTTTTCTATATTTTAATTTTTATATGTAATGAATTCGAAGCAACAGCACCACCTGCTGGTCACCGGCAGTTTCTAAGGTCAGTTCAAAGCAGGGCAACATCACGGTTCTTTAGGATATTAGTAGAAATAACCAGCAGGTGGCAACCTTTATGACGTTGGGAGTTTTAAAACTGCTAATATCTTGAACAGTAGAAAAAAATGTATGGAAATTGCAAAAGTGCTCTCCGAGCAATATTTTTATATTCATTTGTTTTGAAGGTTTACATTACCTTGCCTCAATGTCGTAAAGCATGTCGGTGCATGCCCATGTTTAATTGAATTCCTATCAGGGCCAGAAAGTGTAGACAGAAGAGGCACATGCCTACGGCACAACACTAGGGGAGCGCTGAGCACATATCAATTCTGTCTGCATTCCTCTAGGCTCCAATCCTTATGTAAGTCAGTGTACCAAATCTCCTTATAGCTTTCCTATAATTTCTAGCTCCCTTTTTTTCTACTGACCCTTTCAACTCTCCCTATATCGTCTCTCCATCTTAAGCCTCTTCTCTTATTTTTATATAATGAGCTGGAAGCAGAGACAATCTGCCACTCTGAGGTTGCAGTAAGACAAGGGAATTCCACGTGAGATACAGAAGGCAATGAGACAGATGGGCAACTGGGTGACATTCTCCCAATCCTGTCATTGAACTCATGTAGACCTTTATTCTATCAAGCAAAGTGAAACTGCATCAGCCACATTTAGAATATGAAATATACAGCTGCTAAATGCAATTAAATTCATGTTTTACCTTTAGTATCCATGGGTGAGTATCTCAAGTGGCTCACGCTCATCTGCGGGGAGTAATTGTAACAAGAGGGTGCCTCTCAAGTCCCAGCCTTACATACCATGTTGCACTCATTGAATACAGACATAAAATAGATAAAATGACATCATATTTCACATTTCATCTGATATTTATTTTGCTCCAAGATTTGCTTGTTTTCAATCAGTTATTTAAGAAAAGCTCATAAAGGACAGAGCTTCAGATATAAATCTTCAACCTTAAATGTACAGGGCTCCATTGCTGCTAACCTCCATAAATTACATGAAATGGATTATGTCTGTGCGGCAGAGGCAGCCATATATACTGTTCTCTATGATTATTGATTTAAACAATCAGTGGGTCATTTCAGATTAACCTTTGCTCCTACCAGGTTGTATTTTTCTTAAACTGTTGTATTTGCATTCTTCTATAATATGTTAACATGGCAATAAAGGTTTTCTATGACTTGGACTATTCTACGGTAAACTACTTTTCATTTAAAGGACTTGTACCACCAATAAAATACAATTTTTTTTCTGTTACTTATATATAAGGCCAGTGCCACATAGGTGACTTATTGATATGTTTAAAGGGCATGTAAAGGCAAAAAAAAATAAAACCCCATTTTTTACTTTCTTTAATGAAAAAGAAACCTATATCCAATATACTTTAATTAAAAAATGTGTACCGTTTTAATAAGAAACCTGACTGTGTGCAGTGCAGTGGATAGGAATTGTCAGACAGTCCCTAACTGCTCTGCAGGGAAACAATCATACTTATGAACAGCAGGGGGAGCCCTCGCCTTACTTCCCAGCCATGCAGAACTCGAGCAGCTTTGTTTGTTTCCCTGTAGAGCAGTCGCCGACTGTGTAGAGATTTGTATTGGATTTTATTTTTGCCTTTACATCCCCTTTGCTGTTTCCAACTCCTGCTGCAGGGACAAAGATCATGGATCCAGATTTAAACAGATAAACTGGGATTCTATTTGAAGGATTATTTTGCTGCAGCCATTGGTTCTGCAGAGTTGGAGAAAGTTTGTATTAAACAATACAAAAACTATAAAATCCACATTAGATTACATGACAACACAGAACCCAATGCAGTCTGTATATTCTGATTATTAATCAGTCTTGCTGTATCGGCTTTTGGCAGATATTATTTGATTTGTGCTGTTTTGATAATTTATGACAATCCCTAAGCAGCCCAGACCACACTGAGCATGTGCACAGTCTTGGTCTTTCAAAGATGTTTAACAAAGTTACAAGATGGTGACCCCCTGTGGCCAACTTTGAAAGAATAAATCATTTGTTTGATTAGGTTTATGGTGCAGTAAGTTCATGTTTATGTTTAGTATACAAAATACAGCATTTCTATCATTATTCTATTTTAGACTTTACTTCCCCTTTAAGTCCAATGAAGAGTTAGCTATCTGCGTGGGTTCTATATTCAGTGTTTGGTTTTTTTGGGGTTGGGTGGGAGCATGTCAGTATGCAAGCTCTTGTGATATCAGTGGTGACATCATCAGAGAACTTACATTGTGTGTTTAGGTCACTAATGGGCATAAGCAATGTTGTGTTCCCAATTAGATGGATGGTTGCTTTACTTTGATGTGCCCATCATGTTGACTTTGTGTTGTGATATATATTTTTTTGTATTTATTTACAGTGAGGTTTGGTATTAATTGCATAGTTTATATTTTTTATATTACCTGCTTCTTTGACTTATAAGAGCAGTTGTGGGAAGGAATGAGGATTTGGAAAATAATACGATTCTTATTCCCAATGTTGGGGGTAGTACGAGCCACATAGCCTCTGTAGGTGATTGTTTCCTGAAGACCCTCCAGAAAATATTTTTAGAATTTTAAACCTTTCAAGGTCTGCTCACTGTGCTTCCCTTTTTTTGTCAGTGGTAATTGACAGATCCTGGCTTTTCGATTTCCCTTTAAGGAATGGGGTGCCAGATATTATGCATATTTCATTACTGTATATTACAAAGTTTGAGAACACTATTATACTCCATAAGGAATGCAGGTACAGACAAGGAAATGTATATACAATAATTACATACAGTAATTTATAGGCACCACTTCCATATATGCAAATATAGGCGAATAATGAAGGTACAGATAGGGGATCTGTTATATGGAAACCCGTTATGCAGAAAGCTCCGCATTACGGAAAGGGCAATACAATAAATACGCCTAATTAAATAGTTTTTCCTCCATAATTATTATTAATAATATATTTGTTGGGATCAAGTATAAGGTATAATTTATTGTTACAGAGAAAAAAGAAATCGTTTTTAAAAATTTCAGTTATTTGATTAGAATGGAGTCTATGGAGGATGGCCTTCCCATAATTTGAAGCTTTCTGGATAACAGGTTTATGGATAACAGACCCCATACCTGTATAGGGCTCCCTATGTGCATTGCACCTATAGGTGCTCTCTGTGAAGCTAACTGTATCACTCATAGACAGTTACTTTTAGCAATGTATATATTTCAGCCTTCTATTACAGTTTCCAAAATGCATTGGCCACTTCTGTGATTCTCAGAACATGAAAGGCATTGTGGGAACTGGACTCTTTTTTTTTTTTTATTGGGAAAGTCCAATAAGTAGGGCTATTGTGTGTACAAGAGGAGCACCGCGGGGAGTTGCAAAGGACAGTCGAGTGCTGCTTTTAATACATTGAGAAACAGTTCTAAAAGGACTGAGCATTTCCAATTAATATACTTGGAAAGCTGCTTGGAAGTGCATTAGCCTCCACTATGCAGAATTTTATATTTGGGTTTACTACTCCTTTAACCTGTATATGTTGATGGCGCAGTAGATAAAGAGGATTCTAATTGAGTCAAACTGACGAATTATCATTTGCTTTTATTCATTGCGATTCTAGGAGGTTTAGACTTTCAAAATAAGAGAATGGATTATACTTTGGAAAATTCATTTCTGCAAATGGAGATTAACAAAACAATTGAATTCTCTCTTTCTTTACTTGAATTAAATGCTTTACCCACAGTGTCGCAGTTAAAGGGGAAGCATACCCCCTTTTCAACTTTGTTCATTAAACAGGGCTTGCGCTGAACATACTTATTGCCTAACGTTTTGATTTAGAAATATCCACTGTATTTCTACAAGTGAAAAAGTATCTAAAAGTGAAAATACAATTAACCACAATTAACCAGAAGTCTACTGAAAAGCTTCTGTATAATGAGCTGCTACTTATCTGAAAGTCTAACAAAGGCTTTTAGGGAAGGGAGGGATTTGTTTCTACAGATTTATCGCCCTCTTCTTCGGGCGACTAATCTCCCTGAAGAGCCTTCCCGCTGGCTAGAATCTAAATCTCCGGCGGGGCAATTCATTTTCTGAAGTTGCCTCACAGGGAAACTTCGGGCGACTTTGGAAAACAAATCGCTCCGATTGCCATCCCGCCGGCGATTTACATTATAGCGTACGGGAAGGCAGTTCAGGGAAATTAGTCGCCCGAAGAAGAGGTGATTTGTCGCCGGGCGACTAAATCTCCCCGATTCTCCATGTGTGTCTCTGCCCTTCGTGGACTAGGGTTAAGTGCTCATAATAAAGCTATAGATCTTTTTTCGTGATTAAAGGGGCAGTTCCCCCTTGTTCAACATGAGTCCAATGAATAGGGCTTGTGCTGAATATACGTTTTTGCCCATCTGGTTTAAAGGACTCCCCTTCCCCCAATGAAAAAAGGTTGCAAAATAATAAACCTTACATGTTCTTTAAACAGGGAAAACAGGTAGATAATTAGCTTCCAGCGCACAGAAAATCCTCCTGCATAGTATCTAACAAAACAGTCACAACAAGGGGTGAAGGGAGGGGTTTGTATAAAGGTAATATAATTATCTACCTCACATGGACAAATCACGGAGTAGCTATAGTTTTCCTGTGTGCCCTTTTTAGCTCAATAAAATAGCAAAAATCATAGATTTTTGGTGTTTAAACAACAGGCAAAAAAGTATATGACCACAAGCTCTATAATTTGACAATGAAGGGGTGCGTAGTGCTGCTTTAAAATATAGGCAAAACAAGGTTTTTATAAGAAATAACATAAGCTTCCCAGTATAAGAGAATCTTAATGAGTTATGTCATAAGATTTGCATCAGGCTTAATAGCAGATACCAACCAATTAAATGTTTGCTTTCTAATAAGTAACCAGCAAGTACTCCCTGCTGATTGGCTGCTAAATCTAGTGCAAACATAATGCGACTTTTATTACAGTGCCCCATTTTTACACAGTCAGACGACATTTTCTAGGGAATAAATTAAATTAAATTGTCCAAATATCATTTTGAATGAAAAGCAGCTGCTACTCAATCACAGGGCCCGCAGCTCTAAGCTCTAGTGACGCCAACTGGGAACACTGCGTTAGCTTCCGATTAGATTATTGTTTTGGTTAAAACAGGCTATAAATCCTGACACCTCTGAATTAATGTATTTGGCATGAAAATGCATTTGACCCTTAACCTGCCAGAGAGTCCTGACAACAGCCCCGCGGGTCGAGCTTCAGTACTTGGGCAGGTTCTGACTGCGCATTCACTGGCCATTAAACAACAGAAACAATAAGCCAACGCTTGCAGGGAAATTGGCATGCAACAATGTCAGCCTTCAAATGAGCAAACATCATTCTCATTCAGAAACTGCAGAAATACAGTTTCTGGCGGCAAATATATATTGCTTGGGACAGGTGGATAAACAGACAAACACACAGGGGATTTTTTTTTCCATTGCTGTACAATAAACAGTTTTGCTTTTCAATCAAATTTCCATTCACTGTTCTAAATGTGTTTACTTGAGATGAAAAGCGATTCTGTCTTTTCTCTGCAGTACATAAAAAAAATCTCAGGCTGATGAGCAACCTTGTAAATATATATATATATATATATATATATATATATATATATATATATATATATATATATATATATATATATATATATATATATATATATATATACACACACACACACACACATACAGCAAGTGAGAGATGTCAGGGCTCTATAATGTGCACTACAAACTTTTATTCAGCAGAGAAACTGCTCCTGCGTGAGGAGACTTACATGGACAGAAATTAGCTTCTTTTAACTCTGTCTGTCCTTATGATCGGGAAATCAGCTTTTAATTGGACATAGTGGAAGATCCAATTGGTGGGGGATTGCATTGGATCATGGATGCTTATCTCTGATCTACTTGTTGTCCAGTATTGGACTGGGGGACCTGGAGCTCACTAGGGCTGCAAATTCAGGGGCCCCACACCCACCCCGGGGCCCCCTGTAACAGTTATGTTGTCATTGAAGGATGCCGCAAACCTTATAGTCTTCTTAGCAGCCGTGGTTGGGAGGAGAGGTCAAAGTAGAGCACAAATGTTTCAGGCATGGCCTACAAGGGATGGATAAAAGTGATTTTAATGGCCATAAGTGATGAGTGAAACTGGCCCATCTGCCTTGCATAAAAATTCGTAAATTTTTCTGAGCTGCAATATTTTGATGAAATTTTGCCAAATGCATTGGAGTCAATGGGGGAAATTTACTAGCCTGCGAAAATTCGCCACCGGCGGCTTTGCACCCATCGCTAGACTTTGCCAGGTGAAAATTTGCTCAGACAACCCTAGTTTACAAAAATACGAAGTTGGGTCCAGGGCGCCGAACGCTGGCAAATTTCCGCTAGAGTTACGTTTGCAATCAAAGCGAAGATGCGCTAGCGGTCAATTATGCCTAGGGCAACTTCATTAGAGGTCTTCGCTCAGGGTAATTTGCATATGGCGGAAAATTATAAGGTTTAATGGACGTATATGTTGCAGCAAATAGATTACATTACACAAGTCCAGGGAACCTTAATAAAGAAAATAGAGTTGTTATAATGCCCTACACATGAGCCCACTGTATAGTTTGTGTTCCATATGTTAGAAATGTATGGGGGAACCCAGTTACCAAAAAAAATTATTTTAAGCACTTTTGCAGGCGATCACTCTGAAAAAAGGAAAAGACGCCAGCAATTTTTGGGACTTAGAAATTTACCACTAAAAATTGAGGAAGTCAGAAGCATTCCATTGCACTTCACCTGGTCTGAATTGGCAAAGGCAAGTCTGGGGAAGAGGTAAAGTTCAGTAAAATCTGCATTGAATTTGCAGAGTTATGTCCATTCGCCAGACCGAAAATTCGCCTGGCATTGGAGTGAGAAGCAACGCTCGTGTCTATCTCCTTCACTAGCGAAGTGATGCTTGCACCCATTAGTAAATCGGAAATGACATCACGCTGGAGAATCATCGCCAGCGTTAGTCACTTCACCCTTTAGTAAATGTGGTGCTTAATCTTGCACCAAATACATTGAAATCAATGTTCTTTTTTCCTCTTATAAATGCATTGGAGTCATTGGGCATTTTTTATTGCTCCAAATGTGTTTCCAAATGTGGAATCATTGTGCATTTTTCTCATTTTTTATTCCTTCAAATGTATTGACCTCTGTGGCCATTTTTCTTGCTTCCTGTTTTTTCCTGTTGAAACAAAACACATGGTTAAATTCTGCATGTTTTTTGTTATTAACCCATTGGCTGCTGAAGAGCTCTTAGTTGCCTGTTGCAGAACACATTGCAGTAGAAGATCTGTTGAGTGACTATTACATATGCTAGGCTCAAAGGATATAAACCCCTGGTGCCATACAGTACAATACTATCCACATAGGTCTATTAAAAGTATCTGTAGAACTAAAAATATTATAGATCATACAGTTCTATTGAAATCATTGTTAAGCTGGCAGCATATATGGGCCAGTTCCTGTGAGATCCAATCAACTGCAAGCTATGTTACTTAAAGGAGAAGGAAAGCTATGGAGGCCTTTTATTGCCAATAGATTAGCTGCAATAGTGTAAGCTAGAATGCTATATTTATTTGTAGAATGTTATACCATACCTGAGTAAAAAGCTTTAGAAGCTCTCTAGAGCTTTTAACTCAGGATAGCAGCTGCTGTATTAGCTTGGTGTAACATCACTTCCTGCCTGAGGCTCTCCCTGCTCACTTATAGCTCTGGGCTCAGATTACAGCAGAGAAGGGAGGGGGAGCAAACTGAGCATGCTTACGCCCGGGGCAAGAATGTTTAAGATGAAAACAGGAAGTGTGATACAGAAACCCATGTGTACACAATAGAAGGAAATAAATGCAGTGTTTCTTTTGACAGAGGACTCGGAGCAGCATTACTTTTGTTTACTGTTGTATTTATATAGACCTTTCTGATAAGGCTTACTTAGTATTAACTTTCCTTCACCTGTAACAAGTGGTCACTGACATCAAACCCAGTGAACACACATAGAGAAGAGATGTTAGATGGTTTCTCACAAATGTCTTTCAAATTTGTCCTAATAAAGAGCAAATAAAGTTGGTTCAAATTGCCAGAGGGCAACATTAGGAAAATATCTTGTATTGTGTGTGCAGAATGGAGGGTGATTTCTACCAAGTGTTGAATTATGTATCCTCCTTGCTTAGAAACACTGCATATTGTATTGCATACTCTGAACTGACAACATACAATATTTATTACATGCTAAGTGCATACAACATCTTGTTGTACTCGACTCTAGAGCCGGTTGTGCCCACTGGTGTCACTGCTTGTGTATGCACGCTCTAGTGCACACATTACACTGACCTTAGTTTAAAGTATATGGGTTCCAGGTATTCATACAAAATAATTCACTTATCTTGTAAAAAAAAAATTATATTTTTTTAAATGAAGCAGAAATGGCACAAATGCTCGAATCGTTTTAGACTACAGGCCAATTAAATATCAGCTCTTGCTCGTGTCTTGTCTAAAAATAGCTATGATAACATTTTGTGGCAAGCATCATAATATTTAATGAAAAAGCTTTAATGCTGAGCTACGGAATCCACAGTTGACAGAATGAGTCATGTAATGTCATAACACCAGTGACGGGTACACATTGTTTAATGTATTTTTCCTTCTATGCTTAAGTGGCTTTTATTTAACTTTGCAACCTTTGAAAATAGAACAATATATACAGTACATAATGTATCTGTGGATAGAACTGTGTACAGGTATGGGACCTGTTTTGTTCGGGATCTGGAGTTTTCTGGATAAGGGATCTTGATCTCCAGAAAATCATCTAAACATTAAGGGGCACATTTACTAAGGGTCGAATATCGAGGGTTAATTAACCCTCGATATTCCACCATCGAAGTTAAATCCTTCGACTTCGAATATCGAAGTCGAAGGATTTACCGCAATTCGTTCGATCGAACGATTAAATCCTTCGAATCGAACGATTCAAAGGATTTTTAATCCATCGATCGAACGATTTTCCTTCGATCAGAAATTGCTAGGAAAGCCTATGGTAGGTTTTAGATGGCGGAGTAGGTGGTCGAAGTTTTTTTTAAAGAGACAGTACTTCGACTATCGAATGGTCAAACGATTTTTAGTACGAATCTATTCGATTCGAAGTTGTAGTCGAAGGTCGAAGTAGCCAATTCGATGGTCGAAGTAGCCAAAAAAGAAGTATTTTTTATTCTAATCCTTCACTCGAGTTTAGTAAATGTGTCCCCAAATAAACCCAATAGGCTGGTTTTGCTTCCAATAAGGATAAATTATATCTTAGTTGGGGTCAAGTACAAGGTACTGTTTTATTATTACAAAGGGAAAAAAAATCATTTTTAAAATTTTGGATTATTTGGATAAAATGACGCCTATGGGAGACGGCCTTCCTGTAATTTGGAGCTTTCTGCATAACGGGTTTCCGGATAACCAATCCCATATCTGTATGGGTTTATCATTTTAGAGGTCAATAACTATCTTGACAAGCTCCTATGTTCAATCATACTGAAAATTACTCAGATAGTGGCTCTATAAACACCTAAATTCAAAGTCAATGAAATGCAACTAAAACCTAAATGTGAGCCGTTGAGCCAGCATGACCTTGATTTATTACAGTAATTACAGTCGGTTCAAGTGATTTAAAAACGAGTTTCATTTTCCCAATTTGATATCAAAACAAATCTTTAAATGAAGTGTAATTAAAAAGAAAAAAAGATGATCAGGAAAGGAAAATATTCATTCTGTACCGTACAGATATGGGACCTGTTATTCTGGGGTTTTCTGGGTAAGGGATCTTTCCGTAATTTGGATCTTCATTAGTGATGGGCGAATCTGTGCAGTTTCGCCGAAAAATTTGCGAATTTCCAGCGAAACGGCAAAAACTTCGCGAAACGGCGGCGGCATCTTGTTTTTGATGCTGGCGCCTGTTTTTGACGCCGGCGCCCGTTTTTTTCTGGGGCGTTTCATGAATTTATTCGCGCAAATTCGCCGCGAATTCCCGCCTGGCGAATAAATTCGCCCATCACTAATCTTCATACCTTAAGTCAACTAAAAAATTGTTTAAATATTAAATAAACCCAATAAGTTGGTTTTGCCTCCAATTAGGTTTTATTATATCTTAGTTTAGTACTATTTTATTATTATTATATTATTAGAGAGAAAATATTAGAGAGAAAAAGGACATCATTTTAAAAATATTGGATTATTTGCATCAAATGGAGTCCATGGGAGATTGCCTTTACGTAATTCTGAGTTTTCTGCTTAGCAGGTTTCCGGATAATGAATCCTATACCCGTACTCCTAGCCAACACCACGGGGATTATTTATCAAACTCCAAATACAAAATTAATGAAAAATTCTAATTTTTTTTTTTCAGTCCTGAGACTGAAAAAAGTTCAGAATTCGAAAATCCGCCATCTCCAAGCTGTCGGGGTCCTGTAGAAGTTAATGGCAAAGGCCCCATTTTGCCCCGAAATTCTGGCTCCAAAAGTCAGATTTTGGCGGGTAAATCTGAATTTTTGGGTGGGAAATCAGACTTTTGTTTTTTCTGATTTTTTGCCCAAACTGATTTTGCCAAGCTTTTTCTATGATAAATGAGGTCCAATCGGCAATTCGGAGTTAGTCGGGCTTTTTTAATAGAAATAATGAGATAAATTTGGACTTTGATACATAACCCTCCATATGTTTAAATATGCACAGCTTCTGTGCGTAGAGATACAGAAATTCTCGTTGCAATAATTTCCACGAATCTGAGCAAGAATATCGCCATAAACTTTGTTTTCCAGGAAAAAAAATATTTCGGCAAATTTATACAAATCCAATAGGATTGTTTTGCCATCAACATGGATTTATGCTGAGTAATTAAAACAAGGCACTGTCTTATTTCTAAAACAAATCAGTCAAAAATAAAGAATTGCTTAGAGACTCAGTGGGAAATGACATTGGGGTAGTTATGGAGAATTCTGGGTAAAGGGGATTACAGATTATATATCCTATACCTATGTATATACTGTATATATAGAGAGAGACAGGGAGGCAGAGAGAATAGAATGCTTGGTACTTGGGTCTCTCTGAATAAGAAGTAAGGGATATGGGGTATTTAGTATTTTGGAGCTCCGCTCCAGCCTACAAAAATCATGTAAACATTAAAGAAACCCAACTGGATTGTTTTGCCACTGAAATGGATTCATGCAGTTTAGCTACCACCAAGTACAAGCTGCTGTTTTGTTACAAACAGAGAAAAAGGAAATTAAGCAAAAAGAAAGAATTGTTGCTTAAATAGCGCTGTATGGAAAATGGGCTTCCTGTAGTGTTGAAACTTTCTGGATTTCTACATAATAGATGGCATAAATAGCATTTAATATTCTACATTATCTACAGTTAAAAAAAATGTCAACTATAGTAGTTAAAAAAAAAAAAGAAAACCAAAAAAAAAACTCATTGAATAAAAGTACAGGTATTGGATCTGTTATCCGGAAACCTGTTATCCAGAAAGTTCCAAATTACAGAAAGACTGTCTCCCATTGACTCCATATCAATATCAATACCACAATCAATAATCAATATCAATAATCCGAATGTTTAAAAATGATTTCCTTTTTCTCTGTAATAATAAAACAGTACCTTGTACTTGATCCCAACTAAGATATAATTAATCCTTAATGGAAGCAAAACCAGCCTATTGAGTTTATTTAATGTTTATATGATTTTCTAGTAGACAAGGGCAGATTTATCAAGGGTCGAATTTGGAAGTCATGGGAGTTTTTTTGAACTCCCATAACTTCAAATAAAAAAAGGCCAACTGAAATGTATTAAAAAACTCCACGTTTTTTTTCCTGTGGGTGAATAGGCTGTATTCGAATCGTTCTAATCGAAGTAAGATCGTATTCGATCGAATTCGATTCGAAGGGGCAAATTTATTTAGCTCGAGTAAATGAATAGAAGAAAAAATACTTTGAATTTCGAAAGTTTTTTTTTTGGCTACTTCGACCATCGAATTGGCTACTTCGACCTGCGACTACGACTTCGAATCAAACGATTCGAACTAAAAATCGTTCGACCATTCGATAGTCGAAGTACTGTCTCTTTAAAAAAAGCTTTGACCCCCTACTTCGCCAACTAAAACCTCTTATGATCGAAGGAAAATCGTTCGATTGATGGATTAAAATCCTTCGAATCGTTCGATTCGAAGGATTTAATCGTTTGATCGAACGGTTTTTCCTTCAATATTTCGAAGGAATTGCGGTAAATCCTTCGAATTCGATATTCGAAGTCGAAGGATTTAACTTCGACAGTCGAATATCGAGGGTTAATTAACCCTCGATATTCCACCCTAAGTAAATGTGCCCCGAAGTGTTTTAAAAGAAAACAAAAAACTTTTGTGAAGTCCACTAATTGACTCCATATAGGTTCTAGGAGGTCCCCCATAGGCTAAAACAGCAATAGTTGAAGTCGAAGTTTTAAAGAGACAGTACATGATCAATTTCAATATTCAAATTTGGAAATTTTTTTCAAATTTGATTGGAATTTGGACTATTCCCTAGTCGAAGTACACAAAAATAGCTCGAAGTTCAGACCCTTGATAAATCTGCCCCTTAAGGTATGAAGATCCAAATTACAGAAAGATCTGATATCCGGAAATCCCCAGCATTCTGGATAACCGGTCCCATACCTGTACTAGACATTTGTGCCTTAGCCCCATCAGTGCTGTGATCCTGACTCACCGAGGATCACTTAGGCTTCAGTCTGAATCAATGAGTCCGACACATTGGGGTTGACGCTGCATTTTGTTAAAGAAACTATTGACTTTGGATAAGTGGGAATAATGATGACAGTGAGCCTTTAACCTCACTCACATATTCAGTTGAGGTGTAATTGCATGGTCGGCTCTATTCATGGTGCTTTTCCGTGAAGCTGATAAAAGTTCAGCTCCCTGGAGCACATGGCAGAGAGTATGAGCATTTCCTAATCAGAGCAATGGCCAGCTCTATGTAATACTAAACACATTTACAGCCACACAAACAGCCTCAATAGGACAATTAATGTTAAACGTTAAAGGTTCGTGTTTATTTTTTAATTGAGGTTATTGAATGGTGATAGAATACACTTCCCAACATCTACAAAAATTCACAGGTTTTTTGTTTTTTTTCATGCTAAAACATCACCATAAATATACAGGTATGGAACCCGTTATCTGAAAACCCATTATCCAGAAAGCTCATAATTAAGGAAAGGCTGTCTCCCATAGACTCCGTTGTAATCATAATAATCAATAATCCAACTTTTTAAAAATGATTTCCTTTTTCTCTGTAATAATAAATCAGTAGCTTGTACTTGATCCCAACTAAGATACAATTAATCCTTATTGGAAGCAAAACCAGCTTATTGGGCTTATTTAATATTGATATGGTTTTCTAGTATGAAGATAAAAAGTACAGGAAGATCCATTATCCAGAAAACCCCAGTTCTGGATAACAGGTCCCATACCTGTATACATTTTCAATCTCACAACAAAAATCTCATTGTATTAGTTTAATAACCATTTATTTCAATTCTTATGGTAGTTTTCTTTATCTGTTTGGATGAACACATTTGGGGGCAGATTTATCAAGGGTCGAATTTCGAGGGTTAAAAAACCCTCAAAGTAAAATCCTTCAAATTCAAATATCGAATTCGAAGGATTTTAGCGCAAAAGGTTCGATCGAAAAATCGAATAAAAATCGTGCGATCGAACGATAAAATCCTTTGACTCGAACGATTTTAAGCGATCGATCGAATGATTTTTATTCGATCAAAAAAAAAAAAACGTAGAAAAGTGCTCTGGAAGGTCCCCATAGGCTAACATTGCACTTCGTTAGCTTTAATATGGTGAAGTATGAAGTCGAAGTTTTTTTTAAAGAGACAGTACTTCGTTTATCGAATGGTCCAATAATCGAACGATTTTTACTTCGAATCGTTCAAATCATTCGATTTCATCCAATTCTTTCGAATCTGACCAATTCGATGGTCGAAATACCCAAAAAAATACTTCGAAATTCGAATATTTTTGCATTCAAACTATTCACTCGAGCTTAGTAAATCTGCCCCCCTTGGTGTGCTTCCTTATTTCCTTCTGTTTCAGTCTCTTCAATAACAAGTCCGTTCCATTCTACAAGGGCCATGTCTATAGGGGTGTTTCTGTGCTGGTGTATCTATGATGATCCGCATCCTTTTACCTTAAAATTGTTTACTTCTGCCCAGTGTAACAGACACATCATCAGTCTCTTAAGGGCCGATTTATCAAAGGTCAGATTTTAGCAGTTTTAGAATTTTTTTTGAAACCACAACTAAACTCACAAACTCTAAAACTATGCATGTTATGAGATGTATTAAAAAATCCAAATGAAAAAAATATGAGCGGAAAATTACACGCTAAAACATACAATTCCCAAAAGTCCGAATTGACTTGGAGTGGTCCAATAGGATCAGTTCAGCTCCCATTGACTTCTATAGGACCTAGACATATCTACACTTAGGGGGTTATTTATCGAAGTCCGATTTTATATCAACATTTTCTGCTACAAACTTTGATCAGGTTTTCTACGCTTATTTATTAAATTTTCCCTGAAAATTTGCTTTGCGGAAAAAAAAGTCAGATTTTCACCTGAAAACTCAGATTTTTTCATATTTTTTACCCGAAAACTCAGATTTCTTATGCTTTTCGCCCGAAAACTTCGGGGTATTGCATGAAACCCAGGGCACATCAAAAAATCATTGGGACTTCTCCCATTGACTTATATGTAGTGTTGGGCGAATTTGCGCTGTTTCGCCGAAAAATTAGCGAATTTCCCGCAAAATTCGCGAAACGGTGAAAAATTCGCAAAACAGCGCCGGCGTCTCGTTTTTGACGCCGGCAGCCATTTTTTCTGCGTCCGTTTTTTCTCAATATTTTTTTGACGCCGCCAAATTTTCGCTGGTGTTTTGCGAATTATTTTGCCAGTGGCAAATCGCGCAAATTCACAGCGAATTCGCGCCTGGCGAATAAATTCGCCCATCATTACTTATATTCAACCTCGACAGGTCTGAGATGCAACTTGCTAAAACTGTTTTGCAAAAAATGTTCACAGTCGTGGCGTAACTCAAATGCAGATTGTTCGCATATGTATTTTTGCCATATTTAAAAAGGTCTTATGGAAAATCACAGTTTGATTAGAATTCTGTTTGCACATTCTCATCCAGCTTTATAAATATAACCACGAGCAGGGCAAATATATTCATTGAGCGAACCAGTCTCCCTGCAAAAAAGTTTATAAATGAGCCCCACTGTATTTTGGGGCACTTTGTTACTCGCAGGAGAACACCCTGTCTGCCATTGCTATTAGAAAATGTAATTAGTTTAATGCTTCTATTAGGAACCTAAATGCTAGGGGCCGATTCACTAACTTCGAGTGAAGGATTCGAAGGTAAAAAACTTCGAATTTCGAAGTTTTTTTTGGGCTACTTCGACCATTGAATGGGCTACTACGACTACGACTTCGAATCAAACTAATCGAAGTAAAAATCGTTCGACTATTCGACCATTCGATAGTCGAAGTACTGTCTCTTTAAGAAAAAACTTCGGCCCCCTAGTTCGGCATCTAAAAGCTACCGAAGTCAATGTTAGCCTATGGGGAAGGTCCCCATAGGCTTGGCTAACTTTTTTTGATCGAAGGATATTCATTCGATCGTTGGATTAAAATCCTTCGAATCGTTCGATTCGAAGGATTTTATCGTTCGATCGAAGGAATTATCGTTCGATCGAACTATCTGCGCTAAATCCTTCGACTTCGATATTCGAAGTCGAAGGATTTTAATTCCTAGTCGAATATCGAGGGTTAATTAACCCTCGATATTCGACCCATAGTGAATTGGCCCCTTAGTGTTTTCTTTCTTGTAGAAGAAATACTTTTCCACTACGAACTGTTGTCTCTCTACTGACTGGTGAGCCTCTGAGTACTGTTAATTAACATGAAATATGTTTAAAGGAAAATAGTTGCCACAAAGGAAAAATTGTTTGCGTTGCTCATTTTTTTTTTTTTTTACTGTTAACTGGGGGAATGTAATAAAAGTAAGTGCAATGTAAACAATTTCCCTTTGTGAGAATTTTTACTTTGCGCATATTTAATAGAAATGTTGTGCCAGCAGAAGAAAGATGAGATCTTTTATAGTTTGCACCAGTGTGCAGTGCGTTTAATAACACATCTTACAGAAAAAGTTGTTGTTTTTGTGTTAAAAAATACATTTTCAAGCTATACAGTATGTAATTAAAATGATCATTATATTTTTTCCATTTATGACTTTTATTAAATTAAAGCAAGTTCTCTTATCTACTCTTTTGTTGTCTTTCATTTCATATTAAAACATTCCTTTGCCCTTTCTCTTTTTTGTGCTTTCTTTTCTTTCTCCTTCTATTTCCTTCCTCTTTATCCTTTTTGCCTCCTTTCTGTTCACCCTCCTCTACCAACTTTTAGGGGGTTATTTATCAAGCTCTGAATATCTGAACCTCAAATAATTCGTAGTTTTCGGAGCAAAATAAAAAACTTTGAATTTTCCGAGATTTATTAAAGTCTGAATCTGAAACCCTGGCATCTAAAAGCTCGAGGTCCTGTATAAGTCAGCAGGAAGGTTTCAGTGTCTGCGCTGATGTCTGTACCGATATCCAATGATTTTGTGGTTTCTGTGCAAAAAACTCAGAAAACTCCAAAAAAACACATAGTTTTTGCCCAAAGCTCTGAACAAAGTTTTCAGGGAAAGCTCCAAAGTTTGCCCGACCCTATTTTTTCTGACTCTTTTTTTCATAAATAAGGAACATTCGGGAATTCGGAGTTGCTCGAAGTTTGATATCAGAAATACTATAAATTCCAACCTTGAAAAATAACCCCCTTAATCTCCTCTCTCCTTCAGTTTGTCTTATCTTATACCTACTGCCACCTTATTATTTTTTCTCTCTCTTTTTCTTTCCTTATTCTCTTTTCCGCTGTTAGCTTCTCCTCTTCTGTGAATATTTGGTCAGTCATTCTGTCCTAGTTCCTTGAGTTTTTTCAAACTGGAAAGTAAGAAGGGAAAGAGAGGAGGGGAGAAAAGGAAGAAAAGTGTCCAGACTTGTCTGTGTGCTGTTTTCAATGTGCGTTTTTCTGCTGTGCTACTGGAGACTTTTGGAGTTCACTGCTGCTGGATATCTACATGAGCATATGCTGTATGTCCTCTCAGTCTCCTCAGTTGTCTGTAATCTCGTTATCAAAGCCCTATTTAAGTTAACTTGCTCCTCCTGCCTCTTTGCTGGATCATTGACATCCAGTTCATGCCTTGCCTTATCCTTATCATCTGATTTTTTTACTTGACCCGTTGCACACCCCATGGACTTGCTGATGTTTGAAGCCTACCTAGGCTTTTTTTTGCCAGCAACACAGACTTTCTGTTGTTTGCTGTCTGCCCAAACCGTATGCCTGCTGCATAGAATGGTTATTGTCTGCTGCCTGCCTAGACCATTGGCTTATCATTGCACCTTGCACTTGCTATTTTGTAGGGATGAACCGAATCCAAGAATCGGTTCTGGATTTGGCCAGAATTCGGCCGAATCCTTCTGCCCGGTCGAACGGAATCTGAATCAAAATTTACATATGCAGATTAGGGGCTGGGAGGGAAATTGAAGTAAAAGATGTTTTCCCCTTCCCACCCCTAATTTTCATATGCAAATTAGGATTCGGATTAGATTCAGTATTTGGCCGAATCTTGCGCAAAGGATTCTGGGGTTCGGCCTAATCCAAAATATTGCATTCGGTGCATCCCTACTATTTTGTTTACTGGCTTATTCATTAATTTCCCCATAACGTGGCTTCCAACTTCATCAAGTTACTAACATGCCTTTCCGGGGCTACACAGCACATAGTGTCCTACCCACCAGACTTACATCTGCGATCATACCTGACAAAAAGTTGGCTAAAGCAAATAAGAGAAAGGGATATATACATGCAAAAATTTCCAAAATAATCTAGTTGCTTGGACAGAGGATAAGAACTTCTTCCCTGCATGATACTGAAGTGAAGAAGTTTTAATCTGGACTCTGATAACCCACACGGACAGCCCTTGTGAGGCAACTTCACGCGACTTTGGGAAACGAATCGTTCCGAGTGCCACCCCGCCTAGAATTTACTAGCTGGCGGGAAGGCATTTAGGGGAGATTAGTCACCCGAAGAAGAGGCGATTTACCGCTGGGCGACTAATCTCCCAAGAATCTGGCGTGTGTCACCACCCTAAAAGATAAAATACTGAGTGGATATGCAGCTTGTTATTATATTCATGTACTTGTTTTGTTTAGTTTCAGCTGCCTCTCCTTTTATAACGGGGGCACTTTGATGGTAAAAAGAAAACCAACAGCCCCTTTTTTGCAAACCAAAATAACACAGTCTTTATATGAAAGCTAAAGTGAAGGGTTAGAGCATTACCAAGCTTTACAATGTGCAGAGACTATTGTTGAATTGCATACTATGGACTTATATATGAGCAGGTTAAATAAATATAATTTATAAAACCTTTGCCATTAAAATTGTATTCAAAGGCTGTACTAACATAAGTGATGCAAATCAGCCTGCATATTTGTCACTGGTAGTTCTTGTACAGGTAATCATTTTATTTTTATTAATATTATATATATATATATATATATATATATATATATATTTTTTTTTTTTTTGATATATCAAAACCATTGGAAAGGGGTTTCGGGAGAAAATTTGTTTGTGAAGAAACTAAGAGAAAGTCATTTACAAATGCTCTTGATTAAAAATTAAATTTCCCTTTTGTGCTCCAAGCAGGCTATAGATTTTATATTTCCTTATTTTTCATTAATAAGAATGCATGAAATGAAATGAAAAGTTAAGGATTTGCGAAGCCTCCTTCATAATCATTTCCCACTAGGGATGTAGCGAACGTCGGAAAAAAAGTTCGCAAACATATTCGCGAACTTGCGCAAAAACGCGAGCGGTTCGCGAACCCCATAGACTTCAATGGGAAGGCGAACTTTAACATCTAGAAAAGACATTTCTGGCCAGAAAAATGATTTTAAAGTTGTTTAAAGGGTGCAACGACCTGGACAGTGGCATGCCAGAGGGGGATCAAGGGCAAAAATGTATCTGAAAAATCTGCCTGTGTGTGCTTGGAAGAGATAGTGTAGGGGGAGAGCTGTTAGTGATTTCAGGGACAGATGATAGTAAGTTTGCTGGCTAGTAATCTGCTTGATACTGCTCTGTATTGGAGGGACAGAAGTCTGCAGGGATTTGAGGGACATTTTAGCTTAGGTAGCTTTGCTGGCTAGTAATCTACTGTTCTCTTTAAACAACTGCCATACGTTGACCTTGTAGGCATTGTTTGCCCAGTTTTTTTGGACGTAGCCACTGAAGCACAGTTGCCATAAAAAATATGCCATATAAATGCTGAAAATAGTAATTTTTCGCCATACGTTGACCTTGTAGACATTGTTTGCCCAGTTTTTTTGGTTGCAGCCACTGAAGCACAGTTGCCAGAAAAAATATGCCATATAAATGCTGAAAATAGTCATTTTCTGCCATACGTTGACCTTGTAGGCATTGTTTGCCCAGTTTTTTTGGTCGCAGCCACTGAAGCACAGTTGTCAGAAAAAATATGCCATATAAATGCTGAAAATAGTAATTTTTTGCCATATACGTTGAGTCAACGTATGGCAAAAAATGACTATTTTCAGCATTTATATGGCATATTTTTTCTGGCCTCTGTGCTTCAGTGGCTGCGGCCAAAAAAACTGGGCAAACAATGCCTACAAGGTCAACGTATACACTACTACAGCGGTGGATACGGATTACGTAAAATATATTATGGCTGCTTGAAAAAAGTCACTCCGGTGTTTTTTCTGGAGACGGTAATATTATGGATATTTAGACAGAATGTGAACAAGGTCACACAGCTAGATGGCGGGTTGAAGAAAACAGTGTGCAAATAATGCCTACAAGGTCAACGTATACACTACTACAGCGGTGGATACGGATTACGTAAAATATATTATGGCTGCTTGAAAAAAGTCACTCCGGTGTTTTTTCTGGAGACGGTAATATTATGGATATTTAGACAGAATGTGAACAAGGTCACACAGCTAGATGGCGGGTTGAAGAAAACAGTGTGCAAATAATGCCTACAGGGCAAATAATGCCTAAAAGGTCAACTTATACACTACTACAGCGGTAGTAAAATAAAAAAAAGTAAAATAAAAAAAAAATGAATATTAAAAAAAAAAATTAAAGTTGGTGCTGCTGAACTACTAGGAGCAGCAGATTAGCACACCAGTCCCACTCCCCAACACTGCTAGACTAATAGCACTGGGCTCTTATAGTAGTAGTAGTAGTAGTAGTAAAACAACAAAAAAATAAATAAAAGCAGTCCTTACAAGGACTACTGTTATTGCAGCAGTCAGCAGATGAGATCAGAAGCAGGACAGCTGCCCACAGCAGCTACATACAGAGCACTGCAGTAGAAGGTAGATTACTAGCCAGCAAAGCTACCTAAGCTTAAATGTCCCTCAAACCCCTGCAGACTTCTGTCCCTCCAATAACAGAGCAGTATCAAAACGATTACTAGCCAGCAAACTTTCAACTGTCCCTGAAATCACTAACAGGCAGCAGCTCTCTCCCTACACTATCTCTTCAGCACACACAGGCAGAGTGAAAAAACGCTGCAGGGCTTCGGTTTTTATAGGGAAGGGGAGTGGTCCAGGGGAGAGCTTCCTGATTGGCTGCCATGTACCTGCTGGTCTGGGGTGAGAGGGCAAAAAAAAGCGCCAACAATGGCGAACCCAAAATGGCGAACGTCGCGCGACGTTCGCGAACTTCCGGCGAGCGCGAACACCCGATGTTCGCGCGAACAAGTTCGCCGGCGAACAGTTCGCGACATCTCTATTTCCCACACATCTATCACTCTAAAATGGGAGAGGAAAGAAAATACAATCAGTAAGACTAGTGTCCACTAGTGTACACACTATGGGGGTTATTTACTAAAGTCAGAATGCAAAAATCAAGAAAAATTCGTAAATTAGTCTTTAAAAAAAATCACGATTTTTTTTGGAATTTATGAAACCCAGAGGGTGGAAAAGTCAGAATCTGAAAATCCGGCATCTCTGACGAGGTTGCATAGAAGTCAATGGGAGGAGTCCTGATGATTTTATTGATTGCGCTGGGTTTTGTACACCAAAAAAATCGTAAAATTGGATGAAAAATACAAAAATTTGTGAAAATCGGATGAAAAATCAAAAAAATTTCGAAAATCTATTTTTTTCCCGCAAAGCAAGTTTCTTGTAATAATGTAATAATAAATAAGCTTAAAAAAGTTTGTAGCAGAAAATATTGAGATAAATTCTGACTTTGATTAAAAAAAAAACCCAAATGTGCAACATCTCTTGTTGTCTCCCCTCTGTGCTCACCTTCATCCTGAGTTAGCGTGAGAATAGAATGAACATTAGATGTTCCCACTGATAAGCCCTTTGTAATAAAACAGATGACTTGTGATCACTGCTGATGATCAATGATGCCAAGGTCAGGACAGATCAGTAATAATGGTTTCCTCAGAATATAACAGGACCATAATAACTATAAATCACTCGAAATATATTGAGTCTCTGCGGCTCATTATGTACCTTAAATTTTTAAAAACGACCCAAGCTCACTGAGGAGTGATCGACAGACAAATAGACACTCACAAGCACTTGAAGAATAACGCGTGACGGTTTTATTTCTTTACAAATACTGCAGTTTGGCTAAAATGTTTGTGAACCTTGGGGGATAAAATGTTTTGTTTCCTTGTATTGATACAGAGATTTTATACATAAGAGGTACTTTATCAAACTCATCAATATGCAAATATTAACAGTGATTTTGTTCGAGGAAGTTAAGCCGCCGCAGCTCCATTCTGAAAGTTTTATGAATTCACAAGAAAAAAACCCTCTATTTTCTCTTATCATAATATCCCCCAAATCCATATGGGTTTTAGATTGATCTCAAGAGGCTGACGACAATCACATTTTTCTTATAATTCTCATATTTCCATGAGAATTATAACCACATCCCCAGAGCACTTTTATTTTGTTGAAAGTTGCTCGTCTTTTCCGGAAATGATTGCTGCCCTATTCATTAAATCGTTTTTATGGGATTCCAGGGAATTCTGGATGGCGATATAAATGATCTGCAAATGTCTTAGGCCTGACAATATACACAGTTTGCTTTATCTGTATATCAGCAGCATCATATTATAAATTAGTTCCATTAGTTGCGATTGTGTTGGAATCTGAATGAGATAAATGAACTCTGACACCATCATTTCTTGTCAAACAAATCAATACCAAGCCAAGCATTTTCCAGGCAGCCTCACAATGTATCCGTGCAATACCAACGTGTTTTTTTTATTTGCTCCCTTTTTTATTCTCTTTATTTATATGTATATCTAATATCTCACATACGTATAAAGTCCGTGAGACTGCTGCACACACCTTAAAGGAGATACTGCCCTGGCGCTAACAGAAATAATATACAAAGCTTGCAAAAATGCTGTTGCATTCTAGGGACTTTTGCAAGTACAAAAAGAACTTTATTTGGATCCAATAATCTAAATAAAGTTCTCTAAATTCCCTAGAGTGCAACAGCATTTATGCAAACGCAATATCTAACATATGTATATATATATAAATATATAAAATCATACAAAGCATTACAAGTACCAAGAGATTGTGCTAAGCTGGTAAACGCGAAACTGAACATAAACATTCTAATTTATAGAAGAATGATGGACTAACAGAATAAGTGCCTAGCATGGTCATTTCAGAGAGAATTCATGTTTTTATTTTTCTAATTTCATTTCCAGAAAAACTGAAAATACTCCTTAGTGTAGCTCCTTCCTGATCATTTTGGGGGAGATTTATCAAAGGTTGAATTTCGAAGTGAGATATACTTACCATTGGAATGGCTATACTTCGGGGCCCATTTACTTAGCTCGAGTGAAGGAATAGAATAAAAAAACCTTCGAATTTCGAATGATTTTTTTGGCTACTTTGACCATCGAATTGGCTACTTCGACCTTCGACTACGACTTCGATTCGAACGATTCGAACTAAAAATCATTCGAATATTCGACCATTCCATAATCGAAGTACTGTCTCTTTAAAAAAAACTTCGACCCCCTACTTCGCCACCTAAAACCTACCGAGGTGCAATGTTAGCCTATGGGGAAGGTCCCCATAGGCTTTCTAATGTTTTTTTGGTCGAAGAAAAATCGTTCGATTGATGGATTAAAATCCTTAGAATCCAACGATTCGAATTTTCGTTTGATCATACTATTTGCGGTAAATCCTTCGACTCCGATATTCGAAGTCGAAGGATTTACGTTCGGCAGTCGAATATCGAGGGTTAATTAACCCTCGATATTCGACCGTATGTAAATCTGCCCCTTCAACTTCGAATATCGAAGTCAAAGTTTTTTTTACCGTTTTGCGGTCGAAGTCAAATCGTTCGATCGAACGATTAAATTGTTCGAATCTAACAATTTGAATGATTTCAGCGATTGATCAAATGATTTTACTTCGACAAAAAAAAAAGTAGAAAAATGCATTAGAAGGTCCCCATAGGCTAACATAGCACTTCGGCAGGTTTAATTTGGCGAAGTAATGAAGTCGAAGTTATTTTAAAGAGACAGTACTCTGATTATCGAATGGGCGATAATCTATGGTGATCAAACAATTTTTACTTCGAATCAAATTCGAAGTCGTAGGGGGCCGATTCACTAACTTCGAGTGAAGGATTCTAAGTAAAAAAACTTCGAATTTCGAAGTGGTTTTTGGGCTACTTCGACCATCGAATGGGCTACTACGACCTTCGACTTCGAATCGAAGGATTCGAACTAAAAATCGTTCGACTATTCGACCATTCGATAGTCGAAGTACTGTCTCTTTAAGAAAAAACTTCGACCCCCTAGTTCGCCATCTAAAAGCTACCGAACTCAATGTTAGCCTATGGGGAAGGTCCCCATAGGCTTTCCTAATTTTTTTTGATCGAAGGATATTCCTTCGATCGTTGGATTAAAATCCTTCGAATCGTTCGATTCGAAGGATTTTATCGTTCGATCGAAGGAATAATCCTTCGATCGTTCGATTGCACTATTTGCACTGGGAATTAAAATCCTTCAACTTCGATATCCGAAGTCGAAGGATTTTAATTCCCAGTCGAATATCAAGGGTTAATTAACCCTAGATATTCGACCCTTTGTGAATCGGCCCCCAAGTATTTGATGGTCGAAGTATCCAAAAAATTACTTCGAATTTAGAATTTTTTTACTTTGAAAATTCCCTCTTATTCACTTCGACCCTTGATAAATCTGCCCCTTAGTTTAGCTCCTTCCTGATCATTTATAGTTTATCAGAGACTTCCTAGTTGTGGCTAGTGATGAATGAAATTTTTTGCCAGGCATGGAATTGCAGCCAAATTCCCGCAGTTTGCCATCTGCCAAATTTTTTCACTAAACTGCGGCAAAAAATTCACCGCAATGAAAAAGTCTCAAAGACAAAAAAGATGCTGAGACAAAAAGGTGGCCGCAAGAAAAAATGCCCACTGACTTTAATGCATTTAGAAAGTGAAAAAAAAGTCATGCACTTAAAAAATTGTCACAAGTTAAAAAAAGTGCCTATTGCCTTCGAATTTTGTGAAATTTTCAGCGGTTTCGCAAGTTTTTTGACTAAGTGAAACAGAACAGATTTGCTCATCGCTACTTGTGGCCCTCCAGCTGGAATTATAACTCCCACCATCCCTTTTTCTGAAGTTAAGGGGGTATTACAGTGCCTCTATAAGGTCTCCTTGTTGCACATCTCTGCTGCATATGACACTTTGGGGCAGAGGAATCAAACATTAAAAATTCAAGGTGAGATTTCTTGGTAATCTCCTCTGGTTTATGTTACCTTATTTACCAAAGTTCTTGATTAGGTTAATTGGGTCTGGACCAGTCCATATTGATCATGCTCATTTGAAATTGGGATGGAAATGGCAACATCCTCTAGTGATGAAGGATAATGTCAAATTTCCAACAAAAAAAGCGCAAATATCTATTTTCATTCATTTATGTGGCATCTTGGTAAGTCTGAGCTGGAGGGATAAAACATACTGTAATTCATAAAGCAGTTCATTCTTAAACATACTGTAAGTAGAATTAGTTGACATTTGTGGCAAGAAACAACATAACATCGATAAACAAATCATTAATACATCTCAGGATAAAATCGTTTGAAACGTACGATCGTAGTACCATCAGAATACGATCGTTCGATTTTTGAATGTCGGAGGATTCTATTCGATGGTCGAATTTTGAAGTATTTTCCACTTCGAAATTCGACCCTTGATAAATCTGCCCCTAAGTCTACTAGAAAATCATGTAAACATTAAGGGGCAAATTCATCAAGGGTCGAATTTCGAGGGGTTAAATCCCTCGAAATTCGACTGGGGAATAGAATCGAATAGGCAATTCGGACGAATTTACGCGCTGGCGAATAGTCGAATTGGCGAATATTCGCCAGATGAACAGGCGCTCGATCGAATATTCGCTCGAAGGATTTTCGTTCGATCGAATGCCTTTTTATTCGATCAAAAACTTGGAAAACAAGCCTATGGGACTTTCCCATAGGCTTTTAAAGCATTTCGGTAGGTTTTAGGTGGCGAAGTAGGCAGTCGAAGTATTTTTAAAAGAGACAGTACTTCGACTATCCAATGGGCGAATATTCGCAGCGTTTTTGCGCTCGATCTATTCGAATCATTCTACTCAGGCGAATTTACGCCAATTCGATAGTCGAGGAGTACAAAAAACCACTCGAAATTCGAAGTTTTTTACTTCGAATCCTTCACTTGAGCTTGGTGAATCGGCCCCTAAATAAACCCAATAGGCTGGTTCTGCTTCCAATAAGGATTAATTATATTTGAGTATAAAGTACTGTTTTATTATAACAGAAAAAAAAGGAAATGATTATAAAAATTTGGATTATTTGATCATAATGGAGTCTATGGGAGACGGTCTTTCCGTAATTCGGAACTTTCTGGATAACGGGTTTCCGCATAACGGATCCCATACCTGTACTGAGATAAATTCGGACCTTGATAAATAACCCCCATAAAGTCCGGTGATCCAAATTACAGAAACATCTGTTATCTGGGAAATCCCATGTCTTGAGCATTCTGGATAACAGGTCCCATGCCTGTACCTTTATCTGCAGCTCATGTGTGTATTATTTCTGATTTGACTATGAATACAAAGGGTTACTAAATCAGAGCAAACAAAACCAAGGAACTGTGAAAATACATGAAATGCGAATGTCTAATGGGACAGAAAATGACATGGGATTATAAAAATGCCTCGACAGTATGATGTAAGTATTGGCTCGTGTAGTATGTGATTGTCTATTTTAGGAAATAGTAATAGAATAGAAATCATAGTAGCAGCAGCAGGAGGCTCTGTTTTATTTCTCCTTTTACTCACTAGATGCTTTCTGGCAAAAGTGAAGTATTACAATATCCTATTTCATAGAAGGCCAATAGGTATTTCAGTATTACTTTTCTAGAAGGCTGATTGATACGTTGTGTCAATGTGTTGATGGAATGGACGAGTAAGTGGCTGGGAAAGGATGTGCGTTTTATGTTGAGACAGTGACCGTCATCTGTCCAAGAGACACTCGTACAAAAGAAAGATGAATATGGAGTTGCTACACCGACCCCTAATTGATAGCAATGCCGACATGCTTTTTAAATCACAGCTGCCCAGTAGAACTTGTGTAGGGCTATAACACGAGATTGTATTTTTTTTTTTTTAAATGACGATGCATCTAAGTGCAAAATTACCTCTAGCAAACTCACTTGGGGGAATGAATGAAAAAGACTGAGGATGCTTCCTGCAAGCTTTATCCTGTCATTGAGTCTGACAGTCACCGTAAAGCATCCAGCGACGTTGTGCAGCTCACGGATAGGAATCATGTAGACGATACAGACAGATACTGTACAAGTGTAGCCTTTATTTTCCTAACATATGTGAACAAAAGCTGGGCCAATGCCATGGCGAGAGCAGATCATTTATATAATGCATTTCCCCATTACTATAGATTGTCTTATTAGATTATCACCTCTATTTTCCTTTCATAGTTTATTCATTTTGCTTTTGTTTATGTTGCCTTGACATTTTTCCCTGAGACGTATCTGTCAAGAATATTATCCAATATGGCTCTTTGGAGATAGTAGTGTCTGACGTTTACTCTGTATGTGTCTGTTCCGCTTGCTCAATTTATACTCCTGCCAGAATCCTCCTCCATAACACATTGCCCTGTATTGAAAGCGCTAAATCTCATCCAAGATTAAACACCATCATTCTTCGGTTCTCCAATTTGGATACTTGAATTGTCCATTTATTTTGACACCAATTTGGTTTAAGTACAATGCTTCACATGAATCTAATACAAATTCTGTGTTTTATATTAATTAGTATATTTTTAGACTTAGGAGGTTATTTACTACGGATGCACCCAATCCACTTTTTTGTATTCCCCGAATCCATCTTGGAAGAATCGGCCGAATACCGAACCGAATCCTAATTTGCATATGCAAATTAGGGGCAGGAAGGGAAAAAGTGGAAAAAAATCGGTTTGCTTCCTTGTTTTGTAATAAAAAGTCACGTAAAATCCCGCCCTCCAAACAATTTGCATATGCAAATTAGGATTCGGTTCGGCCAGGCACAAGGATTCGGCCGAATCCGAATCCTGCTGAAAACGGCCAAATCTTGGCCGAATCCCGAACTGAATCCTGGATTCGGTGCATCCCTATTGTTTACTAAACTCCGAATGCAAAAATCACTACAAATTTGTGTTTTTTTTTTTTTTTTAGAAAACCAGACTTTTAAAAAATCATGAATTTTTCGGAATTTATTAAACCCCGAGGATGGAAAAGTCAGCATCTGCAAAATCCGGTATCTCAGACCTGTCGAAGTTGCATAATAAATCAATGATGTGCGCTGGGTTTCGTGCAATACCCCGAAGTTTTCAGGTGAAAAATCTGAAAGGTCATGAAATTCGTGAAAATTGGATAATAAAATCCCAAAAAATCATGAAAATCTGATTTTTTCCTGCAAAGCAAATTTTCGGGAAAATGTAATAATAATTAAGCATAAAAAAACCCAAACAGATTTGATCGGAGTTTGTAGCAGAAAATATTGAGATCAATTCGGACTTTGTTAAATAACCCCCTAAATAAAGTACCGGCATATATTCTGTAGAATTAAAGGGCATTTAAACTAAACGGCCATTTTTCTGACCATTCTGACCATTTTTGCCCTTCACGTTAAATTTCTGTTATTTTTATTTTCACAGATATTAGCAGTTTTATATAACTACTATCATAGTTATGCAACAAAACTGATACACTGGCTGAGGGCTAAATGACTAATGTAGTTCAGAAGCTGCTCTGTACAGGTCTCTCACCACTTGTAAAGGATTTTATACATGAAGAGTGATACAGCTTTCCATTTCAGTGTATACAATGAATATACGGACTACACGCCATAAAGTAAGACAGAGCTGTTGTAAGTTTTCAAAAAAGGATATAGAACTAGTCATGAATATCCGGAAAGAGATTCTTCCATGGACAAATATAGAAAGACCAGAACTTTGTCATTAACATATTTATTGTCAGACATAAAGTAGATACAGATATGGGACCTGTTATCCAGAATGCGTTGGAGTTTTCTGGATAATGGATCTTTCCGTAATTTTGATACCTTAAATCTACTAGAAAATCATTTAAACATTAAATAAACTCAAAATTCTGGTTTTGCCTCCAGTAAGGATTAATTATATTTTAGTTGGGACCAAGTACAAGGTACAGTTTTATTATTACAGAGAAAACGAATAGTGATGGGCGAATTTGCAAAAAATTCCGCGCGAAATTCACGAAATGTCGAAAAATTCTCGAAACTATGCCGGCGTCTTGTTTTTGACGCTGGCGTCCGTTTTTTTGATGCCGGCGTCTGTTTTTTTGGCGAAAATGCTCCGGTGTAAAAAAAACGGACCATTTTTCTATGCCAGTGAATTTTCGCCAGCGAATTTTCACACCCATTTTGCGAATTTATTTGCCGCAAATTCGCGCCTGGCGAATAAATTCCCCATCACTAAAAATAAAACTTTTATTAAAAAAAAAAAATTGGATTATTTGGCTAAAATGGAGTCTATGGGACACTGCCTTCCTGTAATTCAGAGCTTCTTAGATAATGGGGTTCCAGCTAATGGATCCCATTCCTGTACTTTTTATTGTGACACACTGTTTATTGATCTGCATAGCAACCACTGGCATATTTCTATTCATACAATTTTTAATTAGATAGCGGTCATCATACTAGCCATTCCTCATTAGCACTAATGGGTTTTCACAGCTCTGTATGCAGAATTGCTCTGGATTAGGAAGTTCCTGCTCCACAGCCTTAAGGATTCTTATGAGTAAACTAACAGTTCATTCTTAGGGGAAACAGCTCTGCTAATTAAGAGAAGAACTTCTGCAATTGGTTTTATTGATGTATTTATATTGAATATTCTTGAAGTTTTATTTAACAAAAGTGATATGGAGAGGGGGAATATAATAAAGGCTGCCAGGTTGGGAGAGAAGATGTTCCATGCTTTGATGTTTTTCTTGAAAAATGTGGAACAAGGCATTACATATTATAAATGTTACATCACATGTTCTGGAATCTGCAATTGGTCTTCTTTTTTTATATGTCATATTTATTTACCTGTGTCTATGTCAAGTTCTAAAGGAACTTTAAAAACTACTCCTAATATTATTTTCGTATTCAGTTTTGATTGCCAAAAATGATAATGACCTATAAAATACACAAGAGCATCTTTTTTTTCATTTCATCTGTTATACACCTGCAGTGCAGAAATTTTAGTTTTTATTCTTTAATCAGCAAGAAAGAGCAGTTTTTGTTTTACAAGAAACATTTAGGGGCAGATTTATCAAGGGTCGAAAACTTTGAAATTCGACCATCGAATTAAAAAGTTTCAAATTCCAATATCGAATTCGAAGCTTTTTCAGCAAATCTGTCAATCCTGCGATCGAATAAAAATCGTTAGAGCGAACAATTAAATCCTTCGAATCGAACGATTCAAAGGATTTCAGCGATCAATCAAACGATTTTTATTCGATGTGTAAAGACTTAGAAAATGGTTGTAGAAGGTCCCAATAGGCTAACATAGCACCTCGGCAGATTTAACTTGGTGAAGTATTGAAGTCAACGTTTTTTTAAAGAGACAGATTATCGAATAGTTGAATATTCGAATGATTTTTACTTCGAATCGAAGTCGAAGTAAATTACTTTGAATTTCAAATTTTTTTACTTAGAAAATTCCCTCGAATTCACTTCGACCCTTAGTAAATCTGCCCCTTAGTAAATGTACAGGTAACAAATGAATGTCTAATATATGTTCAAATATACTCAGTACTGCTACTGTTACAAACTCGCCACGTTAGAGTCCTGCAGTGGGTCGGGTACCCGCGGGTTACCCGCAAAAAAAGCGGGCACCATGCAGAATGAGGGGAGGATTTTCAGGTGCGGGTATGGATGTGGGTCGTGGGTCCATGGGTCGCGGGTTGGTTTGCGGGTCTTCTCTAATTTTCTTATCTTATGTAATATTGTCTATATAATACTCCTTTTAAAGTTTTACAAAACGTATTTCTGTCCCGCCCATTTATGGTGATGTCACTTCTGGTTTGCAGCATCACTTCCTGTTTTATGGTGGTTGGCGGGTTGTTGGTCTAGTTGCAGATAAGGCAGTTGCGGGTCCGGGTCGGGTAGGGATCAAAATGGGTTGCGGTTTGGGTCGCGGGCTTCAGGTTCAAATGGGGTTTGGGTCTTAGAAGGAAGAAAGTGAGAACGGTCTAGAAATTAGATAATGAAGTAAACTTAGGAAAAGGAAATAAGAAAAAGAAATATAAAATAGGAAGTATAATGCCACTCAGCAGTTCATTGGTAAGGTACTAATTAGTATTTTACTAACTGGGGTAAAATCGCTTAGATCAACATTATACAGTAACCAAACATGTAACCAAGCTGCTAGTCTGGCTGTTGTTGTTTATATTGTTCAGATTCTAGGAATCATCTGAACCCATGCTGACTTTATGAGACATTTTAAGAGAAACGTTTATGATTTTTTTTGATAAAAATGAATACGTTAATGAAATTAGATATATTATTGCTTACTCATCTATGGCCAGGATTGAAGAACAGGTTTCCTCTCAGTGGTGGTAGGCGGGTGCGGGTTGAGCTCTTCTCCTGCTCTCCCCGCCACTTTCAAATGCCGGCATCTGACTTCCGGGCTCCAGTTTTATAGTCTCGCGTCTGCTTGCCCCGCCCTTTTTGTGACGTCACTGTGACGTCATCGGCGGGGCGGCGCAGGTCTATAAAAGGACCCCTGCAGGCGGGCACGGGTTGTAGCAGGGCGGGTTAGGGAAACTCTGACCCGCACATCACTACTGTGCACGTAACAAAAATTATATATCATTCTTTCGCCAGCGTCAAAAAAATGGACGCCGGCGTCCGCAAATTTTTCGCCCCAAATTTGCCCATCACTACCTTTTCCTTGGTCCAGACTTCTCCGCTAATTGGGCCTTGAGGCCCTGACAAGCATTGAATATGCAGTAAGCCTACTTTACGTGCTTTCTGGGATATCCCATCTACATATAAACTGAGTTTGTTCAAAGTTTTCCTTTATGAAATAAAACAACCCCCAAAAATGCCAGACCATGATTGATAAAAGCATTGGAAGTTTTTTTTATAACATTTAGGGTCAGGGCACAAGCTCAGATTCGGAGAGATTAGTCGTCTGGTGACAAATCTCCTCTTCTTCGGGGCGACTAATCTCCCCAAACTGCCTCCCGCCAGCTAGAATGTAAATCGCCGGCGGGATGGCACTCGGATTGCTTCGAAGTTTGCCTCACGAGGAAACTTGGGCGACTTCGGAAAACTAAGTGCTCCGAGTGCCATCCAGCTGACGATTTACATTCTTGCCGGCGGGAGGCAGTTTTGCCCCGCAGAAGAGGAGATTTGTCAACAGGCGACTAATCTCACTGATTCTGAGCGTGTGCCCTGACCCATAACAGTACCATAATTAAACATGGCAATAGAAAAATAATATTAGCACTATCCTAGCTATAACAAATTAATGAAACAATATTTTGCCATTGTATCTTACCACATTGGGTTCGAACATCAAGAAAAATGGGTGCCCCAGACAGTGACTTATTGCAGCTGAATATACAGTCATTCCCCTGCTATTCTATTTGTGTCAGACACAGAGCCCTGGCATATCCCACAGCGTATTATAGTAAAGAAAATGATTTGACCCGTATTGAAGTAGAGCAGGCACTCACAGAGCAGTCTTCCAGGCAGACGTGTAAAAAGATTATAGTTTATCTGGTACACAAAGGCACAGCCTTTACGCCTGGAGTGGCTTGGATTATTTCTTGGGCAAGCAGAATATCCTATACTAAAATCTACAATTAATATAGATAACGGTATACTTTTTTCGACTTTTTTCGCGTCCAAAAATTTTTTCGTTTTTGCGAATTTATTCACCCATCACTAGCAGCATGCATATTAAAGAGAAATAGTGAAGGGAAGGGTAACACAAAGTTGCAACCACCCCAGGTAAGGATAGTCCCATCACACAAACCACAAATTACAATATAGCACCGCCATCCATTTCTGAGTCATGTGTCCCCAGTCAAAGAACTTTCAATACTCTCGACACACACACACCAAGGGGCACATTTACCTAGGGTTGAATATCGAGGATTAATTAACCCTCGATATTCGACTGCCGAATTGAAATCCGTCGACTTCGAATACCGAAGTCAAAGGATTTAGCGAACGATTAGGAACGATTCTAAGGATTTTAATCCATCGATCGGAGGATTATCCTTCGATCAGAAAAACCTTGTAAAGCCCATGGGGACCTTCCCCATAGGCTAACATTGGCCTCGGTAGGTTTTAGGTGGCGAACTAGGGGGTCAAAGTTTTTTTTAAAGAGACAGTACTTCTAGTATCGAATGGTCGAATATTCGTTCGATTCGAAGTCGAAGGTCGAAGTAGCCAATTCGATGGTCGAAGTAGCCAAAAAAAAACATTTAAAATGGTCGAACTAGCCAATTCGATGGTCGAAGTAGCCAAAAAAAACATTTGAAATGGTGGAAAAATATTTTTCCTCTATTCCTTCACTCGAGCTTAGTGAATGGGCCCCCAAGTCTATTGTGCACATGTATTTGAGTTGTAGCTCACAAACACCACAGCATCCCCCGGGTTCGCTAAACCACTTGGGCTTATGATTGCCAGTGATTCCTCAAGCGAGCAGAACTCAAGTACCATTTTAGCAGTGTTAACGGCAGGATTTGCGAGCTAGTTTAATAATAATATACAAACTCTTGAGTAATGTTGGAATAAAACAGGATTTAATAGTCTTACTGCTTTTACTGTCCCGAAAATCAAACCAAAGAGACAATTTGTTTATTCTGATTTGTGCTTTTTTTCTGTCAAGTGGCAGTGGGACAAAGAGACATCATTTCCATCTGAACAAATAAAAACAGTGAAGCAAATTCTTTGTATCTCCATGGCTTCAAATAATCTAATTTGGATACTGTAGATACGCTACTGAAAAACAAATCTTTTACATGTTCCAAATGGTTACTTGGCGCTGTGTAAAATATATACTTGGAAGATAGGTTTATTTAAGAAGTTCTCTGTTTACTGACAGTATAAAACAGAAAGGGGCTTATTTATCAAAGTCAGAATTTATCTCAATATTTTCGGAAAAAAACTCAGACCAAATCCGCACGGGTTTATTGGGCTTATTTATTAATACACTTTCCCGAAAATATTGTTTGCAGTGAAAAAAAACGAAAAATTTGTGAAAAAAAAGATTTTCGCGATTTTTTCGGATTTTTCATCCGATTTTCAAGATTTTTTCGGATTTTTCACATGAAAACTCTGAATTCTGCCCGGACCCACAACCCGCAGCCCACAACCTATACCGCAACCCGCATATTTATCCACTTTGATCCGCTACCCGACCTGGACCCGCAACCGCCTTATCCACAACCCGGCCCGCAACCCGCCAACCACCATCAAACAGGAAGTGATGTTGCTGCAAACCGGAAGCTCCCCTGGTAGCACTCACGCCAATCATGCACAGTTGGAAGTGAGGATAACAAATCGTATTTGCAGTGGAAAAGCAGAAAAGACTTGTGACCCTGTAAATATCCAAATTCCCCCACCCTGACAACTGGCATGAGGGAATATAGGAAGTGCAGGTAGTAACAAAATGAGCGCGGAATTATTGTGAGGAAGTTTTTGTTGTTTCTTCTCATTATTCAGCTTTCGGTTCACGTTCTTGTAATTATCATCATCATCTACAATTTAAACCAGAGCAGAGGAAAAAAGTGAAATGTTAAGCAAATCTCAGTCTGCAAACTGTCAGAGTACCGCTATCTACATCAAAATGAGAGGTAATTATAGTTCATTTGAATGTAAATGGCTTGTTGTTTTTTATTTTAATGATATAGCAGGCTTTGTTATTAAGATGCATAAGTCACATAGATAAGTCTGTCCCATTTGTTTTATATGTTTTTAGGGTTGAGATATATATATATATATATAGATATCGTGATGAAGACGCACTCACAGGTCTTACAGTAAGACCTGTGAGTCTGGGAAAGACTGGGTTCCAGCCGAAACGTTAGTCACAATAAAAACGCTTTTTATTTTACTGTAAGACCTGTGAGTGCGTCTTCATTACGATATCTCTGTACAGCTAACCAGAGGATTGGACCCAGGCAACCAATACCTCTTTTTCGTGAGTGCCGGTAATCATCTGAATTACACGGCAATTTATTTTGTCCCTTATGTTGGGAGGTATGATAAATATATACAAGCAGGGTTGGATTGGCCCACCGGGTTCCAAACCTCTGGGGCTCCGCGCACATACAAAAATACAAGGCCCGTTGCGTGCATGTGCAAAATCAGTGCACTGCGCCACACGGATTATTTTTTTTACTTTCGCCCCATCGATGATCGGTTTTTTTCCTGATGTCCCAGTCTCACCCTGTTTACAAGATGTTTAATTGCTCCGATAGTCCATCAAGGTCTTCCCAGAACACAGAAGTGGCTGAAATGAAGATCAACCAATAAGTAGGCTGATCCTATAAGCCTCATTCAGTAATTCTATATATATATATATATATATATATATATATATATATATATAAACACACACACACAGGCACATACAGGGCCTACATATACATGCACAAAACTAACTAACTAAACATGCACTGTAACCCTGCATTTTATTAATTGCCTGTCCAAGATAACTTCCAAGCCCTTTAAAAAAAGGCATTCGTCGTCACAACATCCCCCAGCAGGGCATCCAACAGCCTCACTGCCTTCAGAGTAATAAACCATTTGTGCTGCTTAATTTCAAAATGGTGTACTGCAAGCCCTTTATATGTAAAATAATATCTGTCTATTATGACCTTTAATATACTTATAAAGAGTAACCATGTCCCCTCGCAAGTGCCAAGCCAGAGAACACAACCCCAACCTTCACAGTCTTTCCTCGTATATCTCCTCAGTATATGCCCCCTAAACAGCAAGGCTTTATGAGCAGAGCTCTCTCATGTCATTTCAGACATTTGTTGTCTTTATATTATTTATATAAAATTTTTGTATTGTATTTGTTTTATAAAGAAACTAGTTTTTATTTTAGAAGAAACCTATAATATAATTGTCTCAATTGAAACATTTTTAGTATGAACCCAAAGACCTGGAAAATGATTGACTTTCATTTTTTTTAAAATAGATTTTTATTTCCTTCTTCTTCTGACTCTTTCCAGCTTTGAAATGGGGGTCTCTGACCCCATCTAAAAATGAATGCTCTGTAAGGCTACAATTGTATTATTATTGCTACTTCTTTTTATTACTCATCTTTCATTGCAGTTCCTCTACTATTCATAGTCAATCACTTATTCAAATCAGTGCATGGTTGCTAGGGTAATTTGGACCCTAGTAACTTGATTGCTGAAATTGCAAACTGGAGAGCTGCTGAATAACTCAAAAACCATAAATAAGAAAACATGAAAACAATTGAATATTGTTTCAGAATATCACCCTCTGCATCATACTAAAAGTTAATTTAAAGGTGGACAACCCCTATGCTAATATATACACACCACCAAATTATAGTAGATACTATAGTAGTACAATACATGCTTTGTACAAATATGTTTTATATTTTCCTTTTTGATATACATAATTTATTAGTGCTCTTCCTCAAGCTAATTTATTTTCCTTATGCATAAAGTAATGCTGTGTCAGTAGTACATTGCAACTTTCTCTTTCATACTTAAATGAACCATTCAGAGCAGGTGCATTATGTCACTGACTCACAACATGATTGTGTTGGCTGCAGCTAAATGTTAGTTTGAGGAATTCTACATTGTAATATTATAAGTGTAGGGATGTGAAAATCTTAGACACCCTTACACTTTACAGACAGGCACACCCCTAGTTATATGGACACCTTAGTGGGTCCTTATGGGGACCTTGTGCTTATGTAACCCCTGCAGTTCACACAGTGTACACCAGATGGCACTGTGCCAGAGTATAAAAGGTTTAGGAACCATGTGCTCTGGGTCCATTGCTTTAGCCTAACCAAGCAGGCTGGAAGGGAATGGGTAGTGCTGACCCTAGGCGCCTTGGCCCTAGTAATTAGACAGCTATACTCGTTTAATAGATCGCTCTAGGAGTGATAGAGAGGTTAATTAGTTGAGCAGCTCAAGGCTCCACCAAGGAGATTAGAGGGATTAAGATCCCAGGGTATTACTGACCCAGAGTAGGGAACTAAGTGTTGAGATAGGGATGTCAGGAGTTCCCCTAGTCTGCCACTGGAAGATATCCTGAAAACCGGGCAATACCCATCACATGCTGTCAACTTACTCTCTGCTGTATATTCCCTAGCCTGTGGGGATTCAGCCTATACGTGCTGTGAGTATATGCTTCCTTTATGCTGCTGTGTATGTTCTATACTCCATTGTAGATCAATGTGCTAAATGATCTCTGTGCTATTGTTCAATAAATATTGTTCTTGGTTCAACTGTTAAAGAACTACTGGCGCCCATCATTGTGCTATCGCATATCAGGTTACAGTTACACTACACCCTTGCCTCCACCCCGCTGCGAGGGCTTACCCCTGAGAAAGAGAGCTCATCGGTGGTCTCAGCCCACCAAGGAAAGTAGCTAAAGCTGCCCTAGCACAAGTCGGTTTACTATAGCACTACATAAGCATGGCTGTATAAAAGGAAATGTAAACCTTCAAACCAAACCAATTGCTCAGCACACACTTCTAGGCAATTTACATTTTGCAGGTTACATTTTTATTGTATTTCTAGTGTTCAAGATATTTGCAGCTTTTGAAATATAATAATTTTGAGACAACATCTCCACCTGCTGGCTATTTTGGCTGACTAGCTGTAAGTTAAAAAAGGAAAGCCTTGTGATGGTTCTCTGCTGAAAACCAACCAGTGAAACATCAGATGACTCAATTCTTTTAGCAGAGCAACATAACAAGACTTTTCTAACTTTTGACTGTAGCCAGTCAACCAAATTGACCAGCAGGTGGCACTGTTGTTGCAATTTCAATACATTATTTAACTGCTAAGATTGAGAAAACTAGAAAAAAAATGATGTAAGCTGCAAAAGTACTTAGACTCTTTGAGCAGTTTTGCATTCATTTGTTTGATGGCTTATGTTTCCGTTAAACATCCAGTATAGTATACACTGTAGTTAATAAAGTGTAATTTTTAAAATTCTGCAAACCTAGGGTTGCCACCTGCCCAGTATTTCTCCGGAAAAGGTGGCAACCCTATGCAAACCACCAGACTACAGAAATAAAATGTAATTTTTAAAATTCTGCAAACCACTAAGCCCAGACTACAGAAAATGGCTATAGTTCTTTAAAAAAACTGCAGGCATTTTGGGAAGGTCTATCTATGGAAATGTAAACATTTGAACAGTGGTGGTGAGGCAGTCATTGCTATTCCACAGTGAAAAAAGTAGTAAAGGCACAGGATACTCAGCAGATAACAGATACGCTTTGTAGAATTGGATTCTTAAGAATTTATCTGTTATCTACTGTGTATCCTGTGCTTGAATGGCTGCCCCCATGGCTACACAGCAGCTTGTTTATATAAACTATAGTAGTACTTATCTGTTATCTACTGTGTATCCTGTGCTTGAATGGCTGCCCCCATGGCTACACAGCAGCTTGTTTATATAAACTATAGTAGTACTTATCTGTTATCTACTGTGTATCCTGTGCTTGAATGGCTGCCCCCATGGCTACACAGCAGCTTGTTTATACAAACTGTAGTAGTGTTTCTGAAGCAAACACCCCAGTTCTACCAATGCAGCATAACAGTACATTATATTGGCATTCCTATAAAATGCTTTAATTTTTTGATATGACTGTGCCTTTTCTTAAATTGAATTGAAGTCTAATTTATAACTGCTAATATTTTTCCCATTAAGACATTTTGGAAACTCTATATAATGCATATGATTAGGGCTGTATCATTTGAGGCCATGGAAGTGAATGCTGTCTTGCAGCTGTACCTTCTTTATTGCTACAGCTTGACAGCTATATGTGCGGTTATTTAATTCTCTATATAATTCCCAGCTTGCCAAGCATGGCCACTGCTCACAGTACTTAACTGCTCAACCTATTAAAGAACACTTTAATACTGCACTTATCTCTGTAGGTGTATTTTCTACTAATGTGAACTTATCATTGGGAAGTTATAGTTTCTATAAATGTTAACGAAAAATATTATGGTAAAAAAACGAAAACTTCCTTGAGTAGCAGCCACAATTTAATGACTCTTACGGAGCATGGTTTCATACTGATATAATTAATAGTGCTTTCATAAGTTATTTTATGTAAAATATTTTTTTCATGTTTGGTGTTACTCTCCTTACTATTTTTTTTTTTTGCTTTACCCCATAACATTGTGGGACACTACAGAATACGATTACCATTCGTCCCCGTTTCAGGACCTGTGAAACATCCCCGTCTGCAGAAAAATCTTTAAAAAATGGACCCGCACTGCATAATTCTACAGGCAGGGGGCGCAGGAGAGAGAGAGCAAGCAGGCAGCAGGTTGATGACATCACTAACATGAGCTCGTGAGCTGAACATTCTCCCCTGTCCCCGGATTTCTTTCCAAAAATCTGGTCACCTTACTACAGAATTCTAGCAATCAATTCTTGACTCGTATGAATCACAAGCTGGCTAGGCATCAGCTAACTCAAACTAAAAGGATATAATTCCAGAAGAGGTGATTCACCTGCACGCAGGCTTTAAACTATCCGGATCACAAAAACCAATATCCTAATGTTTTATTTTATTTTAAAATCAACCTAGTACCTTACTTTTATGAGATGTAGCTTGGAACTTTATAATGCAATTTTCTAACCTTAAAATAGAACAAAGGGCATGTATACAAGTTAATAGACCCTCTAAATACTGCAGGGGTCCCAAATCTTTTTTTTACTTGTGAGCCAAATGTAAAAATAGATGGGGAGCATCATAAGCATGCAAAAAGTTCCAGGGGGTGCCAAATAAGGATTGTCATTGGTTATTTGGTAGTCCCTATTTCAGGGATCCCCAACCTTTTGAACCCGTGAGCAACATTCAGAAGTAAAAAATAGTTGGGGAGCAACACTAGCCTCTATGTGGATTGTCAACCTACATTGAGGCTCTGTTTGGCAGTGCACCTGGTTTTTATACAACCAAAACTTGCCTCCAAGTCTAGAATTCTAAAATAAGCTCCTGCTTTGAGGCCACTGTGAGCAACATCCAAGGGGTTGGAGAGCAACATGTTGCTCACAAGCTACTGGTTGGGGATCACTGCTTTTGGAATGGCAGCCTACAGGAGGCTCTGTTTGAACTCACACATGGTGTTTGTGCAATAGAAACTTGTCTCAAAGCCTGAAATGGAGCAACATCCTAGGGTTTGGTGAGCAATATGTTGCTCAAGAGCCACTGGTTGGGGAACGCTGAAATACTGCTTCATTTGTCTTACATGTGCTCAAAAATAAGAGTAGCTCAGCAGGGCTGCTGGGTGCCATCTCACAATGCTTAATCTTCCCATCCAAGTAATCACAAAGAGCATGCGTTGTTAAAGGGATACTGTCATGGGAAAAAACACTTTTTCAAAATGAATCAGTTAATAGTGCTGCTCCAGCAGAATTCTGCACTGAAATCCATTTCTCAAAAGAGCAAACAGATTTTTTTTATATTCAATTTTGAAATCTGACATGGGGCTAGACATTTTGCCAATTTCCCAGCTGCCCCAAGTCATGTGACTTGTGCTCTGATAAACTTCAGTCACTCTTTACTGCTGTACTGCAAGTTGGAGTGATATCACCCCCTCCCTTTCCCCCCCCAGCAGCCAAACAAAAGAACAATGGGAAGGTAACCAGATAGCAGCTCCCAAACTCAAGATAACAGCTGCCTTGTAGATCTAAGAACAACACTCAATAGTAAAAACCCATGTCTCACTGTGACACATTCAGTTACATTGAGAAGGAAAAATAGCAGCCTGCCAGAAAGCATTTCTCTCCTAAAGTGCAGGCACAAGTCACATGACCAGGGGCAGCTGGGAAATCGACAATATGTCTAGCCCCATGTCAGATTTCAAAATTGAATGTAAAAAAATCTGTTTGGTCTTTTGAGAAATGGATTCAGTGCAGAATTCTGCTGGAGTAGCACTATTAACTGATGCGTTTTGAAAAAAAACATGTTTTCCGATGACAGGATCCCTTTAAAGTCAGACCTGGTTTGGCTTGGTGTTTTGTGTTGGTGATACCTTGGAAGAGAAGAAGTGGCATAAGATGATACCCTAACACCATTGCATGACTATGCACCTACAGAACTGGAATGACAAACATGCACTCGCCTCAGGTGGCAGCCGCTTCTGGTAACTAAGAGCCGAATTTCCGGTTTTCAACCCAGAAATTCGACTCTTCTAGTGCAGAGAGCACAATTGCGCTCTCAGCACTAGCGACGTGGACTCCCAGACCCCCGTCCGGCACTGAAGGTGAGTGCCATGGGGGAGGCGGGGGCAAAGGCCGCCTCGGGTGGCAAATTGGGCAGTATCGCCCCTGCAAACATGGTAGTAATAGTGGGGGAAATATGGAGGGAGGAAGGTACGTAAGAGATCTTACATATATGCCTTTTGTTCTTCTTCAAGCTGGCCATGCACATGGGAGAGATCAGGTAATATTAATGTAAGAAGCAAAAAAAGTTACAAACCTGCCTGATCAACAAATTCACTGATATTGGTATTACAAATATTGGTCAGGATCTTCTTCCCAATATAAAAGTACAATGATGTGTCTGATTTTATCAGTACTGTATGTGCATGGCGAGCTTTAGTCTAAGTAGGGAAAGTCTGTTTCTATAGCAGATGTGTCTTAAGGGTCAGGTAAATAGTTGGCTATGATATATGGTTATTATATAACCCATAACAGCCATAATCTTGGGATGACAATGGAATGGAAGAAAATATACAGCTCAGATTATGAAACAATCATCCTTTAGGCTTTAACATTTGACTGCAACAGGAAACCAACCTATTATATGGGAAAATGCATTAAATCCCCAATAAAGATTCAAAGATGCAGGATAAATGTAAGGAAAACGAAAAACATTTTTAGTCAAAATAAATTTTTCATCAATTGGGAAAATGTAAAAGCTGCAAAAATAACACCTGAAGGGTTACTGTAAAGGTTCGTGGCATATATGGCAAATAGGTTACTTCAGTAATGATGGGCCAATGTATTCGGCAGGCGCGTATTTGCGTGTTTTGCCACCGGCAAAAAAATTCACGATTTTGCCATGAAAGCTCGCTGGCGAAAATGTTGGCATTTTTTGATGCTGGCAAATTGTCGATGGCGGCAAAATCGTCATATCACAAATTTTTCGCCAGTTTGGTGATTTTCGCTGGAAATTCAGGAAATTCGTGGTGAAGCGAAACGGGACAAATTCGCCCATCACTATACTTCATTACTATGGATACAAACTCCATTTACATTGTGAAAGGCAGGGTGTCTGAACTAATACTCTATAACTGCGTTATCAATCACCTTTACTTTCTATTTCTTATGTGTAGACCACCCTGTCAATGTAAGCGTTGTGTGCCATTATTTGTAGTTATAATGTCTATGTCTGTATATGTTCTTCTATGAAATATATACCAGGTATAAAAAAAAAGACAATACATAAAATATGTTGTTTTGTGTCAAATACATCTCTATGTTTTGTTTTATTTATTGTTCCCATAGTCTCTTCTATGAATGTATTATTTGAAATGTGCAGCACTATAAAGAATAAAAGATACCTACATAAAAGAAACAGCCAGTGGTGCAGGTAAACAGGGATGGTGAGGCTTTCAGGTGAAATTATTTATGGAGATGTGCTCTTCCTAAAGAACAGTAGATGCTGCAGTAGAAAATGGTCAGGATAAATCCATGCAGGCTATTACTGGCTCCTGAGTCTGTAAAATATATTATCACGGCCCTTTTGTTAAATTGCTAAAACAGGACAACGTTCTGCAGGTCTTCCGGGAAATGCAAATTCTTATCTTTCTATTGTATTGTGGAATGTAAATAAATACATATCTCTAGGTCCTATTGTCTTTGACTCAGTGCTGAAAGGCCTTATCTGTGCATAAGTGTATCTAGCATAGTTCTACATGTTCTACAAAAGAGAGCTATAAGATTCCGGGTGATACACTATGGAGGAGGGTTACAATATGCGCTGCCCATCTTCAATGTAAATCAGTTATGGGATCACCACATTCACAAAATAATGTGCACCAGGGCTGAGCACAAAGTCTGTTTGCTGAAATCTGTAGGTTCAGTGCTTAAAGTGGACCCGTCACCCAGACATAAAAATCTGTATAATAAAAGTCCTATTTAAATTAAATATGTAATCCAACTTCTTTTTTTTATTAAACCATTCATAGCTGTTGTAAACTCATTTAAAAATATCAGCTGTCAATCAAACATTGCCTACCCCGCCTTTATGCCTAGGCATAGAGGCGGGGAAAGCAATTGCTTTCACTTTCCATTCAGCACTTCCTAGATGTCACCACTCTCCCCACATTCCCCCGTTCTCTTAACCATTTAATTGTGTAGCCAGGGCATGGGGATGGACATCGGGTCCCCCATTCTGGAGCACAAACAAGATTCTGAGATGATACAAGGCTTGTCTTGATAACAGTGACCACAAAATGGCTCCTTCCTGGTTGCTATAATTATGAATTCCCAGACTGATGGAAACAATATTGAAATAATTTATACAGAGTAATTAAAGTTAATTTTGCTTGACTAACATGATAAAATAGGATTTGGAATAATTTTGTTTGGGTGACGGGTCCCCTTTAATTCCCATATGGAAAAAGGGTCGATCAATATTCAGTCCTATTGTAGTAAACACTGTACCTTAAAGGGATACTGTCATGGGAAAAAACATTTTTTTCAAAATGGATGAGTTAATAGTGCTGTTCCAGCAGAATTCTGCACTGAAATCCATTTCTCAAAAGAGCAAACAGATTTTTTTATATTCAATTTTGAAATCTGACATGGGGCTAGACATTTTGTCAATTTCCCAGCTGCCCCAAGTCATGTGACCTGTGCTCTGATAAACTTCAATCACTCTTTACTGCTGTACTGCAAGTTGGAGTGATATCACCCCATCCCTTTTTCCCCCCAGCAGCCAAACAAAAGAACAATGGGAAGGTAACCAGATAACAGCTCCCTAACACAAGATAACAGCTGTCTGGTAGATCTAAGAACAACACTCAATAGTAAAAACCCATGTCCCACTGAGACACATTCAGTTACATTGAGAAAGAAAAACAGCAGCCTGCCAGAAAGCATTTCTCTCCTAAAGTGCAGGCACAAGTCACATGACCAGGAGCAGCTGGGAAATTGACAAAATGCCTAGCCCCATGTCAGATTTCAAAATTGAATATAAAAAAAATCTGTTTGCTCTTTTGAGAAAAGGATTTCAGTGCAGAATTCTGCTGGAGCAGCACTATTAACTGATGCTTTTTGAAAAAAACATGTTTTCCGATGACAGTATCCCTTTAAGCACACCACACAAAAATCAGAGTGCTCCAACCCCGTTTGCCGGTTTTTTAAAAGTACACGTGTGGGGCAATTTAGTACGCCAACTTTCATTTAAATCATTAAAAGGCAATTCCCCAATGGCTCACCAAATGGATAGCTTGGTAAGGTTGCTCATGCCCCGAACTATCCGCTCCTTTTCAGTGGCCCGGGTGCTGCGCCCGAACCCTCAGCAAGTGGAGACATCAACTCATCAACACCGGACGAAAGGCACGCACTCTACGGAACTCCAGGCAGCGGTAAAATCCAAATTGCATTATTTAAACAAACATGTTATGTACACTGTACCTTGTCACATCCAGATTGGTCTTGTCAAATTTTATTTACGTATAATCATGATTTGCACATCTGGCCATCTCCACTTAGAAATAACCGCTGCTCCGTCTGCACGTTCTGCTCTGCATTATGGAAGCCAAGAGTCGTTCTCTATGATTATCTGATAATGAGGAACATACATTGTAATGTATTTATTTACACATGGTTGCTTTACAATCAATAAGGTACATGAGACTGGACAATAACACTATTCTTAGAGAATGGAAGATTCTCTCTGAGAAAACTGGACAGAACCAATTTTTAATTCAGAATTTTGGAAGATGGTACCCATATTTGTTTGCGTTTGTGATCCAGTGACTTCTAATATCCTTATAAACAGTATATATATAAATCTGCTCTGCAACTGGAGGCCATCCAAGAGAGTATAATCACAGCATACCTAAAATCTCTTTCTATGACCAATTTATTTTAGAATAATCTGCCTCTTTGGGCATGGGAAATCATGGACAGCATTGCTATAAATGACCAGCAGGAGATATGGGCAAAGGTTATAAATCTGTATTCTTAGATCTAATAAACATCAAACATAAACTACTTCTTTAAGTTAAACATTTTGCAGACATGGTGCCCTTGTTTTACTCAAGAAAGAATTCCACGCACGTGAGCTGCCACTGTTCCTTTATCAAAAACGGCATTTCATGTAAAGAAAGATTACAATTAATTATCTCAAAATTCCTATATTTTTTTTTAAAGAAAAACAAATAGTAACTACTAAATATGAGTGCAATTAGACCAATGACGGGGGGAGTATTAAAATATAAAATCATCCCTGGTTCTGTTGCATGACGATCAATCACAATTTGGTCTCCTGTAAAGCCCTTTATGTAAAGTAATGCAGTGCAGGTCAAGCAGAACCTTCTTCCAGAAAAGATCATTTTATTCTGGTTCGAGCATCACTGTATCAGTCTAACGTTGAAACCTTCAAGGTAAAAGAAGCACAGAAGTAAATGGGATCTCTTCAGAATTCATTTAGATAAATGCTCTCCCCTGGATATATGATCAGGTAACAAATTGAAGTTCACCTTCATAAGGCTCAACAGCAGAGCCATCAAAGCCATCTCATTCAAATATTCAAAAGAAATACAAATGGCTTAATAAAAGCAGTCAACCACATTTAATAAATAAAATATTACTGGGGGAATTTAATAAAGCTTTTGCGAACCCGGAAACGGTTTAGCGACCACTTCCGACAGTGGAAGAAAGTTTGCGAATTTTATAGTTGGCGCCAGTGCGCAGTGAATGTAATAAAACTTCTTACTAAAAAAAAGTTGTTATGTGTGCTCCAAAAGATTACAACACCTTCAAGCACTTCTTTGGGCAATGCACAAATACAATTCGTAATGTAATTACAGTTTAAGGAAGAGTATTACATTGAGACTTTTCATTCTTATTTGAGATAATTGTTTTGCTCTTTGCGACTTTTATTACATTCCCTCATAAGATCACTGTTGAATAAAATTTTATTTTATCGGAATATCAAATGCCAACTCTCTTCTAACCAAACTCACTTAGAATCATCTTCCTCATTCCCTCCTTATCCTATTGCAGCCACTGTGTTGTCCTCCCTGTGCCAGGTCAGCCACAATGTTGCTCCCTGCCAACCTGCCGTATGAACAGTGTTGGACTGGAGGGTCCCAGGCCCACCAGGGCTACCAACACATGGGCCTGCACCCCCTTCCGGGCCCCCGGTCACAACCAGGTCCCTCCATGCCCCTGCAACCCCCCCTCTCGGCCCCCCTCGCTGCCGCTACCCCCCTACTGGCACCCCACACTGCTGCGCATACCTGGGGGCAGATTTACTAAAGGGCGAAGCGCAGGCCCGGATTTGCGGCAAGGCCACATAGGCCCGGGCCTAGGGCGGCAAAAAAATAGGGGCGGCATGCCGCCCAGCCGCATTATGGGGACGCGTGCGTCCCCATTCATTTACAGCAGCTGCGCCGGCGTTTTTTCGCCGGCGCGCTGGGAAGGGGAGGTGAGGTGGGCGCTAGGACCGCGCGGCCGCCTGGTCGGACCGCGCGGCCTAGGGGCGCACCGCATTTAAATCCGGCGTTGGCGAAGTGACTAACGCTGGGAATGATTCGACAGTGTTACTGCTTTCAGGCACTTTGCTGATTTACTAACGGGCACAGGCATACCTACGCTAGTGAAACAGACAGACGCTAGCAGTCATTCGCACTCTATCGCCAGGCAAATTTTCGCTCAGGTGAATGGACGTTACTCCACAAATTCACTAAGATGTGGATTTTACTGAGCGTTACCTCTTTCGCCAGACTTGTCTTCACCAGCTCAGACCAGGTGAAGTGCATTAGATCTTCCTCAATCTTCTGTTACTTACATCATATTTTTAGTGGAAAAAGTTTCCAAAAACACTGGCGTCTTTTCCTTTTTTCAGAGTGATCGCCTGCAAAAGTCCTTACATTTTTTTTGGGTAACTGGGTTCCCCCATACATTTTCTAACATATGGAACACAAACTATACACTGGGCTCATGTGTAGGGCAATTTAACAACTCTCTTTTCTTTATTAAGGTTCCCTGGACTTGTGTAATGTAATGTATTTGCTGCAACATATACGTCCATTAAACTTCCCGCCGTATGCAAATTAGCCTGAGTGAAAACCTCTAATGAGGTTGCGCTGGACATTATCGAAAGCTAGCGCATCTTCGCTTTGATTGCCGAAGTAACGCTAATGAAAATTCACCACTGTTCGACGCCCTGGATGCAACTTCCCATTTTAGTAAATTAGCGTTGTCTGAGCAAATTTTCACCTGGCGAAGTGTAGCGATGGCTGTGAAGCCATAGCTGGTGAATTTTCGCCGCTTAATAAATTTACCCACTGTTCTCCTAATCCGGCCTGGGAGGGGGAAGATCAGGAGGCAGCGGATGGGTGTGGGTCTAGGTCGGCAGGTCCACAAGGGCTGGGGCCCATCGTTTTTTTATCCGTGTGTCCCACCAGGCCCAGTCCGACCCTGCATATAAATCTCTCACCGCTGCAGTTCCGCCACTGTCGCTGGCTTAAAGGGGACCTGTCATCCAGACATAAAGAGCTGTATAATAAACGTCTATATAATTAAACCTGAAACCCCAAATCTTATTTTCATGAACACATGCATTCCTGTTTAAAATGTATTTAAAAATCTTAGTTGTCAATCATATATTGCCTGCCCCACCCATAGAGGCGGGACAGGCAATTACTTTCACTTTTAATTCTAAACATCTAGACATCACTCTGCTCCCCACATTCCCACTCCCTCCTCTCTGTATATAACTGTGTAGCCAGTGCATTGGCCTGGACATTAGGTGCCTCATTATGGTGCATAAACAAGATTTTAGCATGATGCAAAGTGTGCCATTATAATAGTGTACAGAAAATGGCTGTTACTGTTGATTTCAAAAGAATGAAGGAAACACGATTTAAATATTTTTTATGATGTAATTAAGGTTTACCTTGTTTAATGAACTCAATAGAAAAGGATTTGGCATTATTACTTAGGGTGTCAGGTCCCCTTTAAAACACTCATTGCAAGTGGTCTCATTCCCAGTACAGACCCAGTAGCTTCAACTCTTAGCAATTAAGGGGATTCTGGTTATGGAATAGAATTACGTCTTTACTTGGTAATTGGTAGTGATGGGCGAATGTATTCGCCAGGCGCGAATTCGCTGCGAATTTCCGTGTTTCGTCTCTGATGAATAAATTCGCAAAATTGCAGCAAATTCGCTGACATCAAAATATTTTTGACGCCGGCGACAATTCTAGGCGCCTGTTGACTTTAATGGGAGTCAGAATTGTCGCCAGCGATGGAAGTGTCTCCAGAGTCAGAATTGTCGCCAGCGTCAAAATTCGCGTTTTCCAAATTTTTCGCCGTTTCGCGAATTTCACAGAAAAAAAACCCTTTTGTGCCAATAGAAATAGCAGGTGTACATGTTCATCCCTATTAATTGCACATTTAATACAAACAGTATATGACAGGCTGTAACTCACAGTGAGCAATACATCAGCAGCAGGGAATGAGGTTTGCATGGGAATTCACATAGGAACAATGTTATGTTTGGCACATGGATTTATTGCTGCGTAACAGGAACTAATACACATGAGATAAAAACACGCACATTAACTCATGCATATTTTATCACATTAGAACCAATTCGATTTTAAGTCATACTGTGTTTTTTTTTAACATTGTTATTATTCTAGAAAAACACTAATCTCCAAAGGCCTTTTTTCTCTTTATTAGAGTTGTTTACTAAACCAGGTGTCTGTGAGAATGAAACCACTAACAATAAGATGTTCTTATTCCTTACAAGCATTAAAACAACCACATCAGTTTGCTAATAATTATTTACGGCATTCCATCTGCTAAAATGGAACATTTGGCCCTTTTTACGTTAAAGGGTTACTGTCATGGGAAAAAAATTTTTTTTCAAAATGAATCAGTTAATAGTGCTGCTCCAGCAGAATTCTGCACTGAAATCCATTTCTCAAAAGAGCAAACAGATTTTTTTATATTCAATTTTGAAATCTGACATGGGGCTAGACATTTTGTCAATTTCCCAGCTGCCCCTGGTCATGTGACCAAGTGGGGCAACAGATACAAACTTTGAATTAAAAAAAATCACTTTGTATCATTACTTAAATGATTACTTTAAAGGATAAGTAAAACTTTAAAATAAGTGAATGTAAAATTGATGAGGGTGCTATTCTAAGCACTTTTGTCATTTGCATTCATTATTTATTTAGTTTTTATTCCAAATATTAAGAGATACATGTACTGTTAATATGAATGAATTTTGTTCCAACATCACCACCTGCTGGTCAGTTTCCCACCAGTCTGACCACCAAGTAGTCAAGGGAGTTATCAGGAGAGAGAAAGAGGCTGCTGTGATGTTCTTCTGCTTAGGAAAAAAATTAGAAACCTCTCTTAAATCTTTCCTAAGAACATAATTTCTTTCAACTGGCAACTTCCTTGACTACTTGGGGGTCAGACTGGTCTGAAACTGACCAGCAGGTGGCGCTGTTGTAAAAAAACTTCATTCATATTAACAGTACATGTATCCCTTAATATCTTGGAATAAAAAATAAATAAATAATGAATGTAAATTATAAAAGTGCATAGAATAACCCCCTCATCAATTTTACATCCACTCATTTTAAAGGTTTACTTATCCTTTAAACATCTTATAGATCCTAAATGTGATTGTCTCTGTATAGAGGAACTGCACATTTTAAGAATATGACTATCCAAAGGTGGTTGACCTTTAAATTACATTTTAGTATGTTATAGCATAGCCTATTCTAAGAGACTTTCAATTGGTCTTCATTATTTATTTTTTTGTAGTATTTTTTTTAATTATTTGCTGCCTTCTTCTGACTCTTTCCGGCTTTCAAATAGGGGTCACTAAACCCTTTTAAAAACAAATACTCTGTAAGGCTCCAAATGTATTATTATTGGTGCTTTGTATTATTCATCTTATATTCCAGGCTCCTATTCAAATCAGTGCATGGTTGCTAGAGTAGTTTGAACCATAGCAATCAGCAAACCCTTAAACCCCCTATTCACTTAAGTGTTGCACCTACTGATTATATGATAATACTATTCCTCTCTGCACCTGGTGTAGGGTTAGTACCAAAGTGTTAAAAGACATTGGATTCCTGGATATAATTCCTGCCATACTTCTCCCTACTTGTTTGTTCTGAATTATAAACAAGCTGAGGGGATCTGACTGTGCCACCCATCCCTGGTGAACACAGGCATTTGTTTGTGCAGAGAAAGACTCGGCTGAATAACTGTTCATCACTTTCACAATCAGGGATGTAACTACAGATGAAACAGACCCTGCAGCTGCAGGGGGCCCAGAAGGTATAGGGGATCCATGAGACCCTAATTCATTTTAACATATCTTGGTAAAAAAAGACAACTAGATATGTTTGGGCCCTATAAGTTATTTGTGGTGGGGCCCAGTAACATCTAGCTACGCCACTGTTCACAATTTTTTACATACATGTAGGGATTTGGGTTAAATTACTCAGGCAGTTCCTGCCTGAGTAAGGGTCCTTTAGTTAACTCAGGCAGCTATGTCCCTTGCTGGGTCCACATTAGTTCACGGAGTTTGTCTACTAGGTGGCACTGTGTGATAATATAAAGGGGTTTAGCACCATGTGGTCTGGGTCTGTCCTGGGAGGTACTACAGGTCCAGGTCTGCTGTTGAAGTTAGCGAAGTGTGAGTTAGTGATAGTGAATATGGTAATAGTCACTCTAGGAGTGAGAGTCAGCACAGGGTAGCTAGTGAGCAGATGTGGCTCCAACGAGGAGAAATAGTGGGGGTTAGGACCCCCGTGGTATGTGAATCACTAGAGCAGAAACTACAGTGGGTGAGTTGAGGACCAGATAGGGTGCCAAGACCCAAGACCCCAGGCTGAATACAGTGGGTGAGGTGAGGACCAAGTCCGGTGCCAAGATACAAGACCCCAGGCTGAGAAACCCAAGCCTTACTGTTCATCTGGAGGGATAGTGCCTAGTGAGAATGGTAACTATCTCCTAAGTCTATTATTGCGGTTACTTTGATATATTGGATATTAGCTCATCTGGAGCACCTTGTACCCCTGGAGGTAATACTGCTGTTTGAAGCTATCCTATTATGCCTGTGAACATCTAAGTACCTGTGAACTACTCCATTGCAACAGTTCTCTGTTAATAAACAAGTTTATGTTGCTGCAAAGAAACTTGTCTGGCTGATTATCCTGCTGCATTGATCTACACCAGGTACCAGGAGTTGAAGGGAGTTGCACGGGTACACTGGGAGTCCGGGGCACACTACAAGCAGTTTTAGCCTGGTCACTCATCGCCTTAATACACAGCAAAAGTACACTCAAGGGTGTGCTACATACACCTGATTTTTTAGCTATCAGGGCTTCTTTCTATTTTATTCTGCAAGACACTGTCCATGTAAGAGAAATATAGCCGTTTTTCATCCTTTCTAGAACATTATATAAGTCTGTTACAGAGCAATTTCCCGAATAATTTAATAGGGTTAGAAGAAAAAAGAATGTGTAATAGCTAGGGACCATTATAGCTGCATGAGGGTAAAGAGAGGGAGCCAAAGAGGATGTCACTGTTCACAAAATCTCATATCAGATAACTTCATTGTTACAGTCTGATACTGGAGGAAAGTCTTTCCCTGACAATGATAAAACATTCAAATAACATCTTTGTGCTTTTAGCCCTGATAGCTCTGTGTCAGCTTTAAGATTTATGTGAGTTGGTATTCCAACTGTGCACCTTACCTCTATCTCTGCTATTATCATTATTATCCTTTTTTTATATAGAGATGATATATTCTGCTGAGCTTCACAGGTACTGATTATCCTGTTGATGCCTTTATTTAATTCTATTAAAAGTTGATTATGATTTCCTGCCAACATCCATTTTGCAACATTATCTTGTTTTTAGCATTAGAGATAATCACTGAATGAACCCTAAACTTAAAAAAACCCTACCCTACATAGACCCCTCTTCCTCCTCCCCCCCAGCTTAAGTGTTACCCCGGGCAAATGCCCCTAATGTTTTACTTACCCCTCAGTGCAGATTCAGGCATCTGAGTTCACCGGCGCCATCTTCTTCTCTTCGTTAATCTTCGGAATGAGACTGGCATGTTGGCGCATGCGCAGGTGGAGCAATTTTCTGTTTCGTGACAACTTCGCATGCACCAAAACTCGCAAAAATTGCCTAAGCGCCGGGCGCATAACGAAGATTACCGAAGCAGCTGAAGATGGCGTCCGTGAACTCGTCCGTGGCAAGTAAAACATATGGGGTAACACTTAGGCTGGGGGGTCTATGTAGGGTAGGGGGTAGGGGTTTTTTAAGTTTAGAGTTGAATTCTTCTTTAAGATTCGCTATGCAATAAAACCCTAATGTAGATTATTACGTTGCAACAGGTGAATTTTTATTCGCAAAGTTTTGCTCTTTGAGAATTTTGTGATATTTCCCCCATACCATGTTATCTGAGATTCAAGAGGAAAGTGATACAGGAAACCGTCCTATCAAAGTGGTAATAAGAGACCCACTATCCAACTTCTCCAGTGCAATTCAAGGAATAAAGTCCTTTAAAAAAAAAAGTAAGCAATAATTATTCATAGTCCAAGAATTTAAAGTCTCTGTAAATTTTCAAGTGTCTAATGTAATTAAAACTCCCAAGTTTGCCCAGGTTTAAAAACCCACAACAACTCATGAAATACTTGTTTACAAACAACTGACCAGTACTTGCTGATTTGTTACTATGGGTTACTAGACCAGTAGCAAACTTTGAAACGTGTATTACTTTAGTCAGTTAGAGCTTTAGGCAGTTTGAGTGTGGAGCCTTACCTACTTGGATCAGATAACAGGAACTGTATATATAGGCTATAATAATTCCTTAGATTTAGCCATGTAACACCTTTACAATACAAGACCTGTACATGCATTGTTTCCTATGTACAATCAAATCTTGTCTCCCTTCCCTGCTCAGCTCCCTGGCTTATCTCTGCCACAGTCCATCTTGTTTCCCTGGATCAGTTGTGTCACAATCCTGCTCTGTCCTCCCCTACCATGCTCTTTGAGTTCTCTTTCAAGGAAGCAGGTGAGAAAAGATAGACTGTGAGTTACATTTTTGTAATTTTCTTGGATCAAGTTGCCCTACTAGTGGCTGCGCCACTGTCAAAACTTCTGAGGTATTCAGCTTGCCATTGGATTAGTCTGTTCTGGTTGCAGAACCTATGCAGTATGCATGAAAAAGTGCCAAGAATGTGGGAAAACCATGCTATGAATAAAACACAGGCGAATACCTGCTTGAAAATTACATCTGTCAGTGTTTCTGTCTTTAGAAAGATATTGACACTTCTGCCATTTGATTGAATTCCTACAATAAGTGTTTATATATATATATATATATATATATATATATATATATATATATATATATATATATATATATATATAAGGTCCATCCAAAAGTGACGGCACTCACAGGAAAAAGGATTACAACAATTCAATAAGGTGAAACCAAAAGGTTTATTGTGATCCAACGTTTCGGTTCCTTCTTGGAACCTTCGTCAGGGAAAGAAAACAGAACACAAACAAATCAGTGCAGGGTTTAAATGGTGTAAAATGGCGCCAAAATATGGTTGCTAGGATGCCTAGCAACGCGTGCACAGGGAAAGAGGTGTGCGCAATGGGTTAAAAAACTGTATGGGGGGCAAAGGGCTAAGTAGATGGACCATCAGAGGAAGGCTGAAATAAAAGAGCAATCCAACATTACAACCGCCGTATACAAATGCAGAAAGCCGAAATATCGGCTGTCATTACCCGTCCTGCGATCTGTGAGTGGTGAACCGGAACTGCGATGAGTTCCCGGCGCTTCAGTGAGCAGCAGCAGAGGCGCGTTGCCTAGCAACGCCAACGCTAGGTCCGTGTCGGTGCTATGCGCTGGCCCTTCAGTGGGGCTATTTAGGCTGTCAGTGACAGAATCCTCAGTGCTTTAGAAGCAGGTTACTAGGGGCCTCAGTGGGGGACACCAGCAGCTATTTAAAGCCACCAGTGGCCCCACTATTCAGCCATACTAAAACGGACTGGCGATGATATAGGACTTATGGCACCTCTGGTCTACGCTGGTTCACCTGGGTGCCGTATTCACATCACAGACTGGGGTACTGCAACATACTGGTAGGGCTGCCAACCTGGACAGGTTAAGGCAAAACGTGGTGTAGTTTTGTGGATATGCGCTCCAAGGTCGCCTGCGTGGGGTACTCCTGCTACCCGCACGATGATTTAGGTGCCCAATATTTACCCCAATACATGCAAACAATAAGCACAGATGTGTCCTGTGCCAATAAAGGGGGGGAAAAAAGGAATAGGGAAAAAGCGGAGGGCAAAGGAAGGAAACAGCAATGCTGCAACACCAACATACATATGTTGAGGAGAGTCAAATAAAGCACCCCAATGGGAGTGTCTCATTAAGGCCCCGAGGGGCCACAGTATCCAGTGTGAAGATCCATCTTGCTTCTCTACGGAGTAGAGCCTGGTCACGGTTCCCTCCTCTATCTAGGGGAGGCTGAAAGTCAATTATCATGCACCTAAAAGTGGGTAGTGTGTGTCCTTTCAGCAAAAAATGCTTGGCCACAGGTTGGAGAGCCTTCCCCTCTCTTAAAGCCTTACTGATGGCAGATCTATGGTTGCCTATCCTCTCTTTGGAGGTTGTTCTTGTTTTGCCCACATAATATAGACCACAGGGGCAGGTAATGATATAAACTACAAAAGATGAATTGCAACTCAATCTATGCATGATTTTAAACCTTTTCCCCGTATGTGGATGGGGAAAGTCAGAGCCTGTCATGAGACATCTGCAGGTCACGCAGTCTGGGCATTTGTAGCATCCCATTTTTTTCTTTTGGGATAGCCAGTCTGTGTCTGTGTTGGCAGGCCTCAGGAAATCCGTGCGCATCAATTGGTCTCTCAGGCTTCGGTCTCTCCTGTATCCCATGATAGGCTTTGGTGCCTGGTATAGGGACAGCGATTCGTCCATGTTGAGCATCGGCCAGTGCTTAATCACACTAGCTGTCAGTTGTCGGGATGCTGCTGTGTAGGTGGTTGTGAAAATCATTGGAAGAGGGGGGCTCTGTGTACGTTGTTTTTTAGCTAATAAATCCGATTGAGAACATGTCAAGGCTCTTTCAAGTTGTCTGCAGAGTAATTCATCCGAATATCCTCTGTCCAGGAACCTGTTAAACATTTCACGTAACTGGATCGTAGCAGTTTCCCTTGAGCTGTTGTTCCTAATTACCCTAAGGAATTGTGAATAGGGTATGCCCCTTATGGTGGCAGGAGGGTGGTTACTCCCAGCATGCAATACCGAGTTTCGATCTGTCGGTTTTCTGAATAATCTGGTTCCTAGCTGCGATCCTGTAAAGAAAATATTTAAGTCCAAAAAATCAATATTGTCATTGTCAGAGTTCAAGGTTAGCTTGATCGGGCTATCCAGTTCATTAAGCTGTTGATGAAAAGATAATAGTGTATCTTTGGTATCAGTCCATATCAGGAAGAGGTCATCTATATAGCGGAAATACATAAGGATTTCTTTTCCTAGTCTTGGGCATATGTGGGCAGATTCGTATTCCAGCATAAAGATGTTGGCATAAGAGGGCGCAAGCGCACTACCCATCGCGGTCCCAGAGGTTTGTAAGTAGAAGGATTTCTCGAATCTAAAAAAATTTCTCGTGAGGGTTAATTCCAACAAATGTAAGAGAAAGTCAATAGGCACTTGGTGTGTATGTGAGGCTAATAAGGCCTTCCTGCATGCCGCAATTCCCTGGTCGTGAGGTATAACCGTATACAGGCTCTTGACATCCATGGTAACTAATAAGCTGTGAGGAGGAATATTTTGTAGTTCATCCAGTTTCCTGATGACATGGCTAGAATCTTGTGTGTAGGATGGCATCAATTTGACTAGCGGCTGTAGGTGATGGTCAACAAATGTAGCAACAGATTGATATAGGGAGCCGACTGCAGAAATAATTGGTCTGCCAGGTGGTGAGGAGAGAGACTTATGCACCTTGGGTAGTGTGTAGATGATGGGCGTACGAGGGTATTCTGTGATAAGATAGCTGTATACATTCTGATCAATCCAACCCGCATTTCTGGCCATAGTTAAAACATCATCTAATTCATGCAGACCTCTGACTGGAGATCCCACTCTAAAATTTAAGCATGAATTAGATGATGTTTTAACTATGGCCAGAAATGCGGGTTGGATTGATCAGAATGTATACAGCTATCTTATCACAGAATACCCTCGTACGCCCATCATCTACACACTACCCAAGGTGCATAAGTCTCTCTCCTCACCACCTGGCAGACCAATTATTTCTGCAGTCGGCTCCCTATATCAATCTGTTGCTACATTTGTTGACCATCACCTACAGCCGCTAGTCAAATTGATGCCATCCTACACACAAGATTCTAGCCATGTCATCAGGAAACTGGATGAACTACAAAATATTCCTCCTCACAGCTTATTAGTTACCATGGATGTCAAGAGCCTGTATACGGTTATACCTCACGACCAGGGAATTGCGGCATGCAGGAAGGCCTTATTAGCCTCACATACACACCAAGTGCCTATTGACTTTCTCTTACATTTGTTGGAATTAACCCTCACGAGAAATTTTTTTAGATTCGAGAAATCCTTCTACTTACAAACCTCTGGGACCGCGATGGGTAGTGCGCTTGCGCCCTCTTATGCCAACATCTTTATGCTGGAATACGAATCTGCCCACATATGCCCAAGACTAGGAAAAGAAATCCTTATGTATTTCCGCTATATAGATGACCTCTTCCTGATATGGACTGATACCAAAGATACACTATTATCTTTTCATCAACAGCTTAATGAACTGGATAGCCCGATCAAGCTAACCTTGAACTCTGACAATGACAATATTGATTTTTTGGACTTAAATATTTTCTTTACAGGATCGCAGCTAGGAACCAGATTATTCAGAAAACCGACAGATCGAAACTCGGTATTGCATACTGGGAGTAACCACCCTCCTGCCACCATAAGGGGCATACCCTATTCACAATTCCTTAGGGTAATTAGGAACAACAGCTCAAGGGAAACTGCTACGATCCAGTTACGTGAAATGTTTAACAGGTTCCTGGAGAGAGGATATTCGGATGAATTACTCTGCAGACAACTTGAAAGAGCCTTGACATGTTCTCAATCGGATTTATTAGCTAAAAAACAACGTACACAGAGCCCCCCTCTTCCAATGATTTTCACAACCACCTACACAGCAGCATCCCGACAACTGACAGCTAGTGTGATTAAGCACTGGCCGATGCTCAACATGGACGAATCGCTGTCCCTATACCAGGCACCAAAGCCTATCATGGGATACAGGAGAGACCGAAGCCTGAGAGACCAATTGATGCGCACGGATTTCCTGAGGCCTGCCAACACAGACACAGACTGGCTATCCCAAAAGAAAAAAATGGGATGCTACAAATGCCCAGACTGCGTGACCTGCAGATGTCTCATGACAGGCTCTGACTTTCCCCATCCACATACGGGGAAAAGGTTTAAAATCATGCATAGATTGAGTTGCAATTCATCTTTTGTAGTTTATATCATTACCTGCCCCTGTGGTCTATATTATGTGGGCAAAACAAGAACAACCTTCAAAGAGAGGATAGGCAACCATAGATCTGCCATCAGTAAGGCTTTAAGAGAGGGGAAGGCTCTCCAACCTGTGGCCAAGCATTTTTTGCTGAAAGGACACACACTACCCACTTTTAGGTGCATGATAATTGACTTTCAGCCTCCCCTAGATAGAGGAGGGAACCGTGACCAGGCTCTACTCCGTAGAGAAGCAAGATGGATCTTCACACTGGATACTGTGGCCCCTCGGGGCCTTAATGAGACACTCCCATTGGGGTGCTTTATTTGACTCTCCTCAACATATGTATGTTGGTGTTGCAGCATTGCTGTTTCCTTCCTTTGCCCTCCGCTTTTTCCCTGTTCCTTTTTTCCCCCCCTTTATTGGCACAGGACACATCTGTGCTTATTGTTTGCATGTATTGGGGTAAATATTGGGCACCTAAATCATCGTGCGGGTAGCAGGAGTACCCCACGCAGGCGACCTTGGAGCGCATATCCACAAAACTACACCACGTTTTGCCTTAACCTGTCCAGGTTGGCAGCCCTACCAGTATGTTGCAGTACCCCAGTCTGTGATGTGAATACGGCACCCAGGTGAACCAGCGTAGACCAGAGGTGCCATAAGTCCTATATCATCGCCAGTCCGTTTTAGTATGGCTGAATAGTGGGGCCACTGGTGGCTTTAAATAGCTGCTGGTGTCCCCCACTGAGGCCCCTAGTAACCTGCTTCTAAAGCACTGAGGATTCTGTCACTGACAGCCTAAATAGCCCCACTGAAGGGCCAGCGCATAGCACCGACACGGACCTAGCGTTGGCGTTGCTAGGCAACGCGCCTCTGCTGCTGCTCACTGAAGCGCCGGGAACTCATCGCAGTTCCGGTTCACCACTCACAGATCGCAGGACGGGTAATGACAGCCGATATTTCGGCTTTCTGCATTTGTATACGGCGGTTGTAATGTTGGATTGCTCTTTTATTTCAGCCTTCCTCTGATGGTCCATCTACTTAGCCCTTTGCCCCCCATACAGTTTTTTAACCCATTGCGCACACCTCTTTCCCTGTGCATGCGTTGCTAGGCATCCTAGCAACCATATTTTGGCGCCATTTTACACCATTTAAACCCTGCACTGATTTGTTTGTGTTCTGTTTTCTTTCCCTGACGAAGGTTCCAAGAAGGAACCGAAACGTTGGATCACAATAAACCTTTTGGTTTCACCTTATTGAATTGTTGTAATCCTTTTTCCTGTGAGTGCCGTCACTTTTGGATGGACCTTATCGCTTTTATTTAGGCTGGCACCCAGGCTGACATTTATCTTATGGTGTGCGCTCCACGAACGGACTATATATATATATATGTGTGTGTGTGTGTGTGTAGCCCATTTTTGGCCACCCCCTGGTGCCAAGGTGGTACATCACATAATTCTTACCAATTCAGGTCCTGAGTCCCCTTTGCTAAGTAAAAGGTACTGGGAAACTCCTCTCTGGCAGGGCCTCCACCTAATGGGGTCCCGGAATACACCTGCGGATAGTCCCATTAGGAAACAAATCAACCACACACTTTATTATATAAAAAAAATAAACTTTATACAAAGAAGTGCAATTTTAAATGGGAAGTAAACTGTAACATTATACACATAAATGCATTCAAAGCATGACCCACTACCCTAGGAACTTGTAGCAGTCCAGTCCTGGTAATGCCCTGCCAGGAAAAGTCCTGCAACTCCATTTTGGCAGCCCAAGAGTCTCCGTCCCCAAAAGAGTATCAGTCCTAGGTAGCGCTACCTGCCCAAATACCTTTCCTGACGGAAAGTATTTGCTCCCACATGGCATGCACACAAACAGCCTGTTTCTCCAAACAGGAGATCGTTGGATCCTTATCCTTTCCTACCCCTTCCCTCAGGTAACACTCACCCCAAAGGAGTAACACAGACGGGTAGTCTCACACAGATCTGACAGGCATCCACAGCGATGATATCTTTATAGGCTCTAGACTCTCCCAGTCGAGCACATAACAAGGCTTGAATCCTTCAGGTATTAGATCCCAAGCTGTCTATAGCGTGAGCTCTCCTGACATCCATTGCTGAACTGCAGCTCTCAACACTCTCCATAGTGTGAACATACAAATCCGGAAATCCAAACTCCAAACCCTCCTTGGTTGAGCTTTCAGGCACTGGAGGATCCTGCCCAGCCTTGGCAGGCCTATCGAACTTCCTTTTGCCTACATTTTGCCGGATAGGATTCACTATCTCCACAGTGAACAAGGTTCAGCGGTAAAACTATAAAACTGTAATCTGTAATCCTGTAATGGCTGACTGAGCACATGGCGTCTCCTTTTATATTGTTGCACAGCCACACCTTGTGGCTGCCTTTGGGATTATCCATGCTGCACCAATCACAAGGGCTCTGCCCCTTAGGAAACCCTGTATCTACAATGAGGCTCCGACTGAAAGGGGAAATTAACCCTGTGGGGTCCCTACATATGGTTACTTATACAGGTATGGGATCCCTTATCTGGAAACCCGTTATGCAGAAAGCTCAGAATTACGGAATGGCCGTCTCCCGTAGACTTCGTCTCATACAAATAATCCAAATTTTAATAAAATGATTTCCTTTTTCTCAGTAGTAATAATATAGTAGCTGGTACTTAATCCAAACTAAGATATAATGAATCCTTATTGAAATCAAAACCAGCTTATTGGGTTTCTTTAATGTTTTCACTATTTTCTAGTAGATTTAAGGTACGAAGATCCAAATTAGAGAAAGATCCGTTATCCGGAAAACCCCAGGACTGAGCATTGTGAATAACAGGTCACTACGCAGTACATTGCTGCAAAAATTGTGCTTTTATTAATCCGTAAAGTCACAATTTTTGCAGCAATGTACTGCGTTTGACCAAGTTCTGATCCACGGTTATTTCTATGAATTGAGGCTTTGTTGGACGGAAGCGGTGGAGACTGGACCAAAGTCATTGAATCCTGTTCTGTATTGTTATTCAGGATAACAGGTCCCTTACCTGTATAGATATAGAAGAAATGTATACTGCCTCTGACCCTTAATTGGCATATATACAATACATCTGTGAAACCCCTAGTATATACAAAATGGGTCTGTTGCAGATCATCATTTTTTTGCTGAAAATCAAGTATATCTTATAATTTACCCCAAACATAGAATAAAGTGTTCAAAACCAAACAAGTTATCCCAAAACTCTATATTATATTAAAAATAGTCTTTATTCAAAAATCTTGTTAAAAATCTTGTTCATACCCCCTGGTACTTAATCATAGGCAGTACCAGGGGGTACGAAACGCATAAGGCGGAATACCATGTGGTCTGTATGCCTATCTTTTTAACATTTTTGAATAAAGATTATTTAAAGATTATTTTTTAATATAATTTAGAGTTTTGGGATAACTTGTTTGGTTTTGGATGATTATACACTTGTGAACTGGGGGCTTTATCCCAAAAATCATGGGCCCTTTTTGACAGGCCCTGTAGAGACTAGCATCCCATTATATACATTTTTTGTAAAGAATAAAATGTAGCACAAATATCCATACACTGGGGCATTCAGGCTGTTTACACATCTATGATGAAAGTTGTGAATTTAAATATCACTGTGAAAAACAAGATCCCGTACAGTTCAGATGGGCCCCATTCTGATAGATTTACATATGCACGCTCATTAGCAGACTGCACATTTCAAATTAGAGTCTAATTTAGACTTTGATTAATCACTTTTCCTAATTGTCTGCCTCTGATGATGACTTGCTGATTTTACCTATACTATAAAAACCTCACATTTCAGAATGTTTTCCTGTGGAACAATGGCAGCAATTACGGCTTTTTCTGCTAAGACAATACTTGGTAATTATAGAGAAAGTACAAGCTGAAAATGAATTCATAGAACTATAATTGGCCTTTTTAACATTTTTGGTGCTGATGTTGCACGCAGGCTCTGGCTAGCACCTCACATTGCAACTGGAGAGTTTTAGCTAATACAGCAGAGCCTGGAAACTAACAGGAAGAGAAGGAATTTAGCACCATTAGAATTCATTGGGGAAAAACAAGATTTCCATTTTTTATTGTGAGCGCAGCATCATTGTATTCTTTTATAGGCTTCGATTAACCTTATGCAGAGTGACTGGTATAGGCAAATGAGGTATATTGACATCCACTGCTCACGCTAATTGGAGATGATTCGTTTTCTTGAGGGACTTGAGGTTCTTTTTTTGTTCTTGTCAATGGGAAGTAATTTCCTGTGATCCCGCTCTTTGATTGCTCCTACTTGTAGCATAATATCCTCAAGTGCATTAATCCTCTCACTTAATTTAAAATCCAGTAATACAATTATTGTCGGCAAAACAATTCTATGGTTTTTTTTGTCATTTGTCAATGTTTTAAGTAGATTTAAGGCATGTTGATCCGAATTATGGAAAGGCGGCTGTTCTGGAAAACCCCAGGTCCTGAGCATTCTGGATAATAGATCTCATACTTATATACCAGCCGTTTGCTCTCTTTAAGGGAAGAGACACACATTCAGATTCGGGGAAATTAGTCGCCCAGTGACTTCGGCCTCATGTTTTTATATGGTCACGAAACTCCTTGGTAATTTATAATATCCTTATATTTTACAAGAGGGGGTACTTTATTCACTATATAATGCCCTACACATGAGCCCAGTGTAAAGTTAATGTTCCATATGTTAGAAAATGTATGGGGGAACCCGAAAAAAAATTTTAATGACTTTTGCAGGCGATCACTCTGAAAAAAGGAAAAGACGCCAGGGTTTTTTTGGACTTTTTTCACTAAAAAATATGATGTAAGTAACAGAATTTTGGAAGTCCTATACACTCCAATGCACTTTGCCTGGTCTGAGCTGGTGAAGGCAAGACTGACGAAAGAGGTAACGTTCAGTAAAATCCGAATCTTATTGAATTTGCGGAGTAGCATCCATTCGCCAGAGCAAAATTCGCCTGGCGTTAGAGTGTGAATGACCGCTAGGGACTGTCTCTTTCGCTATCGAAGTTACGCCTGCGCCTGTTAGTAAATCGGCAAAGTGCCTAAAAAATGGTAGCGCTGGTGAATCGTCACCAGCGTTAGTCACTTCGCCCTTTAGTAAATCTGCCCCTAAATATGCTGCTATTTCAGAAACTGCTAAAAACGAAGAGATGTAAACAGTGGCCTAAGTAGAGTGCGCTGGGCACCCCTGCAAAAAAATCTTCGGAGGGCCCCACTGCATTGCAACTCCACCTCTCTCAAGCTCCCTTCCCCCGTGTCCACCCATTTCCCGTCCTGCATCCACCCACTCTCATCCTGTAAACACCTATTCCCCACCCCTGTCTGCCTACTCCTTGCCCCATGCCAGAGTTTCCCGGCTGCCTGCAACCCCTCTTCCCCGCCACAGGTAAGAGATGGGCTGGGGAGGTTATTATTTACAGCTATAGAGGAAGTAGACACCATGGGGTTCCCCATTAGCAATCACTTATACTCCAGATGTCTGCTCAAGTATATCATTTATCATCTTACAGCAGTGGATGACAGTTTCTGGTTCTGTTCTGTTATAGTATATCTTCTATCTATTCTAGAAGCACGTGGTCCCTGTGGAAAGGCTTTATTCACTATTTCCCTGCACAGGGACTCTTGAATAAACATTTGTGTTTATTGGTGAGTTGTGAAATGATTTACTATTATTTTATATTAGGGTTAATAGAAAGTAGTGATGAGCGAATTTATTCACCAGGCATGGATTTGTGGCAAACTTCCGTATTTCACCACCTACAAAACTTTTTGCGAAACTGCGGCAAAAAAAATTAGCCGTGAAAAAAATGAGCATCGACAAAAAAGTTGCGCGTGTAAAAAATCATCCAGTGTAAAATATTTAATGACGCCCATTGGGGCAAATTCACTAAGATTCGTAATTGCGCCAGGCGTAACTTCGCCGCACTTCGCCAGGCGTAGTTTCGCCAGCGCTCCGCAAATTCAGTAAAATCCGAAGTTGCGCTCAGGGTTAGCGTAAGGTTGCGAAGTTGCGCTAGCGTTGATTCGCTAAGCGAAGCGAAGTTACGCTAGCGATGGTTAATTTGCATACGGCGCCAAATTCAAATTTCAATGGAGGAATACGTACAATCACTACACAAGCCTGGGAAACCTTCAAAACATCAAATAAAATTTTTATTTTGCCCTACACATGTGCCCACTGTATAGTTAAGTTGCCATGAGTTAGGAAATGTAGGGGGGAAGGAGGGGAGCCCCAAAAATTTTTTCGATCTTTTTCAGCCTATCACCCATAATATAGAAAAAGCGTTTTTTGGGAAGCAATCCCTATCTACTCTATTGCGCTTCGCCTGGTCTGAGGTGGCGAAGGAAGTCTAGCGTAAAAGGTATCGTTCAGTACAATGCACGTGTTAGTGAATTTGCGTAGTTACGTCCTTTGCGAAAATTCGCCAGGCGTAAGGGTGCAAAGTAACACTAGCGAATTTACGCCAGCGTTCTTTAGTGAATCTGCGAAGTAACGAAAATGACCAACGCTAGCGAATTGACGCTAGCGTTAGGTGCTTCGGCGCTTAGTGAATTTGCCCCAATTTGACTTTAATGCATTTGGACAAAAAAGTCGCACGTGTAAAAAAAAATTTGACGCCCATTGATCAATATTTTTCGCTAATTTTTTGGACAGATTTCCCATCGCTAATAGACATAGCTGTTTTGAAAAGTGCAGGACAGCTAGAGAATGACAAAGCCATGGCCCATGGGGTAAAAGGACAATTGGTTAGGCATATGTGTGCGGCTACTTTAAAGTGGATATAAACATTGTTGCCCAACCATGTTCTACCAAATGTAGACCGTAACTTCCAGAATCTTGCTGTTACTAAAATAGTGAAATTAGTTGGATATAGAGCTGTTTATGGGTTAGGAACTGGAAGAAATGTTGAATATCTCCAATAACAATTGAATTGACAAATAATAGGGAGACGGGTTCACAGAGACAGGTTTCCCACTGGAGGATCCTAGTGCATCCATTTGTATTTAATCTTATTTATGTAACGCTAATTGCATTTATAGAGTCGCATGTTATTGCAGTTCATTAATAGGATCACGATTTACAAATCTACATGGTTAGCCTCTTGCTCTAATTATGATTATGTATAGATTTTCACTGGAATGCAGCAGGCACGTGAATACATTGCAAATTATAGACTAGAATTTATACCTAGAAAATCAGCAAAAAATGACTTTGTCTTACTCAGTGATGCAGAATATGATCATTAATTAAAATAAAAACACGGCAACATCGGCAGCAGAGGTGAAGTATTAATTAACCATAGATTATATTTAACGTAATTACATTAAATATAATGTAATTGAATAAATGTAATTAACAGATAAGACTGGTGGAAACTGCTAAAAACAGCCATAGCTTTCGTTTGCGTTTTAGTCAAGTTACGCTATACAGATGAAACGTAATGTGCACTGTAAGTTGGATAGAATTTTAGCCCAGTTAATTAACCCCTTAGGGCTGTTGGCCATTCTTAATCTCCTCCAGCGTAGACAAACCATCCAAAGTTCTCTTCCCAATGGCATTAATGGAAATCGCTTGTGTGAAAACATATGCACACAAATAGCCCTAAGGGCAGGACAATTCCGAAGCGATCCGACGCGCTCTGCAAAAACGCAAGCGCCAAGTCAGATGCGACGGAAATAAGGTAAGTAATGCTATTGTCGGATCGTGTCACATTGTTGATGCGATGGGAAACGACTGTCGGCCAATAGAATTACTTACCTCATTTCTGTTGCATCCAACGTGACGCCTGCGTTTTTGCGCAGCACGTCGGATTGCGCCGGAATTGTCCGTGGAGTCCTGCCCGAATTCCTAGTAACAATCAAGAAACATATCTGCAGGTAACACAATTACATTTTTAGATGTAAGATAATGAGACAAGATGCAATAAACTCCACGACCAACATGTACAGGAATGGGATCCCTTATCCAGAAACTCGTTATCCAGAAAGCTCTGAATTATGGGATTACTGTCTCCAATAAACTCCATTTATTTCCAAATAATACAAATTTTTAAAATGATTTCCTTTTTCTCTGTAATAATAAAACCGTAACTTGTACTTGATCCCAACTAAGATATAATTAATCCTTATTGGAAGCAAAACCAGCTTACTGGGTTTGTTTGATTTTTAAATGATTTTTTAGTAGATTTAAGGTATGGAGATCCAAATTACAAAAGGTTCCGTTATCCAGAAAACCCCAGGTCCCGAGCATTTTGAATAACAGCTCCCATACCAGTAGCTAGCAGGGATAATTCTCATTGGAGAACCCTATTATGTCTACAGTTAAGTTTGGGATGCAAGATAGGGGGATGCAGAAGTGTCAGTCTTAGTTTAGGTAAAGTTTGGTACCTGTAATGTATTAAACAATTGACAACAATCATAGTACATGCATAGTAGTGATTTCAGCGTTTTCCTGACCCGCATCCAACCCTAACCCGCCCTGCTGCAGCCCGCGCCCACCCGCGCTTCCGGGGTCCTTTTATAGACCTGTGCCGACCCGTCCCGCTGATGACATCACAATGACGTCACAAAGAGGGTGGGGCGAGCAGTTTTATTTAGCAGTTCTTTGGTTTGCAGTTCTTCAGTTCTTTAGAGGGCCTGAATAGAAAGATGAGTAATAAAAAGCAGCTATAACAATACATTTGTAACCTTACAGAGCATTTGTTTTTTTTGATGTGGTCAGTGACGCCCATTTGAATTTTGGAAAGAGTAAGAAGAAGAAGGCAAAAGATTCAAAAACTATGAAAAAATAGACAATGTAGTCCAGTTGAAAAGTTGCGTGGAAATAGCTCTTCTATAACATACTAAAAGTTAAAGGGATTCTGTCATGGTTTTTATGATGTTGTTTTTATTTCTAAATCTCACTGTTTACACTGCAAATAATTCACAAAAATGTAATTCCTGAACCAACAAGTGTATTTTTTTAGCTGTAATATTGGTGTGTAGGCACCATCTCAGGTCATTTTGCTTGGTCAAGTTTCAGAAAGAGCCAGCACTTTAGGATGGAACTGCTTTCTGGCAGGTTGTTGTTTCTCCTACTCAATGTAACTGAATACGTATGTCGCAGTGGGACCTGGATTTTTCTATTGAGTGTTGTTCTTATATCTACCAGGCAGCTGTTATCTTGTATTAGAGAGCTGCTATATGGTTACCTTTCCGTTGTTCTATTGTGAGGCTGCTTGGGGAGGGGGTGATATCACTCCAACTTGCAGAACAGCAGTAAAGAGTGACTGAAGTTTATCAGAGCACAAGTTTTACATGACTGTGGGCAGCTGGGAAACTGACAATATGTTTAGCCCCATGTCAGATTTCAAAATTAAAAATAAAAAAAAATTTCCATTCAGAAGTCTGCTGGAGCAGCACTATTAACTGATGAAAAAAATTATTTTCCTATGACAGTATCCCTTTGACTTAAATGTGAACCACATTTTTATTTTTATTGGGAGCACCTTCTAACAGGGGGAATTGGTGGAATCTGTGTGCATTCATAATTAAAGTAGGACCTGCATACAGAAAGGCATCTCTAAAACAATTCTATTCACTCATGGTTTCTTTAATATTACTTGCATGTGCGCCCATGGACACAAATATGGCGCACCTCTACCCTGCTTTCCCCACAGCACCCCATTTTTCAAAGGAACTGTATTCTCATGAGCGCTGGAGCGGTTAATTTTGTGGCGCACAAATTTAAAATGCTGAAAGGATAAGTTACTCTAGATAAAAATAAAGTGCCAATTGCTCAAAGGTTTTAATGGTTTTAATGGTTTTGCACTGCAATTAATGATAATTGTAATACATTGGGAGTTTTGCCTTTTTCTTATTAATGTTCATCTTTCTCAAGAGTAGGCTTTTAATCTAGCACTTCGTTACGGCATGCCGACAAGCCGGTTGCAGAATCACATAGTTTATTGCCTGTAACGCCACTTTGTATGCCTTCAGCATCTGCAACACTGCCGTGGAGATCTCTGTCATACGTCTGCTGAACCTTTAATACAGAAGAGATCATCTCTGTATCATTAATGTCCCTCTGACACTAACGGTATAATTCCATACTTTATGCATTTTATCCCTTTATCTAACAGTATAATCAAGTGGCACAACAATGAACTGTTTGTTGTTAACATTTAATCACAGACTCTTACTGAGCAAGTATTGTAAGAAGGTATCTGAGCTAATGAAAGTGTTTGTAGTTTTGGTTATATAGGGAAGCCAGGCATAGTGAAACATTTCAAAAGGTCCTAAATAAATTACTTTGATCCTTTATCAAAGTATTTCACTGTCTACTTGCCATAGGGGGTTAACAATTAATTTTACTTTATTACACCTCCATCTTAAAGGAGAAGGAAAGCAACAGAGGCATTTGTTGCCAATAGATTATCTGCAATAGTGCAAGCTAGAATGCTATATTTATTCTGTAGAATGCTTTACCATACATGAGTAAAAAGCTCTAGAAGCTCTCTGTTTGTTTAGGATAGCAGCTGCCATATTAGCTTGGTGTGACATCACTTCCTGCCTGAGTCTCTCTCTGCTCATTTATAGCTCTGGGCTCAGATTACAGCAGAGAATGGAGGGGGGGGAAGTGGAGCAAACTGAGCATGCTCACGCCCGGGGCAAGGAGGTTTAAGCTGAAGGCAGGAAGTCTGATACAGAAGCCCGTGTGTACACAATAGAAGGAATTAAATGCAGTTTTTCTTTTGACAGAGGTCTCAGCAGCATTACTTTGAGGGTTTACTAGTGATGGACGCATTTTTCCCGTTTCACTTCGCCGAAAAATTTGCAAATTTCCCTGGAAAATTCGTGAAAAGGCGAAAAATTTGCGAAAAATCACGAAATCGGAAAGTTCCCGAAAAAATCGTGAAATTCGAACGTTTTCACAAAAAATCTTGAAAATCTGACGTTTTCACACAAAAATCTGAGAAAAAAGGATTTTACTCAAAAATCGTGAAATTAGAAGGATTTCACTCATAAATCATGAAATTTGTAGGTTTTCACTAAAAAATTGTGAAATTTGAAGGATTTCGCTCAAAAATTGTGAAATTTTAAGGAATTCACTCAATAATAGTGAAAGTTGAAGGTTTTCACAAAAAAATCGTGAAAATCTGATATTTTCACGAAAAAATTGTGAAAACCAAAAATTGACGCCGGCAATTTTTAACGGGAAATTTTCACGGGAGATTTGCGAATCTCGGGAGGAAATTTAAAAAAAATCGTCACAAACAAGTCAAATGACAAAATGTCCATCCAGTGGAATTAATGGGCATTTTTTCACTTTTTAGGCTTAAAAAAACACAATATTACTTCTAGTGAAACAAAACTCATGCCAACATTCTAGGTCACAGTCATGAGTTTTCGCCATTTGCAAAAAAATCTAATTTAGCCACAAATTTGTTTTGTCCCTCATTCCTATTTCTGATGTTGCTCTGATTAGAATAATATAAGAGTCATCTGACATCTACTCTTTTCTAAGCAGAGCACCATTAGACTTTCATCTTATTTTTCTGTAATGTATGAAGCTATAGAGCTCTAGGGGGTTATGTAATAAAAGTCTGTCCGGGAGCAGTAACCCATAGCAACCAATCAGCAGGTAGCATTTACTGGTCCCCTGTTTAAAAGCAAAAATGAGGGGATTTTATGTTTTACTACTCTAGTTCTGGGCAAACGCAGTGCCTTTATTACTTATGGGGGAAAGAACTCAGCCCTGGTGATGCTAGACTACAACTCCCAGCATACCTTATGCCTTTTAGTGTCAACAAAATTAGACTCTTCATTTACTGGCTCCGCACGTCACAGCAAGATCTGGGTGGTGAAACACTGTTAGTGAATAGGCTTGGGCGAATTCGACCTGTTTAGTTTCTCCCATCCCTATTAATGAAAGTTTATATCCCCTTTAATTTTATACCTATGGTTGGGACACTTTTAATATTGAACATTGAGGGGGTTGATTACTAAAGCCCAAATTTTTAAAGTCAAAGTTATAATATAAAGCGGAAAACACACATTTTTTCCCCGAAATGTATTAAACCCAGAGGCTGCTAAAAGTCGCAATCAAAAAATATTCCATCTCAAACCTGCCGATATCATGTAGAAGTCAATGGCAGATGTCCCTTTTACAACTGGAAGACATCATGACCTGCGTTGGGTTTCCTATGATAATCCGAAAAGATTGCATGTTTTCCACGATTTTATTGAGAGTTTATAGAGTCTTTTCTCTCGAATTTTTCAATTTATTTTATTGATAGATAAGGTAAAATTGTGGACAAGAGCTTGGTCAAAGTTATTTTATTAAAATAAGAAGAAAAGAAAAAGAATTTTAGTAAATAACCCCCTGAATATATCTGTTCCCACTTTCTGTTTTAATTTTACTGTATTTCTGATTTTTTTTGTTCTTCTGTTCTTAGTTTGGATAACTGCCAGAAATCAATTGATCACTTTTATATACACAATTATTATTTAGAGACAGAAGTATCAGTGGGCTCTTCTAGAATGAGGCAGCAATGCAACCACCCAATAATATGGAGCTTTTCTCCATTTTCTTTGATAGCTGCATAGTTTATATGACTTTATTGCCTTAGGGTAGATGGCAATAGGAGTCTTTTAATCTCTTGTAAATGTCATCCTTACATTCGGTGAATCTACGTTTATCACAGTATAACATATTTGACTGCAGGCCTCTTTGGCAAGGGAGGGTTGAATATTTCATTTGATTTCCACAAATATATAGCTCAGGTATGATAAAAAATAAAATAACCAACTAACCACCTGCTGAATGTAATAAGAATGCTGAACTTCATCTCAGGATCGTACGACCCAGGCAAAGCAAGAGGTCGCAGAACTCCTCGGTGATCTCTATTATCCTTATTACACACAGCATGGGGCAGCTTTATCCCGTGCATCCGTTTTAGGCTCAGATTCTCCAACATTAGCTAAAGAATGGAAATATTGCCTCTGCACTGCAGTCATGCATTGTACTTTATTGGGCATAAAATGTTATAATTAACAACACTATTACTTGCCACTATGTGTACGCCTGTGTTCTTGTCAGCTAGAATAACATCAGCTTCTTGGCTTAATAAAAGCGTTTGATGGTGCCAATCACATTAATAAGGGAAACCAGGAGACTTATATATGCTATATACAAATTACAGTGCCAAAACAGTTTATGCAGACATAAAACTGTCAATATTTCATGTTATGCAAAAAATAAATTAATAATTGTATCCCTCGAGGAGACACGTTAGTGACAACCACTAAAATTGAATTAAATGGAATAGATCCAGTGCAGATCAGGGTACACCCATAATATATCACTGTGTGTCTTTGAATATTTCCAACAGAGCAAGAATAAAGCAAAACAGTCTCTGCAGACATAAAAATGTCAATATTTCATGTAATGCAAAACATTATTAATGGAATCCCTAGAAGAGACATTAGTATCAACCACTAAAATTCAATTAAAGGGAACTGACCAAGTGCAGAGCAGGTGCCTCATCATGGTACACCCACAATATATCACTGTGTGTCGTTGAATATTTCCGACAGTAGGACGGAGCAAGAATAAAGCACTTTAAATCTATGGCTGGCATGGGCCACAAGAGGAAACTAAAACAATTTACTTTGAAAGCAGCATTTGTGAAACAGATTTTTTTTTTCCCCATGTGGTCCCAGCTCACATCTGAGGCTTTAGACACAGAAATGGATATGTCAGTTTTAAAAAAAATGAACCACAGAGCAGAACCGCACAAAGAAAGATCGCAGGGTACGGCAGCACTCGGTTAGCTGTCACTTTAAAATGGAATGGAAATTGTACCTTCAATCTCATACAACTCAGTTATTTTGGTTTGGAAAGAGTGAGAAAAAACAGGCTTTATATATAAAGTATATGTAAAATGAATACTGCATCTAAATCTAATGCCCGCTGGCCTTTATTGAAGGAGATAGAAGCCTGCAACCTGAGGCCCGTACCTTGTGATAGAACCACACAATACAGAAAAAGTCAGCAGCATATAATATTTATTCTGCCGCTGCAAGAACCTTAAAGGGGAAGTAAAGTCTAAAATAGAATAAGGCTAGAAATGCTGTATTTTGTATACTAAACCTAAACATGAACTTACTGCACCCCAAGACTATCAAACAAATGATTTATGCTTTCAAAGTTGGCTACAGGCGGGTCACCATCTTGTAACTTTGTTAAACATCTTTGCAAGACCAAGACTGTGCACATGCTCAGTGTGTTCTGGGCTGCTTAGGGACCGTCATTAATTATCAAGACAGCACAAGTCAAATAAAATCTGCCAGAAGCGGATACAGCAAGACTGATTAATAATCAGAATATACAGACTGCACTGGGTCCGGTGTTGTCATGTAATCTAATGTGGATTTTATAGTTTTTGTATTGTTTTATACAAACTTTCTCCAACTCTGCAGAACCAGTGACTGCAGCAAAATAATCCTCCAAATAGAATCCCAGTTTATCTGTTTAAATCTGGCTCCATGATCTTTGTCGCTGCAACTGGAGTTGGAAACAGTAAAGGGGATGTAAAGGCAAAAATAAAATCCAATACAAATCTCTACACAGTCACCAACTGCTCCACAGGGAAAAAAACAAAGCTGCTTGAGTTCTGCATGGCCGGGAAGTAAGGAGGGGCTCCCCCTGCTGTTCATAAGTATGATTGTTTCCCTGCCCAGCAGTTAGGGACTGTGTGACAATTCCTATCCACAGCAATAAATGAAGGGAGAATTTCACTGCATACAGTCAGGTTTCTTATAGAAAAAACGGTACACATTTTTTAATTAAAATATATTGGAGATAGGTTTCTTTTTCATTAAAGAAAGTAAAAATGGATTTTGTGTTTTTGCCTTTACATGCTCTTTAAAGGGTCACTTAGGGGACCATCCACTAAATATTAGCTCCCATGGATTTTTTAAGTAATACTATACCATAGGAAGGTGGTAATTAAAAAAGAAGAATATTGCTGCCTCTCTTTTTTTAATACCATCAATTCCCCATAACTCCCCTTGGCTGATATGTATAATAATGTATACTATAGGGAACTTCCCACACAAGAGCGAAGTGGGATGAAATAGAAAACAATAGCACTGAATTGTAACTGGCATGCTATGTATTTTAATTTGCAGTAGAATCCCCATTTTACATTTTTTCACGGCTCCAGGAAAAATGGTGTCAAATCCGGGAAAATGTAAAATCAGGGAAATTTTACTGTATGTATTTACATTTTTGATGTTTATCCACCAATGTATTTGGTTAAAGTATGGACATTTCCTTTCAGCATTATTTTATGATAAAACATCTTTAAAGGAACAGTAACATCAAAACAGGAAAGTGCTTTAAAGTAAGAAAAATATAATGCAGTGTTGCCCTGTACTTGTAAAACTGCTGTGTTTTACTTCAGAAACACTACTATTGTTTATATAAATAAGCTGCTGTGTAGCAATGGGGGCAGCCATTCAAAGGAGAAAAGGCTCAGGTTACACAGCAGATAAGATCTGTAGAACATAATGGTGTTATCTGTTATCTACTATTTATCCTGTGCCATACAGACTTTTTTCAATTTCTGCCATTACTACACAGCAGCTTATAACAATAGTAGTGTTTCTATAGCAATCACATCAGTTTTACCAGTACAGAGCAACAGTACATGATATTTTCATTACTTTAAGGTGATGGTAGCATTATACAGTGGAACTGGGCATCTGCTTAATGGGCGGGGCAAATGTATATCGAAATACATGGAAATAATGCGTAAACTGCTTCAGTTTGCTGTAAATTGCAGGCTGGCAAAAGTTCATTATTCATCAGGTCAGAAAAGCCAAAGCTATAGCTCTAATCTCAATGCAACTGAGAATCTGTGGCATTATCTGTACAAAAGTCATGCACCTAACCTGAATAACAATAAATAAATATAAAAAAAAGATAAGAAAAAAATAGTCCTTTAGATTTGTTCACTCCTGTCGAACCTTTCCAGTCTCTCAGCTGTACATGATCTCGGATCAGTGCCTATGGCAACAGAGAAAACAGGCAACACAACAGAAATATGGTGTAGTATGTTCAAGTTTTCAGATGATACCATGTGTTGGAGAAGAGAAATCTTTATCGAGCCAGTTCCCCTTTAAAGAGGGAATACTAAATTCAATATGTAAAACTACTATCTTGTAAGAAGGAACTTTAGCCACAGTTGGTGGAGGCTTTTTTGAACAAGCTTATATATGCACAAGGTTGGAGGAGTAACAGGCTCTTTAAATGGGAACTGGCACGCAGGGCCTCCATCAGGGGGGGGCAGGGGGGACAAGTGTCCGGGGCATGAAGGGGGACCCAGCAGTGCTGCAATTTTGAAAGAGTCGGGCCCCCCTTGAGAGCGCTGAAGCTTTGCAGCCATTTTTGAAGTCCCAAACACTTGCAATGCGGAAGTGCCGAAAAGCCGAACAGCCGGGTTCCAAAGCGGCGAAAAGACCCGAAGTCACGAAAGGAGGCGAAGTTGAAGTCATGAAGCCATGAGTTCAATTCTACTGAACACCAATTTCTTTCTTTTTTTTTTTTTTAATCCCCTGGCCACCAATGTATTATTTTAATATTCTATAGGCCCCTGCCACCAATGTTTTTTTAAAAAATATTTTTTGGGCCCCACTTTTTTTAACTTGTAAGGGGGGCCCTGGCATCAATGTTTTTTTTAAAGAATATTCTTATGGGCTATTTTTTTATTTTAATAGCTTTTTATAACTTGTGTGTGTTTTTTAGCACTAATGTCTGTGTGGTCTTTTAATTGTGATGTGGAGTGGGCGGGATCTGGACGCCAGGGTGGGCAGAGGAGGCCCCTTAAATTTTGTTGTGGGCTGCCTGTGATTTCTAATGGTGGCCCTGCTGGCACAATAAAGATTTCTCTTCTCCAACACATGGGGGCCCATTTACTTAGCTCGAGTGAAGGAATAGAATAAAAAAAACTTCGAATTTTGAATGTTTTTTTGGCAACTTCGACCATCGAATGGGCTACTTCGACCTTTGACTACGACTTCGACTTCGAATCAAATGATTCTAACTAAAAATCGTTCGACTATTCGACCATTCGATAGTTGAAGTACTGTTTCTTTAAAAAAAAACTTCGACAGACAAATATCGAGGGTTAATTAACCCTCGATATTCGGCCATAAGTAAATGTGCCCCATGGTGTCATCTGAAAACTTGAACATACTACACCATATTTCCGTTGTGCTGACTGTTTTCTCTGTTGCCACAGGCACTGATCTCATCATATAAAAAAATCCAAAAAAAAAAGAAAACTGTAGTTCAGTACATTGAAATAACAATATCACAGAATCACACGCAAACAATCTCAGAACTGTTAGTTGGTCACAAAAGCCTGAAGAAGCAAAACAAATTACTGATTGCTTGCTGGGGCTTTGTGCATGTAAGTAAACAAATCCAGGAGATTATACATATTGCAATTCTATTTTAATCTGCCGATATGTATTAAACAAACGTGCCTTATGTACTGTGCATTTAGCAGCATCAAAACTGCAAAAAATAGCATTAAGTGTAGCAGACTATTACCCCCCTCCCCCTTACAATATGAGAATCAAGTGCAAACATCAGAGAGCATAATGACTGCAGATCCAGCGTGCATAACAATGGGCTCTCTGCAACTTGGAAAGATGGAATATCTGTCGCGGCTCACAACTCTGATTAAATCAATCATTCAGAGAGCTGGAAACAGTTGCAGTTCAGAAATGTCAATGTAATTATTATGTTTAGTGATCCCCTCTGATGTTCTCCAAAACATGTTACCTTATGTATATTTCCCGCGCTCACATCTTTTAATGAGATAAGTAATTTACAGTAGCCCGAAGATAGTTTAATTGAAGGTAAACTAATTTATCACAAATGAATCGCCAAGGCTCTGATGGTTTCCATTAATCATAGTTGGCTCACCTTCCTTCAAAGGGCAAATTTCATGATCACACCAAAGGCTTTATTCAATTAAGTGTCATCTGTTTTGCAAAGTACATTTTAGAGCATGCTTAAAGAGGAAATGTCACCAAAGAGAAACTTTGCCAGTTTGTGGGGAACAAGCAAGTAGGGATGCACCGAATCCAGGATTCGGTTCGGGATTCAGCCAGGATTCGGCCTTTTTCAGCAGGATTCGGCCGAATCCTTCTGCCCGGCCGAACCGAATCCTAATTTGCATATGCAAATTAGGGGCGGTGAGGGAAATCGTGTGACTTTTTATCACAAAACAAGGAAGTAAAAAGTGTTTTCCCTTTCCCACTCCTTATTTACATATGCAAATTAGGATTCAGATTCGGTTCGTTATTCGGCCGAATCTTTCGAGAAAGATTCGGGGGTTCGGCCGAATCCAAAATAGTGGATTCGGTGCATCCCTACATGGAAGAAACATATTAATAGAATCAGGATTTTTTCCACCAAAAGTCATTTGGGAAGACATGCCAAATATTAATCTATACAGTTGTCATCAACCTTTATGTTCATACCCAAACTCTTATGTCCCCTTTCCTGGGCTGTGTGATGCCTCGGTAACAAATTGGCTTTGAATAGTGATGGCTATTCAATTTTTCACCAGGTTTCGCCGCAAAAAAAAAGCCCATAGACTCCAATGGGTGAAAACCATTGTCAAGCTCCAAAGAAATTTGTTGCCCATAGAAATTTTTTGCTGTTTTACAAATTTTCAGCAAACGGGTCAGATTTGCCCATTACTAGCTTTGAATTTTACATTCAGGAAAAAAACATGATTTTGGTTGAAGAAAGATGTTCAAATACATTTATTTAAGGGAGAAGGAAAGGCTTGGTGCACTTGGGGGTTCCAAATGTTAGGCAACCCAAGTGGTTGTATTGACTTACCTGAAACCCCAGGCCGGTGCTCCTATCAGCAGAAAACTGCACCGGCCCAGGGTTATCCCAGCGAGCACCATGGAGCGATCTACTTCAGCCTTCTTCATTCTTTGAATTTCCAGGGGTAAGCGCATGCTCAGTTGAACGAAATAGCCGACTTTTTAGTTAAAGTTCGGCTTTTCATTCTACTGCACATGCGCAGCCACGCGAAGAAGGAGGAAGACAGAAGAAGATCAATCCGTGGTGCTCACTGGTATAACCCCGGGCCAGTGTAGTTTTCTGCTGATAGGAGCACCAGCCCAGGGTTTCAAGTAAGTCAATATAATCACTTGGGGGTGCCTAACATTTGGCACCCCCAAGTGCACCAAGCCTTTCCTTCTCCTTTAAAGCACTGAAAATATTTTCTTTCCAGCAGACTGATCCATGGATTTGCAGAAGGAGAAGATATGTGTCAGACTGTCCCACCAGGATCTCTGGGAATATCCCAGAAGGCCCCGGTCATGACCTGCCCACAGTTATGCTCCCTGTTGTCTCTTCTGATACATTTCCTTTTCAGTAAGCTGGCAGAGGTCACAGTTTTGTTTTACTTTCAAAAGAATCAAAGAATGGGAAAAAGGAAAGAAAAAGTGTGGAAGGAGGTCTACTGTTTAGGCTTAGGTAGAGAAGGGGAATTAGAAGAGGTCTGGAGAGAACAATAAAGAAGGGGAAATATAGGACGACAGAGAATAGAATGGGGACAGTAGGTTATTTGATGTAGTTACCATGTAAAACAACTAATAAATTAAGATTGCTGGTGGACATTTTTTTCCCTGGTGGTTCCACTCTGTCCCTGTCTGACACTGGTAGAAATCTAACTCTCCCTCATTGTTGATCATTTTTTGTGTTTATATAAATGTAGTAATAAAATCCCATATACTGTATATGACAGTTGTGAGGGAGGGTGGATTTGGGTTGAACATACATCAAATCAACTGTTAATTAATTCCTGTATATGCTATTTACATCTCAGTATACATCAACAACACAAATTACTCTATGGCTGATTAAATATATTCTCATAATAACATTTGTACATAATTGTCTCATAAAACTGCTTACAGTCCAGGGGTTCCATATTTCATCAAATTTACATGCACAGATGAAAAGATCGGCTAAACATTCTTGGTGATGCATTTTGGTGATATCACTGATTAGTTTTTCATAAGATAATCAGCCAATTTGCAAATATTGAGCTATACATTTACACAGTCAAATATATTGAAATATTAGATTAAGATTGAAACGTTACTAGGGTAAAATCTATTTCTTGGACAGGGTACAGGAACTCACATACAGAGGCACAAGATACAGGTACAGGACTCTCCTGACTCTCTGGACTTTTCACACTCTACTGACTATCCCAACTCCGGTCTCTCCCAACTCTCTATGATCCTTGGACTATCCAAACACTCCCAACTCTCTGGACTCTTCGGACTCTCGAGAATGTCCCAACTCTAAAGAATTTCCCAACTTTCTGGAATTGTCAGACTCTCTTGACTATCCCAACTCTCTAGACTCTTTGGACTCTTCAGACTCTCTCTGAACTTGTCAGACTCTCTAAACTTTCCAGACTCTTTGGACTCTCCAAACATTTGCAACTCTCTAAACTCTCCCAACTGTCTAGACTCTCCTAACTCTCTAGACTCTCCCTATTTTCTGGACTTGTCAGACTCTCCTGACTATCCCACCTCTCTTTGGACTCTCCAAAACTCTCTAGACTCTTTGGACTCTCTGAACTCTGTAGACTCTTTGGACTCTTCAAACTCGCTAGACTCTCCTGACTCTTCACACTCTCTGGTATATCCCAACTCTCTAGAATATTTAGACTCTTCAGACTATATTAACTCTCTAGAGTCTTTGGGCTCTCCAAACTATTCCAACTATCTACACTCTTTGGACTCTCCAGACACTCCTAACACTCTAAACTCTCCTGACTCTCTGGACTTTCCAAATTCTCATGTGATTCAGGACTCTCAAAGGATTTACAATAGAAGGGTCAATTATGTGGCCCAAGAGAGGCAGAATTAAATATCCCCCTACTTCATTTGGCAATTACCTGTGTCAAGACCTGATGAATTACAGGTGGGAATCAAGGAAACAAATGTAGTTAATCAATAAAAAACAAAAAGCTGTGCCTGCACAGCTTTCTGTGGCCAACCTGAAAACACCATACACAAGGTTCCTGGTTCTAGACTAGACAAGCCACAACAATTGGTAACCAGTAAATAACATCTTCTGCTGCTGTGGGTTTCTAGATTTTGTGCAAACTTTGCAATTTTAATTACATAGCCCTTTTTACCAATTATTGGTATATATTTTACCAATTATGTTTGGTGGAATAGCAAAACTGTAACTAGCAAGGGAAGGGAACCTTTTGGTGAAAAGCAGCAGTGAAGACACTATTGTCTAATCTAGCCTTGATTTAGAAATGCAAGTAAATGGCAAACTATTAGAAAATAGGGCAATACAACAATATCATACATGTTACTTCAACAACAGCAAAAGCTGGATATAGAAACCACAGAACCATAAAAGTCCTTTCACTGCCTCATGAAATTTATAACACACTGAACAATGATGCTAGCACAGGGAATATATGAAATGGAGTAGTGAAATGAGCAACATAAGGTAAATGTGCAAAGAAAAAACAACCATAGATAACAGATGGTTTCCTTGTTGTATTGAGTCTGAATGGGGAGTTAATATGACCACTGAGCCATATTGGCGAAATTCATGCTAATAGGAAGTTAACCTTGCAATTATAAAACTATCCCTGTTTTGCTGCTGCGTATCTTACATTTTTATTTACTGCTTATATGAGTGTTAAGTATTTCTACCCAGTACATTTTAATGATTCTAAAAAAGCAATGGCTTTAATATATTTATCCGTGGCAAGCTGGTTCAGTTGAAAGAAATCTTTGTGTTTTTTTTGTTATTTAGCTCTCTAGTTTGCAATTTTAGGAGTCTGGTTGCTAGGGTCCAAAGTACCCTAGCAACTATGCATTGATTTGAATAAGAGACTGGAATATGAATAGGAGAGGGTCTGAATAGAAGGATGAATTCTATAAAGTAGCAATAACAATAAGGGGGTTATTAATCAAAATCTGAAAAGTTATCATTATTTTCTGAAAACGACTCCGAGCAAATGCGCATGGACTTTCCCCCCTATTTATCAGTAAATTTTCACAAACTTTTATTGTGCGGAAAAAGTCATGATAAAATTGTAAAACAAATCCTACAATTTTTTTCGGCTGTAGCTCTTGAAACCTTCAATTTTTTGGTAAAAAAATTGCCCGAAATCTACGATTCTTTCAATTGTTAACGGGACATCTGCCATTGACTGTTACATGTTCTCGCAGGTCTGAGTTGGAGCACTTTTTTCATCAGACTTTAATAAATCCAGAAAAAGTTTTTTTTTAAAAATCTTCCCCTTTAAAAGTCCGACTAGAAAAAAATCTGAGTTTAATAATTAACCCCCTAAATTTGTAGCCTTCCAATGCTTTTGTTTTTTAGATGGGGTCAGTGACCCCCATTTGAAATCTGGAAAGAGAGAAGAAGCTGGAAGAAGAAGGCAAACAATTCAAAATCAATAAAAAGGAAAAAATCTAGGTCAATTGAAAAAGAATTATCCATTGTATAACATACTAAAAGTTAACTTGGTGAACCAGGTGAAGATGTTCAGGCTGAGGCTGTTTTCCAGAGGTACAAATGGAGCAATCGCACACCATGACCCATTATGACACAGTGTTTGTTTCAGTTTGTACTAATGATCTATTAATGGCGTGTTCTGGACAGATTTAGGGTTGATTTACCTGTGTAGATTCAGCCTTGAGTAGTGATGGGCGAATTTGTTCAGTTTCGCTTTGCTGGAAAATTTGCTAATTTCCCACGAAATTCATGAAATATTGACGATCGCATCAATTTTGACGCCGCCGTTAAAGTCAATGGGCGTCCGAATAATGTTGACATGCAACGGTTTTGATGCGAGCGACTTTTCCGATGCTTGTCCAAAATAGTTTTGATGCCAGCGAATTTCGCTGCAGTTTCACGAATTAATTTGCCGCCTGCGAAATGTGGAAATTCACACCTGGCGAATTTATTTTCCCATCACTAGCCTTGAGACTTTTTTTTTTTTTTTTTAACCAGGTTGTTAATCTGTTGTGACTTTTATATGCAGTCATGCAACTATCCTTGGTACTGTTCCCCTTGGCATGTTAAATGATTTAGTAGTCTCTGTGAATGACTCATCTGCAACTCGGACTCCAACTATCCAAATTCTGTTGGATCTCTCATGTTGCTTAGGAAACCCACATACTATGGGGCAGATTCATTAAGGGTCGAATTTCGAAGTTAAAAATACTTCGAAATTCGACCCTCGAATTGAAATCCTTCGCCTTCGAATATCGAAGTCGAAGGATTTAGCGCTAATCCTGCGATCGATCGATTCGAAGGATTTTAATCCAACGATCGAAGGAAAATCCTTCGATCAAAAAATCACAGGCAAGCCTATGGGGACCTTCCCCATAGGCTAACATTGACTTCGGTAGGTTTTACCTGCCGAAGTAGAGGGTCGAAGTTTTTTTTAAAGGGGAAGTACGTCGACTATCGAATGGTCGAATAGTCGAACGATTTTTAGTTCGAATCGTTCGATTTCGTTCGAATTCGAACGAATTTAACCAATTCGATGGTCGAAGTACAAAAAAATACTTCGAAATTCGAATTTTTTTCATTCGAATCCTTCACTCGAGCTTCATGAATCGGCCCCTATGTGTTGATTTTCAGATGTATTTTTTAGAAAAATAGTATATTGGTAATAACTATTAATATGTAATGATGTCAGTTTCCTTGGTAATATGTGTCCCTGTCTATCTTGAAGATATAAGCAGTGCTAATATACAGTAGTACAGTATTTGACTTGGGGATAATACTTTAATCATAGGATAGCGTATAAGAAATGCTATGGCTCTCTACCTCTGTAAGGTATGCATGCTAAGGCAACTTGCAAAATGTAAAACTTCCTACAGAATTCCATTTATTGTGTGTTATTTATTGTATGTTTTTTTGTGGTTCTAAAATAAAATATAGTTTGTCCAGAAGCAGGAACACATTGCAACCGGTTTATCAGTGCATTTATTACATATGAGGGAAAGATGTGCATCCCTTAGTGCTCTTTCTCTTACACCCAGAGCTATAATAAAACAGGCCACTTTGCTGGTATTGAGCATTTATTGTGATTAAAGGAACAGTAACCAAACACCAAAAAATGAAAGAGTTTTAAAAGATTGACACTGTAGTGCAGTGTTTCTCTGTACTGGTAAAATCGGTGTGTTTTGCTTTAGAAATGCTACAATAGTTTATAAAAACAAGCTGATGGGGGCAGCCATTCAAAGCTGAAAAAAGAGAAAAGGCACAGGATACACAGCAGATAACGGATAAGCTCTGCATTATACAATGGGATTCTTCAGAACTTATATGTTATCTGCTGTGTATCCTGTGATTGAATGGCTGCCCCCATGGCTACACAGCAGCTTGTTTATATGAACTCTAGTAGAGTTTCTGAAGCAAACACACCTGTTTTACCAGTGCAGGGCAACAGTACATTATATTGTTATTCCTTTTAAACTCTTTCATTTGTTTTGGTGTAATTGTTCCCTTAATCTATTAACTACTACAAAATCTAAGGATAGCCTAATGATTTTAAAAACTAGTGGTGAGCACAACTTTCCCCTGTTTGTTATAGTTATACAGGAGCAGTGACCAGCTCCATGTTGTAGCTCCCACCCCCTCCAACTATAGTCAGGTGATCCCACTGGTGTCTAATAAAAGGGCAGCCAAGTTTGGGAGTTTTACTTTGAAAGCAGCTAGTAAGTTGCAGGTAAAACGTATTCGTCCCTTTTATAAAATGTATAATTAAACCATAGAATTCTTAATGAATCAGATGAAAATTGAGTATAGGACTGGCCAGATATGGGATGACTTTGACGTAGTTGGCCAGCTTAAATATATTGCAATATATGGACAAACAATCCCTGTTTTGTTTAAAGGGTAAGGCATTTTTTAGTAGCAGTATGCACAAAATGTCGCTGTCTTAAATATATTGATAATGGGTTGAGTGCAGAGGACTCTTGTATGTGTCTATATGTATTTTGTGGTCACAGCCTCATTGCACCCCCGCCTAATGGTTTTAAAAACTAGTGGTGAGCACAACTTTCCCCTGTTTGTTATAAGGATAGTTTAGGACAGCCAGTTCCATATAAAAGGACAAGGCCTTTCGGCGGACACAGGTCTCTCTGTGTTATTTTTGATCTGTTTCTCAACCAATCTGAACTTTCCTTCAGTTCTGTGTTCTTATGCCTCTATCAATTTGATTGTGCTGTAATACTGCTCACCGCCAAGCTATAATTTCTGTTTCCTCTATATCAGCTGTAGAAACCAGTTCACCTCATATATTCGGCTGCTCTTTATGCAGTTATGATGCATATTAGTCATGATGCCCACACGGGAATATTTCTATTACTTATAGAATGGCTCTACATGGTTTCCCAAGCAACAAGGCAGTATACAAGGGACCTCCTGTATTTCATGGTTTATATGACTAAGGGGATGTGACAGTTGAAGATTAAAACTGCCAGTCTGGTTTTTCTTTGTCGCTTACCTTTTTTCTGAGCCATGATGACGGAACCAAAGTATCTACTCCAACTATAATGCACTACATTGATAACTCACTTATCTGTCAAGATTTTCTGACTTATATATGACACTATTCTAAAAGACACCGTCAACTCTGGTTGAGATCAAGGTCAGTTTATATACATTACACCTCACTCAAGCTAAGACTCTGTCTTCATTACACTTCCAATGAATAACCAGGGTTTGACCATCAGCACATAGGAGAGTGAGCTTTAAATGTCCCACTGCATCCAACACTACTATCTGATCAATGAGCAATAATTAGTGATGGGTGAATAAATTTGCCAGGCGCAAATTCACTGCGAATTTCTGTGTTTCACCCCTGTGAAAATCACCGACATCAAAAAATTTCGGCAAAATTTGCTTTTGTCAAAACTGTTATGCCTCAACACTATCCGGAAGGCCATTGACTTCAAATTTGACGCAGGCGTCAATTTTTCGAGTTTCAACATTTTTTCGCTGAAGCGAAATGGGAGGAATTCGCCCATCACGAACACTAATCTTAATGTGGGCTATCACACAAAGCCATCTTCATCCCAGCTCATGCACTAGTGCATACTATTCATGTAGTACAAGAAATAAATGTGGTTATGTGTGTAAAGTATTTAATATTTTATTATTAAGCTTAGTACATTGCTCCTCATTCCTACTCTCTATAAATAACAGGCTTATCATCCAGGTTAGCTCAGCACATCAGCAGATTTAATGACAGTTGCCTTATGTTTACCCAAAAGTATCCACCAAATTTCCTGATGCCCTACTCACAGGAGTCCCTGAAAGATGTTGCTCTTTATTTGTCTCCCCTAAAATCAGGTGTTACTTTAAACCACCCCAGAATTTTGTTTAAATACCTCTCTGATCTTCCTGTCCACGTAACCAATCTTAATTTATTACAATAGCAGATAATCTTGCTGAATATAAAGACCAGTGATTCCCTTACTAAATATAATAAGGGTTCTTTGTGTGGAAATGACTTCAGTGAATGCAATGGAGTGAATTATAAACTGGTACATCATAGAAACAAGAGGAAATATAAGAAATAAAAAGGGATCTGTAAGGACACATGGCACATGTGGGCTAATAGCCTATGAGTAAATGCCCACACAGGCACGAAATGCATTAGGCCTATGTATGTCCTAATAAAGCCTTTTTAACTTAATGAAAACCAGAGCTACTGCTTTACTTGGAAATGGGTATCACCCTACTTGGATTTTTTGCATATTGAAAAATGAATGGTAAACCTTGGACTGGGGGTCCCTTTGGTAAGAAACCATTTCGTTATTTTTACTTTTTCCTCATTTTTACTTTTTCCTCATTTTATTTTTCTAGTTTCTTTATTTCTGGACTATTTATTTATTTTTGCTCCTGGATACAGCCACACACCAATATTCGTGTGTTTAAGTGGGCTAATATAGCCCTCACTCCAGTTAGTGGATAAAATGATCTTTTTTAAAAAAAAATACAGCCCCTCCAGCGCTAGGTCCATACGTAATCACATGCAGAAATAAATCCATACAGATGCCAAACCAAGATTGTGGTTTCATTTTTTTAAAATTGGATATAAAGATTGTCCCAAAAATATGTAGATACAGTATGCAAATGACAAATTCCATTCAAGTTTAAAAAAAAAAAAAAAAAAAAAGCACCCGCAATAGTCTATCCATACTATGGATGTCTAAGGAGACAGTAAGGGGCACATTTACTAAGTGGCACATTTACTATGCTCGAGTGAAGGATTCGAAGTAAAAAAACTTTGAATTTCGACGTTTTTTTTGGGTACCATTGAATAGGCACCTTCGACTACGACTTCGATTCAAACTAAAAATCGTTCGACTATTTGACCATTCGATAGTCGAAGTACTGTCTCTTTAAAAAAAACTTTGACTACATACTTTGGCACTTTAAACCTTCCGAGGTACAATGTTAGCCTATGGAGACCTTCCCCATAAGTTTTCTAAGCTATTTCTGATCGAAGGAAAATCGTTCAATCGATGGATTAAAATCCTTAGAATCGTTCGATTCGAAGGATTTGCGGTAAATCCTTCGACTACGATGCTCGAACGATTTTTCCTTCGATCGATTAATCAAAGTATTTGCGGTAAATCCTTCGACTTCGATACTCGAAGTCGAAGGATTTTACTTCGAGGGTCGAATATCGAGGGTTAATTAACCCTCAATATTCTACCCTTAGTAAATGTGCACCTAAGAGTCAAAGTGAATTCGAAGTGAATTTCGAATTCAAAAACGTAGAATTTCGAAGTAATTTTTGGGTACTTCGACCATCGAATAGGCCAAAATTCGATTTGAATTGAAAAAACTTTGAATATACGACCATTCGAAAATCAAAGTACTGTCTCTTTGAAGAACTTCGACACCTCACCACCTTAAACCTGCCAAATTGCTATGTTAGCCTATGGGGACCTCCTAGAACCTATAGCCAGTATTTGGCTAAGTTTTTAGAAGTCGACGTTTTTTTTTTGAAAATCCTTCAATCGATTGATTAAATCGTTCGAATCGTTCGATTTGAATGATTTCTACAAATTCAAGAATCAAGAATTTCTATGATTCAATGGTCAAATTTCGAAGTTTTACCACTTCGAAATTCGACCCTTAGTAAATGTGCCCCTAATATCTATAAATGTATCCTGGTTTATTTTACAGCTCTAGATTTATATTATATATACTTATGTTATTGGCATTGAGCTACATGTCACTTTAAAGGGCATGTAAAGTCTGAAATAGAATAAGGCTAGAAATGCTGTATTTTGTATACTGAACATAAACATGAACTTACTGCACCACAAGCCTAATCAAACAAATGATTTATGCTTTCAAAGTTGGCCACAGGGGGTCACCATCTTGTTACTTTGTTAAACATCTTTGCAAGACCAAGACTGTGCACATGCTCAGTGTGGTCTGGGCTGCTTAGGGATCGTCATAAACAAAGCTACTTGAGTTCTGCATGGCTGGGAAGTAAGGCGGGGGCTCCCCCTGCTGTTCATAAGTATGATTGTTTCCCTGCTCAGCAGTTAGGGACCGTCTGACAATTCCTATCCACAACAGTAAATGAAGGGAGAATTTCACTGCATACAGTCAGGTTTCTTATAAAAACGGTACACATTTTTTAATTAAAGTATATTGGAGATAGGTTTCTTTTTCATTAAAGAAAGTAAAAATGGGATTTTATTTTTTTGCCTTTACATGCCCTTTAACTCTGGATTAGTATTCCTACATTTTAGATTTAGCATTTCTACCTTTGCTCACCAGTGCTCATCTTTTGTTATATGTTCTGCATACATTTAGCATTGAAATAAAGGAACGTTGCATCACAGGCGTTGAGAGTGCTCTTTGAGAGCGTTGCCTTTATTTGCATTTGTGAAGAAGAGTAGTGATCAAAAACTCTGTGTGATGTGTGTTGAGAAGCACATGCAGATTCCTCTCTCTCTCTTATTAAACACACTCCATTACATTTTCATCTGCTCTGGAATAGTGTTGTCTGCTGTTTGATGGTCCTACTGCAGCAGATGTGTTCTTATCACTATGCTGGGTTGATTCTGGCCTGCAGCTGGGATTCCAGGCTCCTGTGACCACACTCTTCCTCCCAAAGCTCCGCTTGTGTTCTTTTTAATTTTTATGAAGATTCCATCTACCCAGTGCAATTTGCTGGAATTATGTTCTCTGTTATGTGTCTCTCTGTGGATTCATCACAACTTCTTTGTCCTGTTTTACCTATAAAAAAATCAATACTGATGACTGAGTTGCTCTGGAGTCAAAATAAGAGATGTAGGCATGTCTCACCAGAGGGAGTCCAATGTTTCTGTACTCATTCTTCCTTCTCCTCCCTTTAAAGGGGTTGTTGAGTTATGGCTCTGTTACCCCTAGACAGCTTGAACAGTGAGTATATATAGCAATGCTCTTACTTGCGTGTCATCTTTGACATTAATCGGGTTTATTTATCAAAGTCCAAATTTGTCTCAATATTTTCTGCAACAAACGCCGATCAAATCCGCTCCGGTTTTTGGTATTTATTCAATATTACATTTTTCTGAAAACATTTTTTGCGGGAAAAAAAATCAGATTTTCGAGGTTTTTTTTAGATTTTTTATCCGATTTTCAAGATTTTTCGGACTTTTGCCCGAAAACTCAGAAAACTTTGGGGTATTGCACAAAACCCAGTGCACATCAAAAAATCATTGGGATGTCTCCGGTTGACTTATATTCAACCTCGACAAATCTGAGATGCCGGATTTTCTGATTCAGTTCATCAGGGTTTAATAAATTCAGAAAAATTCGTGATTTTTTAAAAGTCCGATTTTATTAAAAAAAAAATCACAAATTTTTCATGATTTTTTGAGCCCGAAAATCCGCCTATTTTGGTACTTTTCAGAGAAAAAGTCAGAAAAAAACAAGCGATTCAGATTTTTGCTCGATTATATCGAGTTTAAATTGTGATTTTTTTTTTTAATAATAAATAAGGTCCAATTGTGGATTCTAGTTTGGTTAGACTTTATTTTTTTTTAACGGATTTTTATAAATAAGGCCCTCCATGAACCAATTCAGCTTATCAAAATGGCTGGGCAGTATGTTGCAGCCAATCAGTAATTGTAGTTGTGCAACAACACCCCCTTGATCACCTTAATAAACTGGTAGGTCAGGGTATTCCTAAAACCAAAATTGCAGGTAATAGTGCTAAGTGCAATTAATTAAATAAATAAATATATATCAATGTTGTAAACGATAACTTGTAATTGATTCTAAATGACAATTACATAGTAATTCTATAAAGTGCCAAGTGATAAATAATTGATTAGTAAGTTAATTATATTCAATAAAGTGCTGTGCTAATAATTAAAAAAAGAGGATCTCCAATTGATTTATAAATATAGTGAATTAATCAGTAACCTTGTTCCTAAACATTTAATTAATTATTGGATAAATTATTTCTCAATCAACTCAGTTCATGAAGAGATAGTAGGAAGAATGAAAAATAAGGAGGTGGAGTTGTCCCATAAACTTCTACCTGATTTTTTCTATCCCTGGGACACCACAAACATGTACAAGACAGGGAAACCAGGACTGTGGCATTTAACTTGCCCTAAGCTGTTGAAAAGCTGACTTAGCCTCACAAATGCCACAAATCGTCGGTCCCCTTAGAGTTCCAGTGCAGGAATGCAATAGGAAGGTAGAGTAGTTGAATAGAGTGATGGATTGAATTGCACACCACCCCGCTTGACCAGTTCCCAATTAAATACCTAAAAACCACTATAAACTTGACAATTAAAATCAAATAGATTATGCAGAGCTTCGCCAATGCGTTTCGCTAGTTTAGCTTTTTCAAGATGACTCAACTACTCTAAGTTAATAAGTTAATAATTAAGGTTATCATCCTTTCTGTTTGTTAGGGCTCCGGCGGTCAGCAAAAAGAAAGAAGAGGAAAGGAGTAGTGGAGAGAAGATTTCCCCCCCTAGCCAAGCAGCCGGGGATATGGAAAGCGAAGCAAGATTAAGCAAGCACGTGTATTATGCAAGACCCAAAAAAGGTGGATCAAGCACTTCTCCATAAAGGATCACTGTGCATCGCTTTGGTCAAGCTTCCACTTCATCGGCCTATTCCAGTGGATCAAGGGGATCTGACTACACATGATCTTAGTGGCCCAAAGACCAAGTGTTTCCACTTCCTCATATAGGATCATAAGAAGGTACTACACTTGATCTTAGCCAAAAGGTCATGAAAAGAGTATTACTGATGATCAGCGTGAAATTCGCTGTTATTCAATGTTCTATGACAACATGAAAACATGAAAAATTCCAAGGTGGTGAATCATTCAACGTGGGCACATCAGGGAGAGATCCGCTCGTTTGGCAATCTCTACATCTATGGCCACCTTGACCAGAAAATCTGGTCTGGTTGTAGGCTGCAACCAAAGAACGGGTTGAAAGTGAGGCTTTGGTTTTATCAATAGCCTTATTCAGGCTCTCCATGATTCTTCTTCCATTCTGACCTCCCAACTGCTGCCCAGTTTCTAGGGTAAATCCTAGGAAGCAGATAGGTGTTAGAACTCCAAACCTGACAGCTGCACAACAAAATAGTATAAATAATAAATTACTAAAATATACTAAAATCAATTGCAGATTATCTTGGAATACCACTGTCTAATTTTAAAGTGAACTCCCCCTTTAAACATTTTCTATAGGGATACTTAATGTAGAAAGCAGCTCTCAAAGACCACCAAGAGTGTTGGGCACTTAAGATGTGGTTTTATCAAAGTTCAGCTTTGTTCCAAAGTGGAGATCGTCCTTAATGTCCCTTCCAGGCATAAAAATGAAAGAGAACATTATGCTGTAATGTTAATGTACTGCTGTTCTCAACCTGGAAACCTTTTCATTCTGCTTTGTACAGATCTGCCCAGCTGTTTCCTCACGATTTTTTCTTTTAATTGCCTATAAATAACCAGAAGGAAGCTTGCGAATATGCGTTATTTTACATGCGGAGTGCTTTAGCAATGCCACGTATCTATTTCTGCTAAATTATTTCTAGAAGCTTGTTAGCAGAACATTTATTGTTTGCTCCTCTGACTCACAGACAGCCAATCTCTCAGACAGCCAATGCCTTCATTTTGGTGAGAAAAACCCTTGTTTCAGTAACAGCATGCAGATTAGTAGTGTTATTTCCCGTAATGCAAATAAATGAATGTGTATAGATCTCTTTGCTTTTCCATGTGCAGAATGGGTTTATTTTAGCATATTTGCATGCCCTTGTCTGCCCATTCATTATTAATATAAATATGCTTTCTCCCACTTCTTTGAACCGTCAGTAACATGTTTATTACAGAAATAATACTCCAGCGCTGGCTGCCAAAGAAAGAGATTCAGAATATGAATAGAGGAGATGGGAAGAATAATCCATCACATGTCTGGATCTATTAAACCAAATAATAGATGACAGGATCTAGGCAAACAGCGTAGCTAAAAATGATGTTGATCTAGTATCATCAGTCTTTCCAAATGCATATGAATATCCAGTGACTCTCCTGATGTTGCAGAACTGCTTCTATCCCCTAAATTGCCAATGTTTGAGTTTGTCAGACCAGGGCATTTATTTGTCAAAGTTTCATTCACCCCTCGGTAAACCCCTCCACTGACAATGGTTCTTTGAGGCCAATCAGCTATTAGTTTTGTTGCAGGCAGAATATGAGCATTGATGAACATCTGGGGATCTAAAAATTGCAGCTTGCCTTTAATGGTGGAGATTTCTGTTCCCTGAATACCTGGCAGAGTACCTTTGTTCAAGACATATAGGAACATGCACACACACTGGCTTAACTATAGAAGAAGCAGATCCCTGGACCTGGAATGAGGGGTTCACTTCCATGGGTGTCCGCAAACAGGGGCAAAGGGGGTTTGCAGTACTGTAACTACCCTCTTCCGGCCAGGGTCCATGATGTGTACCTGCTCCCACCCCTCCAGACGTACGGTTTCCTTACTGCATTCGCTGCTGTGTCATCTCTGGGGGGCCCTTAGGGGGTGCTGACCTGGGTGCAATCCCTAGGGTTGCCACCTGTCCAGTTTTGACCCAGACAGCCCGGTATTTTGAAGGGCTGCCTGAGTCAAAACTAGATGGGCATGTCCGCCGATTGCCCGATCGCCATGTCAATCAAGGGAATCCTGCCCGGTTTTCCTTATTTGGAGAGGAGAGTGTTAGTAGTTTAGGAAAAAGAATATTAGACCCCTAGTTATGCTTTTGTAGCCCTATGCTGTTCAGGCCCAGATTTGCGGCGAGGTTGCAAAGGTCCAGGCCTAGGGCGGCATCAATTAAGGGACGGCATGCCGCCCAGGCGCACAAGCAATAACTTTGATTCCAGTCGTTTGGCGCTAGTGCTACGGCAAGAAGACAGGATGCGCGCTATCCTTTGAGAGGGAGGGGCGAGGGCAAATCCGGCCCTGATTCTGTTACTGCCAGAAATCTAGCTTCGATTTTCTTCCTTGTGGCACTGTCAGGGCCGGAACTAGGGGCAGGCAGAGTAGGCACCCGCCTAGGGTGCAATCATGGGGGGGGGGGTGGGCTCACTTTTAAGGGTAATTTTTTTTCTTTTTTTATAAAACTGGTTTGCTTGGCCTTTAATTTTGCCTGTTTCAACTCCCTCTTGCCCATGATTCATACTGCGGGCATAAGCACTCCCCACGTCCCTCGTGACAGCTGCTGGCACAGGTACATATTTGTGGGCAATATCTTGGCTGCTGCTGGCACAGGAAAACAGATAATTAGGAGCAATATGATGGATTTTTTGCTGCTGCTGGCACAGGTACAGGTATTGGGGGCAATAGGAGGGATTTGCACAGGTACATGGTGTCTGCTCACAAGGTACACAGATGTTACGGGCAATATGATAAATTTTTGTCAGGACTACCGGGCAGGCATTGGGTGAATTTGACCCGTTTCGCCAAAAATTTGCCGTTGGAAAATGTCGCCGACGCCCATTAAAGTCTATGGGTGTCAAAAAAATTTTGTTGCGCAAAATTTTTTTGCCGTGCGTCTTTTTATTTTGACACATGCCATACAAGTCTATGGGCGTCAATTTTTCGGCGAAACAAGGCGAAAAAATTCGCCCATCCCTACTTTCGTGTATTGTAATTGAAGTGGAAATATTTGCGAAATATTCGATTGGAATCAGACATACAGCTGTTAATTATTCAGTGTATAACAACTGTGTATGATGTTTCCAGCTCTATTAGCAGCAACAATGAACAAGGACACAGATCAGAAAGCAATACTCATTGGGGAATTCTCTTTCATTCATTGGGTCACTGATCCTAGAGAGCTGGAGAAAAGTTTTGTTGACAATATTCCTTAGGAATAGAATAAAGCAGAATCCTAATTGTATTCAAACAATATTTTTTGATGAGATAATACTAGATAATAACTTAGTTAATAACCAAGGACAGCAATGGTTGTGCACTCGAATTTGCATACAGGTATAGGATCTGTTATCTGGAAACCCATAATCCAAAAATCTCCAAAATATACGAAGACCATTTCCATCAGACAATCCAAATTTTAAAAAATCATTGCTTTTTTTCTCTGTAATAATAAAACAGTACATTGTACTTGATCCAAACTAAAATATAATTAACCCTTATTGGAAGCAAAACCAGCCCATTGGGTTTATTTTAATGTTTAAATCATTTTCTAGTACATGTAAGGTATGAAGTTCCAAATTACAGAAAGATTTCATTTCTGGAAAACTCCAGATCCCGAGCATTCTGGATAACAGCTCCCAAACCTGTATATAAAATGTCAATGCTGGATACTGATGGTAAGTGTCTCTAGAATGGACTTATAGCAGATGAGGGTCCATCTTTATGACCAGACTAAAAATGGAGCAGGGTGGCTCTATAGAATCCCATTGTACAAAAACATTTTAATATAGATGGATAGGTGTGTATGAATCAACACAGGACATGGTAAAAGAACATATTTTTCTAGTTACTAAGAGTCAACAAGACATATCCAAAAGCAATGCAATTGAGTTCATCATCTTACAGGATAGCAGTGACACGGGTAATATTAAAGAAGAAGAGCTGCGCTATAATAGCTCATGGCAAAAAGCAACCTCTTCTTCACCACGACTTTATTTGGCTTTGCAATTTCCCCCTAGAAAGACTTCATACATCAGGAAAATAGCTAAAAATGTTGTATCATATTGTAGAACATCCTGAACAAAGTCTTCCCAGGTTGATTAATAAAACCTATTGACTTTGAAGCTAGTCCATTGACTGTAACCAAATTATAAATAATAAGGATGGAACTTCAGATTAAATAAGGTTCACGCGGTTGCAAAGATGAAAATGAAGCCGGGTGCAATGAAAGGAGAAGACCAGAAAGTAATAGTTATAAAGCAGGTTCATCTGTCCCTTAAAGCAGGAATAAAGGCAATATTGTACTGTCGGAAACACAATTTCCTCTAACGGCACAGGAGCCAAGCATTGTGATCAATCATCTTCACATGAATACGTTTTAAACTTTTCATCTTTTTATCTAAAGGCTCCAAACGTCTCAGCCATAATCTTATTAGAGGGTTTAAAAAGAAAGCATGACTAAGCCTGTGCCCATCCTCTGTACCAAATAAGATAAGCACAAGCCTCACCTCAAATCATTATCTGAAGGGGTGCTACGTTCCTCTTGCAGAGAATGTACTGCTGCTGGCCTTTACTGCATCCTCCTAATTCAAGCATATTGTATATATCTGAATTATGTCTTTAGAAATGTCTCCTTGGAACATCTGAAAGGAAATGTCGCTAGGTAATGAAAACACCTAACTATTCAACCTAAATCTCCCCCTAGGGAGCAAGAACAAGGGTTTAGGGGCCTATGCCTTAGAGTTACACTTTATACATTTATCAGAAACCAAATTCGTGCCTGGCGAATAAATTCGCCCATCACTAGTGAACACAAGTAAGACCCAAATAGGTGCCATGAGCATTAGAAGACCTGCACATTCTGTTTGCTCAAGGCTCAGAACACAGCTTGTATGTGCTATTGGTTGGCACAATTGTACAGGGCTCTAAGCAGCACCGCAGTATTGCCATTAAAAGAAAACTATACCCCAGAACAATGTAGGTCTCTATAAAAAGATATTGCATAAAACAGTAAAACCCTGCTTCATGTAAATAAACCATTTTCATAATCATATACTTTTTTAGTAGTATGTGCCATTGGGTAAATCTAAATAGAAAACGGTCATAAAAAAAATAAGGGCCGTGATCTGGGATCGTAGGATTCACGGTGCACACAAACAAACATACGTTAGGTCACATGAGCCAATTAAATGACAGAGCTCTAGACACTGTCTCTGTTTGTTTAGGATAGAAGCTGCCATATAAGCTTGGTGTGACATCACTTCCTGCCTGAGTCTCTCTCTGCTCACTTACAGCTCTGAGCTCAGATTACAGCAGGGATGGGAGGAGGGAGGGGGAGAGGAGCAAACTGAGCATGCCCAAGCCCTGCCCTGGAGGTTTATGCTGAAAACAGGAAGTCTGATACAGAAGCCCATGTGTACACAATAGAAGGAAAGAAATGCTGTGTTTCTTTTGACAGAGGACTCAGAGCAGCATTACTTCGAGGGTTTACTGGTGTATTTATATAGACCTTTCTGATAAAGCTTACTTAATTTTAGCCTTTCCTTCTCCTTTAAATATACATACCAGTTTGGTAAGATTTAATATGTCACTAAATATGACATAAACTTCTGTGCTTAAATATTCTATTTGGGGGTAAAGTTTTCCTGTAAGCAAACAAGCCCTATGTGCATAGTAATGAATGGGATCTGCCAGTCACTGTACTCACGAGGCCGAATTTAGTACACTGAGGGGGTGATTTATCAATATTTGAATTCAAATTTTTTCAACAAATCATTTTTTTTTGTGCTAAAACTCGTGTATTCAAATTATGCTCTGAAAAACTTGTACGTACAATAATTATTGCATGCAAAATATTCCTAAAGTTTGAAAAGCTGCCGAGTTCATGTAAAAGTCAATGGGAGCATTTGATGGCAATTTGAATGGGTTTTTCCAATGCAAATTTTTCACATTTTTTGACGCACTGAAAATGATAGTGTAAAAATTCATGCTATTCAAATTTATTTCTCAATTTTTTTCTATCAGTTTTTTTATGTTGTGATTTTTTAATAAATTAGCAAGCATTTTGTTATTTTTTAAACTTAGAATTTAATCGAAGTAGAAAAAAAACGTGAATTTTGCCCATAGGATACCATTCACGTCAGACTTTTCGTGGAACAATCAAAGTCAGACTTTTCATGGTACCCCAGTGGGCCTCAGTTCTGGCAGGACTGAAAAAGAATGATCCCACTTAAATGCATATACTAACATGTTATACCTGCACTGTATTTGTGATATTCAACAAAAATCCTAAATCAACCCTCTCATTTGATTTCATTGATTGAAACCAGTAGGCTTTTTGGTTAGCAGAGGATAATACCCCACACTTTCTGTGCTCAGCACTTTCCTCAAATACTCACAAATTAGGCATTTCTCATATATATTCCTTTAAAGGGGATATTTCCCCCAAGAATGCATATTTTGCATAATGAAAGAAGTAATTCTAAGCAATTTTTTAACTATGCAATCATTAAAAATGTTCTGTGGTTTTAAAGCACCTATTAAATTCCCCTTTTTGTTCTCGGTCTGACGCTTAAAGCAATGTAGCAGAAGTCCGTTCTCCTCCACGTCGTCCTCCTCCTAGCTCTAGGTTTATTTCTTCAGATGTTCAAGGCAGAGAATATAAAATGCCAGACAGATACTACTTTCAATAGCAATTGCATTAACAAATAACTTTTAAACCATTGGAAATCTTAATTAATTTATATTGGACAGTTGCTTAGAATTACATTTTCTTTTATTATGCATAACAGTTTTGCAGAATAAAAGATTCCCTTTAACTTTAATTAAAATGAATGACTTATACATAGATACAGGAATTGCTTCAGTGAGAGTCCTGCTTACCAGCAATATGCCAGTCATCTGTCCAACCGCTTTCCAGCCACCCAATATAGAGGAAGCCCCTGTGGGCTTGGAAACCCTTTCTCCTGGGACCCCCATATCTATAGGGTCTGCTTCCTCTATAGTTACACCAGTGTGCAACCCATGATTGCTACTATTACACCATAATAAAAAGAATATAGAAGAAGAAATACATTCAGTGCATCCAGTGACCTAAGCATAAATATGTTGTGGTTATGACACACTTGGGTCTTCTCTACTTAGCATTTTTCATTTGGCATCTCCTGTTTCTAAAGCCCTGGTATAGGTGCCAGGCTAGGAAGTGTGCCATAAAAATGTAAAGGGCACAGAGCAATTAGAATTATCATTGGTGCCATGTAAACTAGCGAAAGAGAGCAGAATCAGTCAATTGGGATTTGTCGCTACTCCAAAATAGTTCTATGCTGCTGTCCAACTAGCAAAGTTACAGCAGGTAGAGTCTTGCAGCCCCATACCTGTACCTGCAATAAAATCGGGTACCCTGTAGGATTTTTGAGTGCGGGTATAGATGCGGGTCTGTGGGTCACGGGTCTACGGATTGTCTTGTTTATATTTCTTTTCTTAAGTTTTATTGGCTATTTTTTACTCATTTAAAATTTTACAAAACTTTTTTCTGTCTCCGCCCACTTTTGATAATGCCACTTCCAGTCTGCAGCAACAGCACTTCCTGTTTAATGGTGGTTGGCGGGTTGTGGATTGGGTTGCGGATAAGGCAGTTGTGGCCCAGGGTCGGGTAGTGGGTCTAAGTGTGTAAATATTCGGGTTGTGCTTTGTGATTCGGGTTGTGCGGGCTTCGGCTTTGGGTAGGGTCCGGGTTATAAAATATTGTTTCTGTGCAGGACCCTAACAGCAGGGCCAAGTTACCAGATCACCCAAGGCAGAGTGCGCTAATAACCCCAGAGCACTCTTGTTAGCATGCCGCTCCCCTGGTTTCCTGTGGCAGGCGGGGGGAGACACAGGAACTAGAGGCAGCCAAGGAGAGGAGGTTCATGCTTGGTGCCCCTTCATCTTTGCACCCTAGGCACGTGCTTACCCCTAGTTCCAGCCCTGTTACAGGGAAAAAAGTGAGAATGAGTTGTGGTTTCTGGCTGCTATATAACTGAACTACTTCTATAGTTGCTCGGCTAGGAATTGGTGGATATGATTAGGCTGTAGCATGCAATAAAGCAATAAGGTCTATATTTCTGTCTACCAGACCACCAAGATGCTGCTATGCAGTTGGTTGACTAGAGACTGTCCATAGGGCTATACAGGTACATAAGCAGCATTTAGGATGGGAAGACCTTCTGTTTGTTTGTATACAAAGCAGAATGAATCCTTGGAGCCCCTAAAATTGCTTTTTCATGAAATATCCTATAGATAAAGGCTCAAGCACTGGGTTTGAAATCACAACCAGTGTACTGTAGCTGCTAATCAGATTCCAACTACAGACTAGTTTAGCCCTTATTGATCTGATCTCAATTCAGCTGAAAATCTGTTTGAAAACTGAGGGGATGTGTCATCATCATCACCTGGATAACAGAGGAAGACTTTCTGGAAAAAATTAACCATAATTACTCACAGTGTGAAAAACTGGCATGAAAACACTGCGTGTACAAACACAAAACTGGTGCTTTCTAGTAATAATAACAACAGACTCTGTTGTATTTGAGTAAACATCCCCTGTGTCTTTGGGTGGTGCTATATTTCAGGATGTCATGTAGGAGGCCCCAGTGTCGGACTCACCCACCGGGATACCAGGAAAACTCCCGGTGGGCCCAGGTGTTAGTGGGCCTCTTGATTCTAACCATTTGGCCTATTTCATGATCATTCCCTATTTCTGTAAGAGGCTTCATAATGGAAGAACAGAGTATAGTATGTAGAGATAAAAGACTAGAAAATTAAAGAGGTTAAATGAGGAAAGGATAAATAATTGTTTTCTGATACTGGGAGGCAGGACCGCCATCAGAAATCACAGGGCCCCATACGACAAAATTTCCTGGGCCCCCTGCGCTGCGCCCACTGCAAGCCCCACCTACAGGTCTGCCCTCCCCAACCCCTCTGGTCCGCCCCCACCACACAGCAAAAAAACAAAAAAAATATTGGTGGCTAGGGTTCCCACATGTTAATAAAAAATAAAAAGATATTGGTGGTCAGGGCCCCCCATAAAAAAACAATTGTGGCCAGGCCCCCCCATTAAAAAATATTGGTGGCTAGGACCCCACATGAGGAAAAAAAATTGGTGGCCAAAATTGGTGGCCAGCCCCCCCCACACATTATAAGAAAATTCAATTCTGCATGCATTAAGAAATCTTATATTAGAATTTAGAATTTCCCAGATTTGTTACCATATACAGTGTGTTTTTGCAAATCATATGCAGTAAATTTATTGGTTAGTAAATTGTTATGTGTAAAATCTCTGGTGTCAGATGTGTCCCTTCATCCTTTAGCTTTTTAAAAAGAAACCAAAATAATGGATTGGTGCACAAGAAGACATCAGGTGCCGCCCATGCTATGAATCCATCGACTGGGTGTTGCTGGAAGAGAAAGGTGCCCAACCCCCTTTTTTGCCCGAAAGAATAGTAAATGATTTGTAAATAAGATAAATAAATTAATAATTATTGTAGCCCTGTGTGAATAATTGGTCAATCAGAAAGCAGTGGGTTTAGCTTCTGGTAGTTATATTAAAGAATTAAACACTTCAATTTCAATTAAGACATAGGGAAGATGTCAATGCAAAATAAACAATAATGCACTTCCATTTATTAAAGGTGAACCAAACCCTTTTTTTTTAAATCCCCTAAACCCCTACCCTACATAAACCCCCCCCCCCTCTGCTCCAGCCCAGCCTAGGTGTTACCCTGGGTAAATGCCCCTAACTCTTTACTTACTCCTCTTTGCAGGTTCAGGGCATCAGAGTTCACGGGCGTCATCTTCTTCCCTTCGGTGATCTTCGGGAAGAGAGCAGCGCGTCGACGCATGTGCAGTTGGCGCGATCTGCTGGTCTTGGACAACTGCGCATGTGCCGAAAGCTGCGGAAATTGCCGAAGCGCCGGAAGACGACTCGAAGATTTCCGTAGAGAAGAAGATGTCGACCGTGAATTTATGCCCTGAATCTGCAATGAGGGGTAAGTAAAGAGTAAGGGGCATTTACCCAGTGTAACATCTAGGTTGGGGGAAGCAGGGAGGGGGGTTTATGTAGGGTAGGGGGTAGGGGATTTTAATCAAAAGGGTTTGGTTCTCCTTTAAGGTTTCATATTTTTATATTTCTCAAAGAAAAACTCTAATTGCTACAACATTTAAAACTTTTCTTGTTCATAACAGATATTTTGCTTAATCTTGACTAAAATAAAGTTTTTCACTTTGATGTGGCCACAGGTAAAGCTACTCAGGTCTTACAATGGAGATCCGCTGTCATGTCTTGAGCCTCAGAAGAAAGGAAACTTTCCAACTTCACGTTTCTACATTCGTCCTGGCTGGGGTAAATCTGTGTGTGTGAGTGTGTAATCCAGCCAGTAATAATGACATGCTATTCCATCCAGCATAGATATGTAACATCAATGGACATTTCCGTGGACCTCAAGATCATCTCCATCCTCTGCATAAATCTTCTGTATTTCCTGACCCCACCATCAGCTACACATTTAACCTGAGATACTATCTTCCTCAGCATGAGATTCTTTAGTAACATCAACTTGTGAAATCCTGAGGGGCAGTCACTCTTCTGATGCATGGTGGTAAGTAAGGGTTGATTGAACGTGAGATACAAAAGGCTAAGGGTATAACAAGAAAGCAAGCAGAGTCTAAGATCACAGTCTGCTTTGTCTTCCTGCACATCATGTCTATTGATCCCATACACCAAATTGAGGGTTTTTTTCCTCATTTGAGGCAAATTGGCAGCAGCTTCAAATGGGGTTTTTTACCTTCTCCTGGAAGTTTAGTTGTAGTTAAACGAACAAAGGGTGGGACGTCATAGACACGTGCAGTTTGAGCCTCATTTGTTGTCTTTGTTTGTCACGTTTGTCCTGTTGTGTGAGGCGTTACACCCGGCGTACTAGTAACAAGGCTGAAGAACTGACGTGTGCTAATTCAACCAGTGGTGTGACTGTGAGTAAAGTACTGTTGCATTGACAGACTAGATTTATCTAGGCCTAAATTGCCTTTGAGATTTGGGATTAATGCCAATTTTGCCTAATTTTAAAATAGTACTATAGATTCATAATGGGCACTTAATACCAAAGAACACAACACAACCATAATACGAACTAAAGTTTCTGAGAATTTGAGGTCCCTTAACAAATTGCAAGCCTAAAAAAAAAGTTTAGAAAAAAAAAACTTCAGTTTTACTTCAGTTTTGTAAAAACCCCCAATGCAAGTAAAATAGCTCAGTGCTGCACATCTCTGGTCATTGGAGCCTTTGCCCTGATGCAGAACTCAGGCCCCCTTGCTCTCTAACTGCAGCCCCTTGTATGAACAGTTTACAAGCAGTGAAGGACAACCAGCCACACTGACCCTGCCAACAGGAGATGGGGAACAAGGTAGATATAGAGGTGGGTTAGTAGTCCTACCATTAGACTCAGTTATATAATCTTTTTCGCCAATTGGCTGCTTCAAACCACAAACTTTGGGCTCACTACAAGCCAATAATTGATATAATTTTTATACAGCCTGAACTGGGGTTTCTTACAGATACAATACATTATATATAGAGAGAGACTGAGTAATGTGTTGTAACGGTGGCCCAAAAGAGCAGATCTCTCCCCGATGTGCCCACATTGAAGTGGGCGATATCGGGCTGATTCGAGCGGATTTCTCTCCCCGATATACCCACAGTGAAGTGGACGGGTTGATCCGATCGTGGGCCCTAGGGCCCAACCATTGGATCATAATGCATCCGAAACGGGCATCTGAAATGGGTGGTCGGACCTCATAAACGCCCCACGGCCAATGTATGGGGGCCTTAAGACACACTCGCTCCTAATTGCTGATTTATGGAGAAACCTATTGTGCTAAAGTAGTGCACTGATTTTACAGGTAATCACCAGTGCACTGTGATGTTCTGCAGGAAGACCCCCTAATGTGTAGGACAAAAACATCAGCTTTTAGGGCTAGTCCACACGGGGAGATAGCGACGCGTTTGCGGTCGCGGCGACAAAGCGCCGCGACAGTCGCCGCGACCGGCGCAGGCGACAGTTTTGTATGGGCGCCTATGTAAAAACGCCTGTGCTAACCACACGAGGCGATGCGCTTTTCAACAGTCGTCGTTCAACAGTGGCGAGGCATTTTCAGGCGACTGTTGAAAAGCGCATCGCCTCGTGTGGTTAGCACAGGCGTTTTTACATAGGCGCCCATACAAAACTGTCGCCTGCGCCGGTCGCGGCGACTGTCGCGGCGCTTTGTCGCCGCGACCGCAAACGCGTCGCTATCTCCCCGTGTGGAATAGCCCTTAAAGGGTTGTACTAAATTGCAATATATAGAACAATATCCCACTGTCCTAATACAGTTGGCAGATATATGTATGTACAGTTTATCTATGCACAGTGCTAATCTTTATGCAGTGCTGCTTTACAAATACAGATGCTAAATGGCACCATGACAATTTGTAGTAGACAGATCAACTCTAATTAATTATTGGTTGCTATGGGTAACTGCACCCATATTTTAGTCCCACCCAGTACATTGTCCTGTTATGTTAAAGGTTTAAAAAAACATTCATGACTCCAATACAGTTCCTACAACAACATTGTACAGGGGTGTAACTACAGAGGAATCAGGCCCTGCAGCTGCAGGGGGCCCAGGAGGTATAAGGGGCCTCATGAGGCAACCTCTGGATCTGCTGGGAGCCCTAAAATTAATTTGCTGGGTAACATCTAGTTGCGCCACTGACATTGTACTAAGATTTTACATTCTAATCATCTTTGGATTTGGATCAAGTACAAGATACTGTTTTATTATTACAGAGAAAAAGGAAACATGTTTTGAAATGTTAAATTATCTATGGGAGACAACCTTCCCGTAATTCAGAGCTGTCTGGTTTGTTTTGGATGACAGATCCTATACCTGTGTCTTGCATGTCCTCATGGTTTATTGGTTCTCATTTATCAATACTGGACAAATATGCACTTGGGTAGTAACCAATGGCAAGTATTAGAAATGTTTATTTGCTTGTTCTGTGTGCAGCTGGCTGGAAAATGCTAATCACTTACTGTTTGCTCTGGGTTGGCGCCCAGATACAGATTTGCCCAGTGAATATATATGACTCCCACTATCTCTCTAAAGTAAGGCTCAGTGAGATTTTTTGCAACTGTGAAAGAAGTTCCCGAATCCGATATTGAATATTGCTCCTTGTGCTGTGAGCCTTCTCATGAATAAAGTATATTTGTCCTTCAAAGTGGTACTGACATTCGTCAGTTTGTTTAAAAGCTGTGCAGTTTGTTTAAATCAAAGTAAAAGGCAAAGTTTATTTAGCTGACCACAGATACATTTGCCTGCAGCTCTCTCTCCTTTATTCTCCATGGCTCAGAGAAGGTGACAAGGATTACTCTTGTGCTCTGCCTGTTAATTGTGCCCAGATCTTACAAACTGCAATGCCTCGTGCCAAAGCTGAACACTGGCCACAGGCCATGCACAAGAGACAAAGCCCACACCCTGATGGTCTGGAGTACCCAGAGCATGCGGGTAGAAGTGTCAGCTCTGTCCTGAAACAAATGAAACTAATTGCACAATCTACGGGTAATTATACGACAGGAAACCAACACTGTTGGTATTGGTTAAATTACTAGCATCATCATTATGCTCCATCTGCCCATATTACTGCCCAGATTTAAAGCCGTTCACTTTGTGACCCTTGATGATTGACAGCACAAGGGGGTCTGTATTTTGTACCAGTTTTAGGTAGAGGTTATGATGAGATGGGACAATGGACACAAACTGGTTATGACAAATCCCCAATTAGATTCTTACAATATTTGTGCCCACATGGAGTCTGCCATAGTGACAATTGTAAATACTTCCATTGTTTCCAAAATCTATATAGATTTGGAACCCCAAAGATGGCAGTCAGCATCTAAAGGTGGCCATACACGGGCCTATAAAAGCTGCCGACAGACCGTGTCGGCAGCTTATTGGCCCGTGTATGGGGCCCCCCGACGGACTTCACCGATCGAGATCTGGCCGAAAGTCGGCCAGATCTCGATCGGATGGGACAAAAAATCCCGTCGGATCGCGGCCGCATCTATTCGTTGATGTGGTCCCGCGATCCGACCGCCCGTTAAGCATCGTTAGGATCCGATCGTTGGGCCCTAGGGCCCATGATCGGATCAGCCCGATATTGCCCACCTCAAGGTGGGCATATCGGAGGGAGATCCGCTCGTTTGGCAACATCACCAAACGAGCGGATCTCTCCATGTATGGCCACCTTAAGTCATGTCTTGGGTGAATATTAGTATTTTGCCCCTGCAGGAGCCATCCTAGCCCCTCTGCTGCCCTGAGGCCAGGGCCGGATTTACATTGGCCCAATGTCGTTCGCCGCCCCTGTCCCCTCCCTTTTATTTGCTCAAACTTTCATCATCAGGACCAGAGCAATGGGGATTGGCGCACTGGAAATTAAAAAAACTATCGTATCTCCTGCGCATCCTTAGTGTTTCTGAACCAATGTGGGTATGGTTGGGTAGCATGCTGCCCCCTAAAATCATGCCGCCGTAGGCCCGGGCCTTGATGGCCTCTCCACTAATCTGGCAGCTTTCTTGCTACTCCCCCCCCCGCTCACCTTCTCAGTGTCTGAGGGGTTCCACGTCACTACAAAAAACAGCAATTCAGCTCTTAAAGTTACTAGAGCGCCTTTTTGCCATCCCCATAACTTGTGGAGCACCTTACTGGTCCAGTGCCCCTGAGTTGCAACTAGAAGTTACTGATCCCACTGCAAATTCATTTTTGTGCCCCCCTATACTTTGGATATAAATTATTTTTATATTATATCTCCTAGGCCCCCCTGCTTCCTCTACAGCTAGGCCCCTGCTATAACCCCTTAATAAATTGTCTCTATTATTTTTATTTCAACATTTTACACTTTTCGAGAGCAAATTAATCCTATCAAACCTCCAAAAACTGCACTTTAATTCAATCAAAAAAGTAATGTAAAAAAAATCGCCAGATATTTCCCTGTAATTCCTATAAATTTATATAGCACGCGGCTCCATCATGCGGGTCAGAGAAGCGCCTAGAATTATGGGTAGACAATCAACTCAATTCCAGGTTTATTTGTTTTTTGCAGAAATGTAAATGCACATTTTTAACTTAAATATGTCAAGTTCTGTTTAGAAAAAAAAAAAAAAAGACCAGTTGTGTAAAAGGTTTTTATTCCAGTATTTACACCTCACATTCCCGGGAGCCTGACTGGTTATATGTGCAGGGGGCCGAGCCGTTCTCAACCATCTCACAAGTTTCTTTGCTTCCAGGACTGTAGTCTACATAAAATTCCTGGGCGGATGGAGTCATTTGAGTTAATGACGGGCTTTTCTGGTGCCTGTGATTTTTCATGAGAGATCCCTGCTGCAGGTGCCTCTTGCCAGCCGGAGATCTCCTCCAAGCGACATAGATAACGAAGGAGATCACAATCACTGACAAGAAAAGAGCCACAGTCCCTGCAATGATTTTGTGTAATGAGATTAATTCTGTAGCCCCTTCATTACTCTCATAGACTGACTCCGTCATGCCGACAGTTGGAGGTACTGAGTAATTGTTCTCCTGCTTGGTGCTGATAATGCTGAGCTGGACGGTGGGGGTCCAGGCGATGTTTTTCAGCTCCCTGTTTTCTATAATGCTTTTACTACACACATTATAATTCCCTACTGCTTCCATCACGTTAACCCCTTGCAGCTCTTTGGGGCTGGCACAGAGAATCGTATTGTCTCTCAGTCCTTTAAAACTTTTCAGCCAGTTTACTAAAGAACAGATATTTCTGGTACATTCCCATATATTTCCGGCCAGGCCTATATCCGTGACTGATCCCCAAGTGTCCAAAATATCTTGCCCAATGAAAGTGAGTTTATTAGAATCCAAGTTGAGACGCTGGAGATTAGGGACACACTGGAAAACACTAGGGCCACTGAAAGCTTCAATCTCATTGCCAGACAAATCCAACCTCTGCAGCGAGTGCCACGTCCATGACATGGTCTGTCCTATGAGGCTGATCCTGTTCCACTGCAAGTACAGACTCTGCAGACTCACCAGCCTGGGGAAGAGAGCAAGATTGAGTCTGGAGAAATGGTTGTGCTCCAGGTGAAGCTCTTTTAACCTAATCATGCCTGTAAAAACATTCCTGGCCAGGCTCCGGATTCGGTTATATCCCAAGTCCAAAATTTCTAGGTTCCTGCAATCCTGAAATATCCTTACTGGGATTGTCCTTAGCAAATTGGATCTTATATGCAGACTCTGCAGCTTCCTCAAGCCTTTAAAGTGGCCGGGGCCTAAAGTTTGCAGTATGTTATAAGACAAATCCAAATTCCTCAGGTTGGTGACAGGTCGAAATGTATTGTTCAATAAACGAGAGATCCTGTTGGAGCTGAGGATCAGTTCTTTGAGCCTGCGGATCCCATTGAAAGCGTTCTCATCGATGCTGCTAATGTGGTTATGGTCCAGGTACAGCCAGGTGAGCTGATTCAGACCTTTGAATTGGTTGAATTTCAGCAGGTGAAGGCTGTTATACCGAAGGGACAGCCCTATGCAGCCTGTGGAGACAGACGAAGGAACGTCCTGCAGTTTCTGAGACTCACAATAAAACATTTTGCCATCGCACCTACATCCTTTAGGGCACCCGCGTTCAGCAGAGGAGGATGCTGCCATGATCATCAACAGGGCAAACAGCACAGAAACAGCTGATCCACTGAGCATTCGATAAGGGTTGACACCTAGAATTGAGAAAAAAAAAAAAGCCTGGGATTCATTTTTCACAATACAGTGTAATAGGGGCAAATCCATCTATAAGGACATCCACATGTGTTTGGAGACATGCAACATACCCTTATCAAACAATATACTACACAAGTTACACTAGGGGGACATGGATAATGCATCAGATGCCTGTGTGTATGTGTCCATACATATAGTGGTCCATATATATTTGTGTCTGACTCTGAGCAGAATATCTGTAGATGCACATTCATCTCTGGATGTGAGCAATGTATGAGTGTATTAGGGCTCTTACACACGGGCGGTTTTACCTGCGCTCCCCTGCGTTGCGCTTTCTTCCGTTCAGCCGCAGGGGAGCGCAGGAGTAGACGCACTCAATTATTGTAAAGGGGGCTGGACTCACACAGACGCATGTAAGCGCTAAACGCAGGTGGGATGCAGCATGTTGCATTTCACCTGCATCTGGCGCATAGATGTGTCTGTGTGAGTACAGCCCCCATCACAATAATTGGCTGCGTCTATTCCTGCGCTCCCCTGCGGCTGAACGGAAGAAAGCGCAACGCAGGGGAGCGCAGGTAAAACCGCCCGTGTGTAAGAGCCCTTAGTGTTCTCCTATGAGTCTGAAGAGTATTAGTATATGTGTGCTGACTTGTGAGCATGTATTTTGGTACAATGTGAATGAGTCTGTGCACATGTATGATGTATGTAGGCTTGCAAGCAGTGAGGCTGTGTGTGTGTGTGTGTGTGTGTGCCCATGTGTGTAAAGCAGTGAGGCTGAGTGTCAGAGAACAGAAACATTGCAAGTAGGCACATACCCATTCTTCATTCATTAGAGAGCTGCTCCTCGGCTGTAGTTAGTGACTATGGGGCCACAGGCACTTAGCCCGAGGCAGCTGCATTGTGGTGAGTCAGTGGCCCTTCCATGCAGCCCCTGAGCTTCCCTGGCACAGATGGGCACCTTCCAGCATCACAGCAAATACTCCAAAAGTCGCAGCCAAGATCTGAAGGAGCCACTTGTCCCCACAGATGAGCATCTCCGGATCTGCCGCGATTTCTCTCTGTCTCCCCCTCTTTCTAGCATCAATACGCCATTGAGAATACAAAGCCTCGACAAGACGCCTGAGACACTTCACTAACTGCTTTGCCTCCCACGGGCTATTCCGGCTCCCATTGTTATCAGTGCATCGGTTCCAGGTTTAGAGCGTATAAAGCACAGGCAAGTGAATAGCAGCAGCCGGCAAGTGCCTTCCAGTGTGAGTATAGGAGCTCATTATATCTCTGGCAATCAGATCGCTCGCTCGGTCTCTGGGACACACTGCCCCCTGCTGGTCATTAATGCGATCCATGTGTTCCATTGAATGTGACTATGGGCGCGTGCGCTGCTGTCTGTCTGTGTGTTTGTGTGTTTTGTGTGCTGTCTGTGTGTGTGTGTGTTTGTGTCCTGCTGTCTGTGTGTGTGTTTGTGTGCTGCTGTCTGTTTGTGTGCTGCTGTCTGTGTGTGTGTTTGTGTGACAGTGTTTGAGTGCTGTCTGTGTGTGTGTTTGTGTGCTGCTGTCTGTGTGTGTTTGTGTGCTGTCTGTATGTTTGTGTGCTGCTGGCTGTGTGTGTGTGTTTGTGTGACAGTGTTTGAGTGCTGTCTGTGTGTGTTTGTGTGACAGTGTTTGAGTGCTGTCTGTGTGTGTTTGTGTGCTGCTGTCTGTCTGTGTGTGTGTTTGTGTGCTGTCTGTATGTTTGTGTGCTGCTGTCTGTGTGTGTGTTTGTGTGCTGCTGGCTGTTTGTGTGCTGCTTTCTGTGTGTGTTTGTGTGCTGTCTGTATGTTTGAGTGCTGTCTGTGTGTGTGTTTGTGTGCTGCTGTCTGTCTGTGTGTGTGTTTGTGTGCTGTCTGTATGTTTGTGTGCTGCTGTCTGTGTGTTTGTGTGCTGCTGGCTGTTTGTGTGCTGCTTTCTGTGTGTTTGTGTGCTGTCTGTGTGTGTGTGTTTGTATGCTGCTGTCTGTGTGTGTGTTTGTATGCTGCTGTCTGTGTGTGTGTGTTTGTGGGCTGTCTGTGTGTGTGTGTTTGTGTGCTACTGTCTGTGTGTGTGTGTGTTTGTGTGCTACTGTCTGTGTGTCTGTGTGTGTGAGTGTTTATGTGCTGCTGTCTGTGTGTGTGTGTGTTTATGTGCTGCTGTCTGTGTGTGTGTTTGTGTGCTGTCTGTGTGTGTTAATGTGTGCTGTCCGTGTGTGTTTGTGTGCTACTATCTGTTTGTGTGCTGCTGCTGTCTGATTGTGTGTTTGTGTGCTCTCACATTCTCACTATGAATTCCTGCATTTATTCAGCTAAAAAAAAAAGCTGTATAAATCTTGTCATTCCTAGGGATATGGCTAATGTTTTCTGATTAAAAAATATCTTTATTCCAATCAAGTGGAATCATTTTCCGATTTGCAGGAGAAGGAAGCGCACAGAGATACACAACAAACAGCTTCTAAAAGGGGATTGTTCAACTTTCTAGAATGCCTTATTTCTCAGCTACTTTTCAATTGGTCTACAATTTTTATTCACTATAGTTGTTTTTTTAATTGTCTTCTTCTACTACCCTTTGCAGCTGTCAGAAGGAGGTCACTGACATCAGTAGCCAAAAATGTAATGTATTGTGGGGCTACAATTTTGTTTTATTGTTACTTTTTAATTATTTATCTTTCTGGTTAGACCCTGGTTATCTTTCAGTCTCTTGTTTAAAGGATTGGCTCACCTTTAAAAGGGAACTCCACAAAAACATAACTTAAGCTTTTTGAAAAGTAAACATAATTTCAAGCAACTTTGCAATATACATCAATGAAAAAATATGCAGACTTTTCAGGATTTTTAATGGTTTGGAACAGTTCCCTAAAGGTGGCCATAGACTCCAAGATCCGCTCGTTTGGCGACATCGCCAAACGAGCGGATCTTTCCCCGATATGCCACTAAACTGCATGGCTATATCGGGGGTAATTTGAACGTTCGGCCTTATGGCAGAACAATCGAATTACGATGCGCCAAGCGGCCCCCGACGGGTCGGTCGGGTAAAAATCCAACCTTCCCGATCGATATCGTGGCCAGATATCGATCGGGAAGTCCCGTCGGAAGCCCCCATACACGGGCAGATAAGCTGTCAAATTGGTCTAAATGACCGATATCGGCAGCTTTATCTGCCCGTGTATGGCCACCTTAAGCCTAGCCCTCTGCTCTGCTGCTGATCTGTCTGACTACTTTGCTGAGCTGGCTGACTACTGTTACTTTGTATCAACAGCCATCTGTCCTCAGCCTGCATCCTCCAAACCCCACAATTCCCGGCACATGTGATTTCAATAAGGAAAAGAACATCCCAGTGCAATGCATTGTGGGTTATGTAGTTCCTGCATGCTGTCTGTAAGCTGTGGAGAAAGTTGTTACAATTTGTAACATCAGTGTTTAGTCCCTCCTTCCCTGATAGGATTTCAAATGATGCAGAAAGAGAAGAACTGTTAAACAGCTGGATTTCAGCAGAGAAAATGGCATTTATTCTTGCTTTTTGAAGAAACAGGTAACTGTGATGGGTATATTAGGGCCCTGATCTGACAGAATTTTTTACCCTGCTCGATCGACATCTGGCCGACTTTCGGCCAGATATCGATCAGGGAAGCCCATTGGTTGGCCGCACCATTTACCTGCCGACATCGGTCTGTCGGCAGCTTTTGTCGGCCCATGTATGGGGGTCTTTTGTCTTAATTCTTTTTTATTGCACTTCATCCGTGAGGATGGGGATTGTAATTCACTAATCACTCACACTGTGACTATGGCTAGCAACACTAAAGAAAGCTTTCCTGTAATACCAGAAGTAAAGATCTAGAAAAAATCTTCAAATTTACTTAAAGAACAAAGATCAGAATTGTCCAGGCTTTGGCATTTTCTGCAGCTTAAAGCACTGTTCACCTAATTTAGTATGATTTGCTATTTGAGGTTTTCATTTTTTATTATTTGTGGCGTTGGAGCTATTTAACTTTTTATTCAGCAGTTCTCCAGTTTGCAGTTTCAGCAATGAGGTTGCTGGGGTCCAAATGACACTAGAAATTTGTCACTGATTTGAATGAGAGACTGGAATATGAATAGGAGAGGACCGGAATAGAAAGATGAGTAATAAAAATTCGCAATAACAATACATGTGTAGCCTTACAGAGTATTTGTTTTTAGATGGGGTCAGTGACCCCAATGTGGAAGCTGGAAAGAGCTAGAAGAAGAAGGTAAATAATTCAGAAAGTATAAAAAAAGAAAAAATGAAGGCCAATTAGAGATTCTACAACATAGTTATACTTAGGGGCCAATTCACCAAGCTCGAGTGAAGGATTCGAAGTAAAAAAACTTCAAATTTCGAAGTGTTTTTTGGGCTACTTCGACTTCGAATCGAAGGATTCGAACTAAAAATCATTCGACTATTCGATAGTCGAAATACTGTCTCTTTAAGAAAAAACTTCGACTCCCTAGTTCGCCATCTAAAACCTACTGAACCCAATGTTAGCCTATGGGGAAGGTCCCCATAGGCTTGCCTAAGTTTTTTTGGTCGAAGGATAATCCTTTGATCGTTGGATTAAAATCCTTCGAATTATTCGATTCGAAGGATTTAATCGTTTGATCGAAGGATTATTCCTTCGATCGTTCGATCAAAATATTTGCGCTAAAATCCTTCGACTTCGATATTCGAAGTCGATGGATTTTAATTCCCAGTCGAATATCGAGGGTTAATTAACCCTCGATATTCGACCCTTGGTGAATTCGTCCCTTAATGTAAAGTTGAAGCACCCCTTTAAGTGGCGCAAGATGTTGCCTGCCAGTCACAAAAGGACTGTTTTTGGGGAGCCCAGAGGTGTGTTTTTCGGGAAGGGAGTGTACATGGGTTTCTTTCTCCTTTAAACCCAAATCAACAACATTGGACATGATACACAAACTGGTAAAGTAAGGTGCTTGCCCCATTTAGTGGCAATTCAGCCTCTTCCTTAGGCACAACAGAAGCACCAACTTTACAGCACATTAATATAAAAAAAGATATTAACCCCTCAGCATCTGATTCTTGCTGACACCGAAGAGTTAAAACATTATGTAATATAGTATAAAATATCAGTAATGCATTTCTAGCCACTATACCATAAATTCTAAAAAAGGACTACAAAGTCCAAAATACAAATATGAAGTGTATGGGTGATAATTAATTATTGATTAAGCCATAAGTAAGGTAGGCATATGTGTGCGCATATTATGGAACATATTCATTCAGTCTCAAGGGGTCATTTGAGAGCCAGAGATTTATAAACGCCTTTTGGAGTGTCGTCGGTCTGATTTATGTGTTGCTGCGACTGAGAAACTTTATCAGGTTGTCCTTTAAATAATAGCAAGTTCTAGTTTATCTGACATATGCAAGATGCACATTTATTTCATGGTCATATATATCCATATACCTCTTGTTTGTATCTGGAGACTGACAATTGTTCTAGAACTCTTTAGAGTGTATATTATACTTGCACATATTAGTCATTTTGTTTATTGTCATACACAATGTTTCATCTTATATTTTGGTGGTTATTATCATCAGCTGTAATTATGGACTTAAATGGGACATATAACATTTGTTGCACTCGAATGTTGCTGGGCTACAACTGCCATGATTCCATCTCATAATAAAAGGGGTTGGAGTTTATTTTAGTATGATAAAGAGCAGTGACTCTTCAGCAATATGTTGCTCACTAATCCCTTGGATTTTGCTCCCAGGGGCCTCAAAGCAGGTGCTTATTTTTGAATTCCTGCTTTGAATTCCAGGCTTGAAGGCAAGTTTTAGTTGCATTAAACCAGACGTACTACCAAACAGAGGGGCCAATTCACTAAAGGGTGAAGTGACTAACGCTGGCGAAAATTCGCCAGCGTGACGTAGTTTTGGGACTTCACAGATTTAATAACGGGCACTGGCGTAAATTCGCTAACGAAGGTGATAGACTCTAGTGCTACTTCGCACTCTAGCGTCAGAAGAATTTTCACTCTGGCGAATGGACGTAACTACGCAAATTCAGTAAGATGCAGTTTTTAATGAATGTTACCTCTTGCGCCAGACTTGCCTTTGCCACTTCAGACCAGGCAAAGTGCAACAGAGTAGATAGGAGTTCCTCAAAAAAATTTTTAAAAAAAGCCCAAAAAACGCTGGTGACTTTTCAGTTTTTCAGGGTGATAGGCTGAAAAAGATCGTAAGTTTTTTTTAGGGTACCTGGCTTCCCCCCTACATTTCCTTACATATGGCACATAAACTATACACTGGGCTCATGTGTAGGGCATTATACCAACTCTACTTTCTATTATTAAGGTTCCCTGGACTTGTGTAGTGTAATGTATTTATTGCAACATAAACGTCCATTGAAATTTCACTTCCCGCCATATGCAAATTAGCCAACGCTAGCGCAACTTCGCTTTGCTTGCCGAATTAACGTTAACGAACTTCGCCATCGTTTTGCGCCATGGACGCAACTTCGCATTTCAGTGAATTAGTGTTGTCCTGGCAAATTTTCACCTGACAAAGTGTGGTGATGTGAGCGAAGCCATCGCTGACGAATTTCCCGAGGTTAGTGAATTTGCCCCTGAGACTCTTGTTGCCAGTCCACATAGGGGCTTCTAGTTGTCAATCAGCAGCTGTCCAGTTGCAGTTTCAGCAGTCCGATTGCTAGTGTCCAGATTACCCTAGTAACCATGCATTGATTTAAATAAGAGATTTCAATATAAATAGGAGAGGTCCTGAATACAAAGCATATGTTTTTTTGATGGGGTCAGTGACCCCAGCTGTCTGAGTCAAAACTGCTGCCCAGTTTTCCAAATTAGAAAAACCAGGCAGGACCAGGGTTGAACTGGGCTTGTTGGAACCCAGTGGGCTCAGGCTCTCGTAGGCCCTACCAACCCAGACTCACTCCCGCTAAAGCCCTGGGTGCTGCCATCCAACCTCCCCTTGGCCTGATCACGGCCACATGAAGAGAGATGAAGGTACGCAACAATGTAACTGCTGGGGGAGAGGAGGGCAGAGGGGGTTGCTGCGCTGGGTGGACCTCACAGCTGGGGAGGGAGCTTGGGGGAGGGGTATGGGGTATTAGGTCTTAAGAATCAGCCCCTACATTGGCATCAGCCTTCTTCCTTGCCTGCATCCGGAACCATTGAATCAGCCTGGATACAGACCAACATGGCAGATTTCAGCTGCCAAGCACTATTTTTTCCCACAGGATGTGATCAGCCCAATGTGGCATCAGCCTTAATCAGTTGGCCTTCAATACGTTTTCAGAGTCAGAGCCAGGAGTGCAGAAAATTGAACCCGCAAGACCGATAGCTTTTAACAGAAATTACATTTCCAAATAACTCTAAAACCACTGAATATGAAAGTTGCTTAAAGTTTTTTTTTCCTTTATTGTGCAAAAATATTTTTTGGGTTGAGATTCCTTTTAAGCTCACATTGCTGTTACCTCCAGACTGGCATTATATTATGGCCCTATCTTGGCACATGCTTGGGTCAAACAAGGTATCGCATCAGTTTTTATGTGACATCCCGGGGCAGTGTAATCAGCATTTATAGAACTGCTTTCATTTGGCCAGTTGTAACAACTTCTAAAGAGACCAAAATCGCCACCCCAGGAAATATATTGAGCGATGTACTGTTTTTTAACAAAGTACATGAAAAGTAAGAAAAATTCCATTTGTCTTTAATTGAAATTCTCACTTACTATTCCCTTTCTTGACGTCAACAACAAAATCCCTATGGATCCCTCTGTTCTCACAACCTCCCTCTCTCCAGGTTACCGATGTATCTGGACCTGTCTATATAAATAATAGCAACATTCTCGGAAAATGAAGGTTCCTGTAAAATAAATCTCCTGCTCATTTGAGCCTGCCGCAATACATTACAAATACCTCGCATTACATTTTTACATACTGACATAGAAACCCTGTTAATGTGTGCAAGGGGGGGGCAATGCTGCTTAGCACTGCATTCACACAGGTTGCCATTTTTATGGTTAGTAAATAATATTTAAAAGGAAAAATACTGTTTGATTCCCGGTTGATTTCCCACTGAGCTGGCAGCTTGCAATTTATATTGCTTATTTAAAAATCCAGGATTTTTAAAATCTACCAGAGTGGTTAAAAACCTTTTTACAGTTTATGCAAGATACGGGTGTGGAATCCATTATCTGGAAACCCATTATCCAGAAAGCTCCAAATTACGAACAGGCCATCTCCCATAGACTCCATTTTATCCAAATAATCCCAATTTAAAAAAATGATTTCCTTTCTCTCCGTAATAATAAAACAGTACATTTGTACTTGTTCCAGACTAAGATATAGCTAGTCCTTAAGCTCCCCATAGACGTGACGATTCTTCTTGCCGAATGACCGATTTTAGGGAAGCCCGACCGATCCTTCCAAATTATCGTGCGGTTAGTGGGATTCGAACGATCGTACATCTTACGATTTTCAGGATATTGATTGGCCAGGTCAAAAAATCTTTGTCGGTCCCAGTGCAGTCTATCTATGTTTGCAGGGCCAAGCAGGCAGCTCCCCTTTGTTTTCCTGGCAAATTGGTCTTTTTAGTTGATGGTAAATTCGTACGATCGTTCTGAGAAGATCGTGGTCTCACGATCAGGATCTGATCTTTTAAAAATCTCAACATCTATCGCCAGCTTTATTGGAAGCAGAACCAGCCTATTGGGTTTGATTAATGTTTACATGATTTTATAGTAGACTTAAGGTATGAAGATCCAAATTACAGAAAGATTAGTTATCCAGAAATTTCCAAGTCCCTAGCATTCTGGATAATACCTGTATAATGTAGGAAAAGACAGTAAAAAGGTTTAACCCCAAACCTTAACCTAACTGATCTTCAAACTGCTCTATCATTTGTGAATGAATATTCTTTTTCATACCTGGCCTTCAGCATAAGCCCCTCTGCTACTGCTCCAAACCCCCCACCCTCCATGCACAGGGGGACAGACCACTGCGATAGCCTATCATTTTGAAACTGAAGTGGCTGCACTAACAATTCTACTCCCGTGACTCTCCAATAAGTTATCATGGGTTAATGACCACATACCCTCTACTGCAGTGTTGCACCATCCAAATGTTGATAGACTAAAGCTCCTATCAATCTCCAGAATCTGATTGTAGGTTTAAGGGGTTGTTTACATTTAAACCAACATTTAGTATGGTTATTCTGAGACAATCTGCAATTAGTTTTCATTTTTTATTATTTGTGGTTTTTGAGTTATTTAGCTTTTTTATTTAGCAGCTCTCCAGTTAGTGATTTCAGTAAGGGTCCTAGCAACCATGCCCTGATAGAATAGGAGACTAGATTATGAATAGGAGAGGCCTGAAGAGGAAGATGAGCAATTAAAAAGTAGCCATAGCAATAGAGTTGTAGCATTGCAGAACATCTCTTTTTTTTGATGGGGTCAGTGACTCCCAAGTTCAAAAGAGAAAAATAAAGCAAAAACTTTTAAAAAGATCAATTGAAAAGTTGCTTAGAATTTGCCAGTCTATAACATAGTAAAAATAACATACTAAAAGTTAACATAATAGACTGGCGAATACTAAGCAATTCTACCACCCCTTTAACAAGTCAATTAGAAACCGGCACAACGAGGCTGTTACAAGCAGGATAAACCCAGCATGTTTATTGGTGCATGTGATGGAACATTTTGGGGCAAGCCCCTTCGTCTGACAGTGAGGCAGTGCAATTCTTATAGGATAACAACAGTGACATCATCAAATTAACATATGTAGTAGATACAAAAAAAAAATTCCCATTACTAAAAAAAATCACCAGTTTAAATAAAACTGATAATTGTCCATAATATCCTGAACTTCCAAACATTCGTGTACACGGAGCCCATTTTTAGCTCTGCTGTCAAAAACAAAAAAACTGTGACAAATACATTGTAACAAAAAATATCAAACAGAGAAGTAGCCAAAAAGCAAAGGCTGATCAGAAGCAAAATTAAAACAAGGTAGTAATTAGCTGCTTTACCCTGTCATCTCGTGGAGAGGAATCTGTGGTTTATTCAAAATCAATATTCTTCTCTGTAATTCAAAAGAGATACATGTAAAGGAAAGTATTACAATATGAAAACATACATAATTTACAGATAGCAGGACAGGTTAAATGAGGGACCCTAGTTTGAAGAGTCCAATTCCAGTAAGACCCACCCTGTAGTAATTATTTTTTCTTGTCCTGGCCAATTTTCATTTTTCCTTTTGCTAGTATCTGCCATCTTACTTTGGACACCCCATGGCTATTTTTTTGCCACGGTTGTTTCTTTTCATTTTTTTTATAATTACCGTCCACCCCTTGGTTCTTATTTAAAATCTCTTCCACTTGAGGTGGCTGATAAATGCGGAGGGTGGATTTATGTTCATTAAGCTGTGTCTTTATAGGCCAACTTGTTTGTCTAACGTACACCAACCCACATGGACACTTTATGCAATATATAACATCTGTGTTACAGTGTCACTTGTAACACACTCCTTACCAGTAGTTTGGACCCTTTCAAAGGGTGTGTTACATATTCTCTATGAATGATCCCGTTGGAGTGGGGGATTTGTTCCTACCAATTTGCCAGTGTGTCCGTCGAGTATTATCATTATTGTCTTTCCTTAAATTACTCATCGTTTTTGCTCTCCTGTAGGAATACAGGGGTAGTTAGAACTTACCATATTTGGGATCGGACTTAAGTAAACCCCAGTATTTTACAATAGTATTCCTAACCAATCTTGAATTAACATCATACACTGACACAAACTGAATTGTGTTCCTTTACTACTGGTATTAATGTTATGCCTCAATAGTTGTTCCGTTGGAACCTGCTTAGCCTCATCGATCGTACGATTAAATCCTTCGAACGATTCGAAGGTTTTCAATCCATAGATTGAACGATTTTTCTTCGACCAAAAAATTGTTAGGAAGCCTATGGGGACCTTCCCCATTGCACTTCAGTAGGTTTTAGGTGGCGAAGTAGGGGGGTCGAAGTTTTTTTTAAAGAGACAGTACTTCGACTATCGAATGGTCGAATAGTCGAACGATTTTTAGTTCGAATCATTCGATTCGAAGTCAAAGTCGTAGTCGAAGATCGAAGTAGCCAATTCGATGTTCGAAGTAGCCAAAAAAATCATTGAAATTCAAAATTTTTTATTCTATTCCTTCACTCGAGCTAAGTAAATGGGCCCCTAGATGTTTTATTCCTTGAAGACGTTTCACCAGTCATCCAACTGGCTTTCTCAATTCAGAACTCAGCCGTGTACCTACATCTAAAAGAAGAAGGACACACGTTTGAAGACTGCCAAGTCCAGATTCTAGACCAGGAGAGCGACTGGTTCAAAAGAAGTGTGAAAGAAGCCATATATATATATGTAAAAACTGAAAAACCAAGTTTGACTAGAGGCGGGGGGTGCAACAGCTATTGTCTGCCACATACAATGTTGTTTTGACATCTTTCCCTGGAAGGTTTAATAACACATCAAAACTCCAATCATGCTAATATAATCAACATCTAACTTCATGACATTCTTGCTGATTATGATAAACCGATTATGCTGATTGGAGCAACATTCCAAAGGATATATACCTGAAGGAAGATCCTATTTGCAAGTTATTCTGAACTGAGTAAGCCAGTTGGATGACTGGTGAAACGTCTTCAAAGAAAAAACACAGCAAGTCCAGTTGATTTGACTTATTTCTACAGACATACAATGTGTTTTCAACTTGAATTTAAAGGGCATGTAAAGGCAAAAAAATAACATCCCATTTTTACATTCTTTAATGAAAAAGAAACTTATTTCCAATATACTTTAATTAAAAAATGTGTACCGTTTTTATAAGAAACCTGACTGTATGCAGTGAAATTCTCCCTTCATTTACTGCTGTGGATAGGAATTGTCAGACGGTCCCTAACTGCTGAGCACGGAAACAATCATACTTATGAACAGCAGGGGGAGCCCCCGCCTTACTTCTCAGCCATGCAGACCTCAAGCAGCTTTGTTTATGATGATCCCTAAGCAGCCCAGACCACACTGAGCATGTGCACAGTCTTAGTCTTGCAAAGATGTTTAACAAAGTTACAAGATGGTGACCCCCTGTGGCCAACTTTGAAAGCATAAATTATTTGTTTGATTAGGCTTGTGGTGCAGTAAGTTCATGTTTATATTTAGTATACAAAATACAGCATTTCTAGCCTTATTCGATTTTAGACTTTACATGCACTTTAATAGTGGGATGTACGCCATTAAGGTAACTCAAAAATACTTTTCTTGCAACTTAGTGCTTATTCCTGTCCACAGGAAAAAAGTATCATCCACATAGCGCATCTATGCCTGGATGAAACACTCATATTCCCTATTTGAAAAAACGTGGGTAGATTTAAACCAAGGGAGTCAGAAAAGAAATTACCCTAGCACACCCTGGCCTTCCCAATCAAATCGAATCCCAGGTGCTCAGTGAAGGAGGCGTTTGGCTACCTCAAGATCCACATGAAAAGTAAGAAAACACTGGCACAGCATGGGTTGCTTCTAGCAGGGAAATCCCTTGCTCATTTATTGCGGATGCAACGTTTCGGGGCATAACCCCTTTGTCAAGCAATAAATGAGCAAGGGATTTCCCTGCTAGAAGCAACCCATGCTCTGCCAGTGTTTTCTTACTTTTCATGTAGATTTAAACCAATCCATAAACACATTGGCATATGCCGAAGCCATGTCTGCACCCATGGAGCAGCCTTGGAGTTGTAAATAAAATTCAATCTTATGACAGAAATAATTGTTGACCAACACAAATTCAAACAAACTGCAAACAAAGTGGATTTGATTGTTGGGTAAGTTAATGCGTGCTAAATACATAAATATGCAGTTAATTCCCTCCACATGGGGTATGGAAGTATACAAATCCTTAACATCTGAGCAAAGTAAAAATTCTCCACTAGGAGGTACTATTTTAGCCAATCTGTTTAAAAAGTTGGTGGTATTGTTCAGACAAAGCTGTAAACCCTGCAACAATTCTTGTAGGCCGGGCTGGTGGATTTTGTGAGGCTCTTATGAATCTTGCACAAAAAGTAAATATAAGGTGCCCTTGGGAGTTTACAAAATAATATATTGTATAGTTCTTCTGTAATCATCCCTTCCATGATTGCAGCATTTAGCATAATATTGATTTCAGCCTTTAATTGTTGAATCACTGTCCAATTTTTTATAATGCATTGAGTTAGAAAATTGTCTTATAGCCTCCATCTCACAGTCATTTTTATTTAACAGAACTGTTTCACCTCCGCCGCCTGTGTAATGATGATGGAAAAGTTTGCCTTTAAAGATTTTAGAGCCATTTTGTTCAGGGTAAGAAATATTATCCAATTTCAATGTTTGTTTGTTATTACTGAGCACACTTCTTTCCAAATCCATTGTTACAGATGCTTCAAAAACATCAATGGAAGAGAAATTACCGGAGGGAATAAAATAACTTTTAATTTTAAGTTTCTGTTTCAATGGAACAACCACCTTATCGACGGCCTTCGTGGAACCAGTACCCAAAAAATAAGCTTTCAGTTTTAGGAATCTGGTAAACTTGAATACATCAATAGTAAGATTAAATAAAAAAATACTTTGCACTGGTACAAAGGTAAGTCCCTTGTTTAAAATTGAAGGTTCTGCAGTTGTAGGTGAATAGGAGGACGGGTTAAAGGGAAATTAAAGTCTAAATTAGAATAAGGCTAGAAATGCTGTATTTTATATACTAAACATAAAAATGAACTTACTGCACCACAAGCCTAATCAAACAAATGATTTATGCTTTCAAAGTTGGCCACAGGGGGTCACCATCTTGTAACTTTGTTAAACGTCTTTGCAAGACCAAGGGGCAAATTCACTAAGCGCCGAAGTGCGTAACGCTAGCGTGAATTCGCTAGCGTTGGGCATTTTCGTTACTTCGCAGATTCACTAACGGCGATTGCGTAACTTCGCTAGTGTTACTTCGCACCCTTACGCCTGGCGAATTTGCGCAACGGACGTAACTACGCAAATTCACTAACGCGCGCATTGTTCGGAACGCTACCTTTTATGCCAAACTTCCTTCGCCACCTCAGACCAAGCGAAGCGCAATAGAGTAAATAGGGATTGCTTAAAAAAAAGTTCAAAATTTTTCTAAGTCCCAAAAAACGCTGGCGCTTTTTCTTTATTATGGGTGATAGGCTGAAAAAGATCGAAACATTTTTTGGGGCTCCCCTCCTTCCCCCCTACATTTCCTAACTCATGGCAACTTAACTATACAGTGGGCACATGTGTAGGGCAAAATAAAAATTTTATTTGCGGTTTTGAAGGTTTCCCAGGCTTTTGTAGTGCTGCTACGAATACTTCCATTGAAATTTGAATTTGGCGCCATATGCAAATTAACCATCGATAGAGTAACTTCGCTTTCGAATTTGCGTAACGCTGGCAAAACTACGCCTGGCGAAGTGCGGCGAAGCGCAACTATGAATCTTAGTGAATGTCCCACCAAGACACATGCTCAGTGTGGTCTGGGCTGCTTAGGGACTGTCATAAATTATCAAAACAGCACAAGTCAAAACAGAAGCGGATACAGCAAGACTGATTAATAATAAGAATATGCAGACTGCACTGGGTCCTGTGTTGTCATGTAATCTAATGTGGATTTTATAGTTTTTGTATTGTTTAATACAAACTTTCTCCAACTCTGCAGAACCAGTGGCTGCAGCAAAATAATCCTCCAACTAGAACCCAGTTTATCTGTTTAAATCTGGTTCCATGATCTTTGTCCCTGCAGCTGGAGTTGGAAACAGTAAAGGGGATGTAAAGGCAAAAATAAAATCCAATACAAATTTCTACACAGTCACCGACTGCTCTACAGGGAAACAAACAAAGCTGCTTGAGTTCTGCATGGCTGGGAAGTAAGGCAGGGGCAGAAGAATTTCACTGCATACAGTCAGGTTTTTTTATAAAAATGGTACACATTTCTTAATCACAATGCACACTTTCTTATGACAGAGCCAGTGGCCCAACTGAGCAAAGGGTTCCTCCAATCAGTATCAAGCCAGTTTCTTTGTTTCATATAAACATTTTTGAAGGCATTAAACACGTTTCTTTTCTGAACTCCCAAACAGCACTGTATCCACTTTTATATTAGTGTAATGTTAGTAAGCACAAGGAGAGTTGTATGGAATATTTATAGTCTCAGCAAAGGGGAAGTTCACTTTCAAACATTACAACATATCATTTAGCATGATCTCGACAGTGTTATTCTAAGCTAATTTGCAATCTGCCATTTTCGTGTATATTTTAAATTATTTATATTTTTGTCATGCAGCTGTTAGACTTGGAATTTTAGCTGCTATCTGTTTGCTAGGGCTTAATTACCCTAGTCTCTGAGCAGCAGTTTGGAAGTGAGAATGGAAGATGAATATTGGAAGAGTTCAGATGAAATACGAGCAAAAAAAAAATAAGAATAATGGTAACATTGAAACTTTAGCACAAAAAAATAGTGTATTATGGTAATTGCTCTAAACCACAAAAAATGTATTTATTAGGTGTAGTAAACACACAAAAAACTCTTACAAAACGTCACCATCTAAAAGCTGGAGAGATTGTGTAGAAGTCAATTGGAGCTGCCCTTTTAAAATTGTAACATCTTTTGTTGCCTTCAGCTTTTAGAGGTTTTGAGGAGTTTTCTTTTTGTAATTGCACAAAAACTCTTACAAAAAAGAGAATTTCAAGGTTTTTGTATCCTTATTTGGATGTGTTCTGTGTTTATATACATTTGTGCTTTTAATATATGGATTTTTAAATAATTTTAAGTTGACATTTGTATTTTAAATGTGAGTTTAATTTTAATGCAGATATGGGATTTCTTATCCAGAATGCTCAGATAATGGATCTTTCCATAATTTGGATCTTTATATCTTAAGTTTACTAGAAAATCATGTAAACATTATATAAACTCAATAAGCTGGTTTTGCTTCCAATAAGGATTAATTAAATCTTTGTTTGGATCAAGTACAAGCTACTGTTTTATCATTACAGAGAAAATGTGGATTATAGAAAATAATTTGGATTATTTGATTATAAATGAGCCTATGGAAGATATCCTTTCAATTCTGAGATTTCTGGATAACAGGTTTCCGGATAACGGATCGCATCCCATAACAAAAATTTGGCTTACTAGGAGTGACTTTTTTTCTATCCCTGGTAACTACTGGGGCACTGCTGCCTGAGGCGAGTTTCTTCTCTGGATAAGGGATCAAATACCTGCTTTTTGAAATACAAAATCAGGATGGCACAAAAAAAAGAAGTGACACTGACATTTCCTTGTACAGGAAATGCTACACAATATAAAAGTGTAGGTCTTCAAATACAAAAGCAAAGTTTGGGGTGGAAAATTGAGCTCTGCTATATAGGTCAATGTACAACTGCCATTATCTGGAAACCCATTATGCAGAAAACTCCAAATTACAGAAAGGTCATCTCCTATAGACTCCATTGTATCTAAATAATGAAAAATTTTGAAAAATGATTTTTTTGTGTAATAATAAAACAGTACCTTGTACTTGATCCAAACTAAGATATAATTAATCCTTATTGGAAGTAAAACTAGCCTATTGGTTATATTTAATATTTACATGATTTTCTAATTTAAGTTATGAGTATTTAAATTTACAGAATTATCTGTTATCTGGAAACCCCCAGGTCCCAAGCATTCTGGATAACAGGTCCCATACATGTATTGTGTTAGAACAAAGATTTATAAAAGGCAAACATGAGCCAGCCTTAAACCACTACATGATGGTGTATTGACAAGACAGTGCACAACATATGTATAATATATGGTATAGTTATATTATATTAACAATAAATTGATGATAATTAAAAGTTGCCCTAGGGATTCAAGCCATAATAAACACAAAGCCGTTGTGCCTTTCTCTATATCTAAGGGGAATTCTAATAAGCTTTATATATTTCAGTAATGAGTGGCATAGCAGTTAGTCAGTTAGAGTCAGTGATGGTAAAACTGTGTATAAAGCTTGTACTTTGTATAGTTATTCTGCTGCACTACCAAAACACATTAAGTGGCCATTGATAAAACGGATTGTGCGGTGCATTTGTGTGCTTCCCCATTCTCTTTAGTTATTATGTTCCAGGCAACACCTTACTCTCTCCTTCTCCTCCAGTGTCCTGCGCGGGTCCATTTTTTGGAACACATACCCGATCCGTACCTGCAACCTGCAATCGCAACCCGGACCCGCAACCTGCATTCTTACCTGCTTGGACCCGCTACCCAACCCGACCTGCAAGTACCATATCCGCAACCCGGACCCGGGACCCGCTGCCCATCAAGAATCAGGAAGTGCTGTCATTGTAAACCGGAAATGACATCATCGGAAATAGACGTGATCCGAAAAAAGGAGTAAATATCGCTATTGAGAAGACCCGCGGCCCGACCTGCAGAACCACCGACCCGCATCTATACCCGCACCTGGAACTTTTACCTGCAAACCGCAGCGTACTGCAGGTTTTTTGCGGGTAACATGCGTGTACCGACCCGCTGTAGGACTCTAGCACAGAGGGTAAGGAGTGCTCACTAAAATCTGCCATGGCAATACATTTATGCAGTATTATTAAAGAAAATCTCTTCCCCAAACAAATATACGTATTTAATTAACATATATTTAATGATGTTGATTTGATGTTGCTGTCAACACTTTGTTATATGCTTCTGCATGGATATGATAAACATATGACTTAGAATATTATGGTAGTAGAAAGGAAACACACAGAATATACAAGAACTGGTGACTTTACTGAGCACAGTTTCCCAGTTTCAAGGTCAGTGAAATAGTCAAACTACAACTATTACTCTTAGTGGATACATATGCCTGAAGAAAGACACAGTGTGCAGAGATGCTTGTATCCCAGCAGGCAATTAGGAACACAGCAATAAAGGAAGTTCTGAAGGGTTTTAGTGTAAAAACATAATAAAATGATGATTTTTTGCAAGCTGCTGTGTACTTTATATATTTATAGTAACTGAGAGTTCTAAGAACTAAGTAAAGTTAGTTCTGATAATGTACTTAAAGGGAAACTGTGGTTACCATAAGACTGTGTATTAATGATATAAGTGATCTATTATTACAATATACAGCAGCAATGTACTACAGGTACGGCATCCGTTATCCGCAAACCCAGAAAGATCTGAATTCAGGAAAGCCCATCTACCGTAGACTCCATTTTATTTAAATAATACACATTTTTAAAAATGATTTCCTTTTTCTCTGTAATAATAAAACAGTAGCTTGTACTTGATCCCAACTAAGATATAATTAATCCTTATTGGAAGCAAAACCAGGCTATTGGGTTTATTTAATGTTTAAATAATTTTCTGGTAGATTTAAAGATTACGGAAAGATCCATAATCCGGAAAGCCCCAGGTCCCAAGCATTCTGTATAACTCCGATACCTGAAGTTAAAGGAGATATAAATCCAACAAAAATAAACTTGATCAGAGTGCTCTATCGCAAAGACATTTTATTATCCTTCTATCTCAGCTAGATGCTGCTAGTTGGAGTTCTGTAACAAGTGTTACTTAAAATAATATCTTTTAACTACTCGCCTTGTACAAGAAAATACATGTAGGGAGTCAGTGTGTGGACCTGAGGATATTAGTGAGAATTTGTGACTCATCTGGAAAAGATCCAAGTTCAAAATAGTTTATATTTATATTTTTTTTCAAATTTTTTCTGTGGCTAACATGCCTTTAATACATTTGAAACAACATAAAATGACTAAATATTTAGCCTATCTTGCATAAAACTCCCCGGTTGCATCTCATAGTTAGCTCAGGTCTGATCTGAGAATATTATTCCACAGTTCTATAGCTAGAACCTAATGTAGGGGGATTACAGTACAGTTTTGGAGTCAGACCTTTGATAACCACAGTTTCCCTTTAAGTACATTATCAGAACTAAGTTTACTTACTTCTATGTTTAATGCCTTTGGCTCTAACTGATGGGTAGGGTTGCCACCTTTCAAAAAGATTTCCACCGGCCGTGGTGGGGGCGGGAAGAAAGGGGGCGTGCCGTGACGTCAAAGGTGGCGGAGCCATGACAAGCGATTGGACAGACGCCGGAAAAAAAGGTGAGTTTTCAGCAGATTGGGGGCAGGCCACGGGCTTTTGATAGGGGTATTACAGATTTACCGGCAGCTACATTGACGGTAAATTTAAAATACCGGCCCCGGCCTTGGCAGGTGCTTTACCGGCTAGGCCGGTAAACTACCGGCCGGGTGGCAACCCTATGTGGAAACCCTACTGATGGGTCAAATACAAAAGAGCTGAATGAATACTGAGCAGGCAGAACTCCACTTGGAGGATTCACTTGCAATGTCATGGGAAAAAATCAGGTAATAGTGCTACTCCAGCAGAATTCTGCACTGAAATCCGTTTCTCAAAAAAGCAAACAGATTTTTTTACATTTAATTTTGAAATCTGACATGGGGCTAGACATATTCAGTGGCGTAACTACCAGGGGTGCAGCATGTGCGATCGCACCTGGGCCCGCACCCAGCTGGGGCCCGCCGGAGCAGCGATAAATCTTATCGCAGCTGGCACAGCAGGTGGACTTTATGGCACGCAAGCTCGCAGCTCGCTAGTCGCTGATGCATACATTTGGAGAGGGGAGCCCGGGTGCACATCCTGCTGCAGCTGCCAGTGGCGTAACTACCAGGTGGGGCCCGCCGCCCTTGTCCTCATCCAAGGGTACAGCTGTAGTAGTTGTTGTTACCGCACCGGCATTACATAAATGAGTTCAGAGCCCTGCCGTCTATAGGACAGCGTGAGCCTCCCTCGCTCATGACCTACTGCGATCCCCGCCCACTCGTAGGCGGAAGCGGAAGAGTTGCTGTAAAGTGCCGTCTGAGACTGTAGGACAGCGCCGTCAGTCTCCCTCTCTCCTCACCTACTGCGATCCCCGCCCACTCGTAGGCGGAAGCATTGCAGTTGCAGCATGGCAGACCCTTTGCCCCCAGTACTGCAGCAGTTCAGATCTCACTCTGCAGCATCACTGAGGACTGGCCAGGAGCATGAGAAGAGGGACCCAGTGGTGACATATTACTGTGAATGCTCCTTATCTACTGTGACGCCTAGGTTACACAAAACACTCACACACCTCCTGTACCTCTTATTCACCTTCTGTACCCCTCTCTCACCTCCTATACCTGTCACTATCCTCCTGTACATTTCTCTTACCTCCTGTAGTTCTCACCCACCTCCTGTCACTCTCACTCGCCCGCCTGTCCCTCTCATTCACCTTCTGTACCCCTCTCTCACCTAGTGTACCTTTTACTATTCTCCTGTACATTTCTCTTACTCCCTGTACCACTCATCCACCCCCTGTAGCTCTTAATCTCCTCCTGTACCTTTCTCTCTCCTCCTGTAACTCTCATTCACCTCCTCACTCTCCCCCTGTCCCTCTAACTCGCCTCCTGTCCCTTTCACCTGAAAATTGTAATTTTAGTTGTACAGCACTTTGCCCTTAAAAAGTGTACCAGTTTCAGTAATTAAAATAACTTTTTAAATTCAGTTCTAGGACATTAGGTCAGTAAATGTTGGTAACTGCCCACAACATGGGCTGTTTAAAATTTTCGCACCAGGGCCCCTAGGTGTCTAGTTACGCCACTGGACATATTGTCAGTTTGCCAGCTACCCCCAGTCATGTGACTTCTGCTATGATAAACTTCAGTCACTCTTTACTGCTGTACTGCAAGTTGGAGTGATATCACCCTCCTCCCCCCCAGCAGCCTAACAACAGAACAATGGGAAGGTAACCAGATAACAGCTCCCTAACACAAGATAGCAGCTCCCTGGTAGATCTAAGAACAACACGCAATAGTCAAATCCAATAGTCAAAGCACATGACCAGGCAAAATGACCTGAGAGGACGCCTACACACCAATATTACAACTAAAAAAATACACTTGTTGTTTCAGGAATGAAATTTTATATTGTAGAGTGAATTAATTTAGAAATAAAAACTACATCATAAAAATCATAACAGAATCCCTTTAAAGGACTACAGCTCCTACATTGCTTTAACCCTTATAGTAATATATTGAAGTATACTGGAACTTGTGGTCTAGAACCATATTCCCTCCAAGCCATGTGCTTGTGTACCTGAACACAAGTTTTGAGGCCACTGCACAACAAATTGTGGTGCACACACAAAATTTGCTGGACCGGAAACATTTCAGTAAGACACATACAGACATAGTCAATATTTATATCTGTCACCTTGGGTTTACAGCTCCTTTACACTTGTATGGTAAAAAAAGTATGAAGAAACCGCTTGTATTATTATTGATACTACACGGGGACAGGGAATAGTTATTGATCATTTCATGTGTGCTTGCATATATTATCCTGGCAGAATTGGTGTTGTGCCGCTGGTGTGATTCCGGTGAGAAGAGAAATCAAGCTGAGAGGGTGCATTTTGTGCACTTTGATCACAAGGCATCAAAGAGAAGCAGAGAGAGTGGAGAGCGACGTGTTCTTGCTGGAGACTTTGTTTTGCACATGATAGATCCAAATGTCGGGGAATCAGTTATATGTCGGCATTGAAATGAAGTTTTGTAACACTTTCAAAGGATGCAGAGACTCTCCTCCCAGCCTGTGTATCTCCTCTCATCTTGTAGGTCACTTGCTATTTTGTAATGTTCTTTCATCTCTGACTTTAAGGATAAATCACTGTTAGATCGACATAAATCATGCTGAACAGCTCTCCCTGAAAATGCACAATTGTGCTTTTTTTTCCCCATTTTCCCCTTTTTTCCCATTGAATTTTTAGGACGATATCCTTCACTTGGAATGAATTTTTTGAATATTTACTGCATTGTTGTGCATGAATAATAAAAGAATTGTGCTCGGTTTACTGGCTGCAGAATCTTTCTATGGAAGACTAAGTTCTAGGAAAGGTGTAATTTTGCTCGATAGAAACAAAAGACTTTTCACATAATGGCAAATTCTTAGGGCTACTGTAAACTTCCCTGTGTCCTGCAGGCTTGTGCCAATAAGGTTATGGCAACCTCCTCACAAGGACAAATTATATTTCTTGCACAGCTTGCAGTCCAAATAGGTATTCTAGCCCTTGTTACCCTCACGCAGCACTGGAACATCCTTAAGAACCCTCTGGGAAAGAATAGAAATCACTACCATGGATGATATAAATGCTCCCTCTTACTTTCTTCCAGAACACAGCAACATAGAAGTAGACCAGTAGGACCTGAAACCACGTGCAATGGCAGATCAGCAGGTCCTGAATCACTTAATGCCCAAGGCCTGGGCCCATATTCCAACATATACAAAATTACCTCTTCACCTTTCCTCATGCTTCTTCATAGCAAATCCTTCCCTGTATTGGTGGACCTGCAAATGTTGTCAGGAAATTAGCTTTTCTTAAAACTGCCACCTTTTCTTCTTAGAGATACAAGGTTATGAGACAAGGACACAATAGAAAAATATAACGTGCTTCGTTGAGTGCTGCCTTTTACATAAGGGTACTATTCAAGGCCCCCAGCTTGAACCATGTTCCCCTTATGAAAATCCAGTCTCTTAAGACACAAAGCCTTATTTTCATCTCTCATTTTTGGTCTATTTGGTCACAAAACTCTCCATCCCTCTAATAGTGATGGGCGAATAAATTCACCAGGTGCGAATTTGCATCGAATTTCCACGTTTCAAAAATTCGCTGCCGTCAAAAACTTTTGGGTGTGCGTCAGAGAAGTCGCTTGTGTCAACACTATTCGGACACCCATTGACTTTAATGCCGGAGTCAAAAAAGGACACAGGCGTCAATTTTTGTGTTTCGCACATCTTTCGACGTTTTGCGAATTTCACAGGAAATTCATGAATTTTTCAGCAAAAACTTTGCCCATCACTACATGAAGCAGCAGTCAGTGTCAACCTGAGATGTGCCTGGACCTGTGCAAGTCATTACTTGCAGAATAAAAAGTAATATTGGTGACAAGGTCATTGACACTGTATCAGTAACAATAATTCTCTCTGGAAAATTCTCTTGCATCTCTAATTAAATTTAGGATGTCAACTTTAAAGCGCTAAGAGGCACAAGGGAGTTATTTTACAGTTTACATCCTTTTCCACTAAGTCTGGAATTATCCTGAAAGCAACATGTATTTTACTTTAACTTAGAGCTTTCTCTGCACATGTTCTGTTTTCATTTTTCTTGTCTAGAACTGGGTCTGTTTAGATCAGTGATCCCCAACCAGTAGCTCGTGAGCAACATGTTTCTTTCCAAACCCTTGGAGGTTGCTCTCAGGGTCCTCAAAGCTGGTGCTTATTTTTGAATTCCAGGCTTGGAGGCAAGTTTTAATTGCATAAATACTAAGTATAGTGGCAAGTAGAGCCTCCTGTAGGCTATGAGTCCACATAGGGGCTACCAAATAGCCAATCACAGCCCTTATTTGGCACCCTCAGGGACTTTTTCATGTTGCTCCCCAACTCTTTTTACATTTGAATGTGGCTCACAGATAAAAAAAAAAGGTTGGGGACCCCTGGTTTAGAGCATAGGGCTCAGGGTTACAACAAATCTCCTAGGATATTGCTGTGTCACTGGGAAAACAATTCACCCTGATTTGGAGTGCTGCTTATATTAGATATAGATGTGACAGTAGGGCACCTCTTGTAAATTGAAAGGGATTGTTCATCTTTAAATTACATTTTACTATGATGTAGAGATTGATATTCTGAGACAACTTGAAATTGGTTTCCATTTTTTATTTGTGTTTTTTTAGTTATTTAGCTTTTTATTCAATAGCTCTCCCATTTGCAATTTTAGCAATCTGGTTACTAGGGTCCAAGTTAATAGGTATGCTGCAGTTGGGGGGGGGCATCTGGAAGGTTGCCTTGGGGTGGCGCAGGGCTCAGAATTACTCCCAAATACCCAGTTTCTGCCAATATGACCCATGCAACCATGAAATGGTAGGTTAATCCCAGGCCAGCTGCTAAGCAACAAGGGTGTGTATAATTACAGGCGGTGAAACCAAGCAGTTTAGTTTAGTCGTTGCGAATGAGAAAACATTTAAAGAAGGGGGGGGGCAGATCTACAGTATCAAGGAAAGCTATGTACTGCATATAAAATTTGAGTAAAACTTTCAAAAAAAAAAAAAAAGCCTGTGCTTATTTCTCTCTCTTGCCCACACAATTTAAAAGCCAAGTATAAATAACTACAAATATATTCACAAAGTTTTGCTCCATATTTGTGTGCGTATTTTCTAATAGCATTATTAATTCATTTTCTTCTATAGAAAGGTCAGTCCAAGTTAGTGATTCTTATGCCCACTTTCTTCCTTACGCCATAGAGTCCTTTACATGTACATGATCAGTGTCGGACTGGGACACCAGGGGCCCACCAAAAAACCTTAGACCAGGGGCCACTTTCAGTATGTAGGGGACATGAGAAATCCTTCCCCTGTTTGTCTGCCTGTGACATCATCCAGCCCAGTTGCATGCTGGATAGCGACCCGATTGGCTGGGAACCCCAGTGCATCCTTGGGAGAAAGGGTGTGCCTGACTTTGGAGCCAAAAGTACAGGGTCTCCCAGAGAGAGAGAAGAGAGAGCTACCGTGAGTAGCTGTAAGACTGTAAGGTATAGAGAAGAAGCTGCTGAATCTGGGGAGATTGAGCCCAGCCTGTCCCCTGCCAAGTTGCTGCAAACTCAGAAGGAGAAAGGTGCCACTAGTGAGATTGATCCTGCTGCAGAGCTGTGTGTGACCTCCAGTGTGAATTCCTCTGAGAGCACCCCGGTGAGTGAGCCAAGGGAGGATACTGGCACAGATACAAGCGTGGGGCCCCATACTGAAGACAGCTTTTAACCATTTACCTGCTACGAGAGAGCTGCTGCCAACTTCAAAAGGGAGAGGTACTTTTGGGGAATAAGGTAGCGCTACCTGGGGTATAAGAGCTCTGGGGAAGGGACAATCATTTGAACTGTGTGGTTATTAACCCCTTCTGGAGGATTGGACTGTGATATTTACCAAGGACTGTGTAAAAGCAACAGTTAAGCACCTAATAGTGGTTTAGGTAGTGTTCCACGTGTCCCCAGTGTAGGAGTGAAGTCTGTATTAGTTTGCCCTAGTGTTAAACTGTTTATATAAAATTTATATTTGTTCATTTGCCAATTGTGTGTTTTATTATTCCTAGTGGAACCCCCTGAGGTGTTTTCCTCAGTGTTCACTAGGTGGAGGCACTGCGCAGTAATTCCCAGTTCCCAGTACTTTTCATATGCAAAAGGGACTCAGGGCCCCTGGATTGCCAAGGGTAAATTGCTATTTAAAAAGACAGTAACCAAATTAGTGTTATAAGTACTATTTTTCTTCCTCTCCTCACTCAATGTCTATTCTCCTAGTTTTTTTTTCTTTACATACTATAATCTATTATTCCATCTATTTAGCCTCTTTGTTCTCATAGAAATAGGGAATGGCCATGCAATAGACCAAATGTAAAGCAGCATGAGGGCCCACTCAGGGCCGGATTTACATAGCGGGCACCCATAGGCCCGCTAACGTTCATCCCCCGTCCCCTCCCTTTTATTTGCACAAATTTTTATCATCAGGACCGGAGCAATGCGGATTGGAGTACGGGAAATTTAAAAAACAATTGTATCTCCTGCGCATCCCCAGTGTTTCTGAACCAATGTGGGTGTGGTTGGGCAGCCCATGATTAAGTGCCCTGGGTGGGTGTGAAACGCGTAGGGTGGATGGAGATGCAGATATACATTTTTAACTTTGTATAAATAAAGTTATTTTTTAACTAATCTTTCCTGGTCCTATGGATCCGTTTGAGTGCTGGTCGGCCCTGCTTTTTCTACATATCCTTTGTGGTTGGGCAGCATGCCTTCCCCTAAAATTCTGTTGCCCTGCACCCAGGCCTTGGTGGCCTTTCTACAAATATGGGCCTGGGCCCACTGACACCTCGGCCTACTTGGAGTTTTCGTGGTATCCCAGTGGGCCAGTCCGACACTGAACATGCTGTACCCAGAGTACCTGTCACTAATGCTACAAACACAATGGACTACATGAACCTGTAACAAGAAGATAAAAAGGTGAATTATTTGCTGGAATTCAGACCAAAGAAACTCAACTTGATGCAAAATTTTAAGCCCACTTAACATTTTATTTGAGAACCAAAAACTGCACCTAATAAATACATTTAAATGTGCAACTCAAAGGAATTATTCTCACTCTTTTTTATTTGTCCAACAAACTGAAGTGCACTATAATGCGTGAGCCTGATTCAATTCTGTGCGGATCAATTATTTGGCCTTCTTTGATGTCACGGGTGAATGAGATATAAGCAAAGCAATTTAGCAACTTGTTTGCTCATCTGAATACCGATAACTCGCCGAACAAATCTGAGGGCCTCGTGTTAGTCTAAAGGAGTAAATCAGGAGTTGTTTGTATTCAGAGAACACATCCTTGCTCCCCATTAGCAAAACATACTATACAACTGTGTTTTTAAAAATTTCATTAACTTTCTCATTTGTTTAGCTTAATTTTCTACATGCACCAGGCATTCTACTCTATGAGGTCCTGCTTCATCTTAAGTTTCATTCATGTGAAACCAGTTCCAATCTCATATACTGGATATTGCATTCCTGCAACATTTGGGTATATCAATGCTATGGGGGTCATTTATTACAATCCAAAGATGTTTTACTATTTTCCTTCAAACCACTTCAACCAAACTCTCTTGCACATTTTTACCATATTTATCAATAAATGAACCCATGGCAAAATCTGCATCGCACAATTTTTCTGATTTCATGCCCGAAAACAAAAAAGTTGAAAATGCTTTGTTTCACTGTGGCGATGGTGTTTTTGGGGTGATGGGATGTGTTGGGTTTGCACCAGATGTAGCATTTTCCTTTGTGGCCGAAAAGTTTAATTTTAGTCTCATTTGACCAGAGCTCCTTCCTCCTTCCTCCATACATTTGGGGAGTCGACCACATGCCTTTTGGCAAACTCAAAACGTGCCTTCTTATTTTTTACTTTAAGTAATGGCTTTTTTTCTGGCCACTAGTCCATAAAGCCCAGCTCTATGGAGTGTACGGCTTATTGTGGTCCTATGGAAAGATACTCCAGTCTCTGCTGTGGAACTCTGCAACTCCTTCAGGGTTACCTTTGGTCTCTGTGCTGCCTCGCAGATTAATGCCTTCCTTGCCCGGTCTGAGAGTTTTGGTGGACGGCCCTCTCTTGGCAGGTTTGTTGTGGTACCATTGTTGGGTGCTATGCCAAAAAAGGTGTGATACTGACAGATCATGTGACACTTAGATTGCACACAGGTGGACTCCATTTCACTAATTATGTGACTTTTCAAGGTAATTGGTCTCGCCAGGATTTTTTAGGGACTTCATGGCAAAGGGGGCGAATACATATGCACATTTATTTGTTTTTTTAATTCTTGTTTTCATATATTCATATTAATTCACTTGACCAACGTAGACTATTTTGTGCAGATCCATCACATAAAATATGATTAAAAAACATTTAAATTACAGGTTGTAACAAAATAGGTAAAAAGCCAAGGGGGGTGAATACTTTTGCAAGGCACTATATATATATATATATATATATATATATATATATATATATATATATATATATATATATATATATATATATATATATATATATATACACACACATACAGTATATACTTGTCTACTCATCTATTATCTATCCACATATTAATCTCATATTTCATAAACCTATTTTTGATTTAAAATCTGATTTTTATTCTTGCCTGTCACTATAAATCACAGGCTAATATTGTGCTTTATTAACCTTTTCTTCCATAACTGCTAATTCTTGTCAAAAACATATTTCAGAAAATAACAAGATAAAAATGAAATAACACACGCTGTCATTCTAGGCAGCTTCTTGTTTATCTCCCACCCTCTTTTTTTCCTCTTCAAAAGCTGTGATAAGATTCAGGAAGACATATTATTTATAGGTATTATGATTTACCCTGTATGAATAAGATACAAAATTGGTTGCCTTTTCCATGCCTTGTAAACATTATTGTTAATTAGAAAATATACCACTGCCATCTTCTGGGCATTTTATGTAGTGCACTTATTAAGTGTTATGGTTCTCTGAAATTCAGATTAGCAATTTTTTTAGTGCTATTTGTTTGGTTTGTGAATATGGTCAAATAATGTGGACAAAAGACATTGTGACTGCTGAGAGCCCAGTAATACAGAGCATCAAGTGAGGGGCTAGACAGATGGGTATGTTTTACGGAAGGGCAGCATAATTATGGGAGAGCGGTAATAGGGTCGCATGTTTTACTGAGCCCCATTCTTTGGGGCTCTGCTGCCCCTGTAATTCTACCTCTGGTTTAGGGTTTATTTTATATTCATCTCCAGAATTTCTATGTAGGGCAGAAGATAAAGAACGTAGTCCACCACCCAATTACATTTCCAAATATTTAATGCATTGAACGTACTGTTTTTTCTAGCAATGTAAACATAGACAGCAGCACCTTCCCCCTCCTTTTATTTGAATAAAGTACAACAGCGGCAAGCTAAAATTACATGGCATTCTCCATATGTTAGATAACAACAAAAGACTGATGTAGTGCCTGTAGACAGGATTATCAATGGAGAACACTGATCTGCAGTTTTGTTTAGCAGCTCACAAGACTTAAAGGAACAGTAACACCAAAATATCAAAGTGTTTTAAAGGAATGCCATTATAATGTAGTGTTGCTCTGCACTGGTAAAACTGGTGTGTGTTTCAGAAACACAACTATGGTTTATATAAACAAGCTGGTGTGTAGCCATGGGGGCAGCCATTCATTCACAGGATACAAAGTAGATAACTGATACGTTCTGAAGAATCCCATTGTATACTACGGAGCCCCCATGGCTACACAGCAGCTTATTTTTATAAACTAGAGTAGAGTTTCTAAAGCAAATACACCAGTTTTACCAACACAGGGCAATAGTACATTACATTTTCATTCCTTTAAGACACTTTAATTTTTGGTGTTACTGTTTCTTTGAAGGGGACTGAAAATTACCATTGCAATTTTACAGTAAAAACTAGTAAAAAAAAAAAAAATTGCAAAGTGAAGTGCTCTTCTGAGAAGAGCACTTATTGATCCCCAGTAGGGCCGCTCCGGCCATGAGGCAAGGTGAGAATCTTACCTCAGGCAGCACGGAGCGGCCAGTTACCAAGGGCGGCAAAAAGCCGCCTCTGGTAAATTCAAGAGACAAATTTCTGTTTTTTAATAGCACTCACTGCACTAGAGATGCGGCCCCTCCTCCACCCGCTCCGACGCTGGAAGTTAGGGGCGGCATTGGGGCACTGAAACGTGCCTGATCCCCAGTCCATATCTACTGTATATCTATCTATCTATCTATCTATCTATCTATCTGTGTGTGTATATTTGCAGTGAAGCTGGGTCTAATATTACAGATTCATGCCGTCTGCTGTATTTCAGCTGCTTGCAAATCGATTATTCTTATTTTGTGTTTTTGGAATGTGTCTATTGGACAGCTTCCATTTAGATTCACATTTTCAGCACCTGATAAATATGCGATGAATTTCTATGTACCAATTTAGTAAATTTGCCCCAGTGAGGAATTGCCATTCGTCACACAATAATATCTCCAAATGAACGAGGCGCATTGGCATCAGGAACTGCAAATTTGCCTTTCTGTGTTTCCGTGCTGTTTAAACAATTCTCCAGAAATGGTAACTAAAGAGGATTATAAGCGGTTTAAAAGTGTCTTATGTTGTGCATTTAAAGAACATCTTGTACTTTCACTTTCGCATCCTGCTTTACTGCAACATTTCCAATTTATTTGCTTTAACAACATCTTTTACATTGTCCTACCCCGAAAGATTTTCTAACAGCTGAACTAGATGTCATTTTCTGCTATGAAAATGTTTCCCCTCTTAATATGTATCATTCTCAGCTTTACCTAATAAAATACATGTACTGAGTAGATTAAACACAATAATGAGATAAATGAAATATTATATTTTTTATGTAAAGGCTAGATGTATATTTGTGCTAAACACATGGTAAGTTGGATAGTTAATATAATCAAGTAAAGGACCTTAGAAAATGTCAAAACAGGGATGTCTAAACTGTAGCACATTTACAGAAAGTCAGATTCTGTAAAATAACAATACTTTTTGTGTAGAATCTGCACAGCTGCATAATCATGCTGTATCCAGTGTCAGGGTAGAACTAAAAGGGCAATTTTCGGTGCATGTCCAGCTGTTCTGCCACGACGCGAGGAAGCGCAGTAGTCACGTCAGATGCGCCAAATCTAATGTAAGTTATACAAATGTTGCTCATACAAGCTGATTGCATCCGACACGAATTGACTGTGAACGCTGCTTGTTGCGTCTTCATCCGACAGTTGTGTCTGTGTAGTTCTCCCCTCAGGCTAGCCCACCAGGGTACCCAGGGCAGATTTCCCTCTACGGCGACCCTAGGCCGCATGGTCCTATCGCCCACCAGTTTGCCGTCACGTGCTCCTCACCCCCACACACACAAGCACACGCAACTTTAGAAATTGCAGATAAGCTCAGAGGAATTGGAGAGGAAATTAAAGACAACAATTTAGCAGCTCTCCTTCTATGCAGCCTTCCTGAATCATATAGCCCTCTGATAAATGCCATTGAAGTTGAATATATGAATATAATCGCAGACAAAAGAGCTGTAAAACAGACTATAGCACAAGAAACAGCTTTTAAAGCTGAAAAATTGTGAAAACAGGAGCTCAGAGCAGAGTGTGTTTTCGATGTAGAAAGCCAGGATTCATGATGATTTGTTACTGAGAACATTCACCATTTATTGACCCTTCTGCCACTGTTTGGCTAAAAAGTTACAATGAAAAAACCAGCAGACGATTTCACTGGAAAGTTCAGAAAACTTATTGCAAAAAAGCAGACTGATCTGAAGAGTTTGCAATCAAATATTTATTAAGAATGAGCTCTACTACAGATTGGAAAAGAATGGGATACCTGATGTGCTGTTAAATGCATTACAGGGCTCCAAATGCTTTATGCAGCAGGGCCAATCTCTGCCCAAAGGATCAAGCCAAATGTTCTAGTGCCTCTTGTTGCCAAAGTGTCAGTCTGCACAGTTCACTGCCCAGAATCAGGAAATGGTTTCCACTTAATTAATCACTGTTTACATGTTTTTGCTAATTAGGCCCTCAACGGCAGAATACAAATTAGTTTACCTGATGTGCAACACGTATAAGTATCACCGGGAAATAATCTTGCAGATTAACAAATATGCAGCTAAAATCAATATGTTTCCAGAGTTTATCACACTAAATTGTATGTTAAAAAAAACTGTATGTAATCCACTTTGCTTCTGGATAGAATTGTATACACACCATGGAAACAAAATGGATTTTGGAACTTCAGATAGTTTGTTTATGCACATTAAAGCTTGTTTTATGAACACAAAAAAAAAAAATTATGTTTTTTACTCATAGTGCAAATCATACCCATAAATTTAGTACCTGCATCTTAGGCAGAAATTATGCTTTGATAAATCATGTCTATGTTGTTGTGAAAGTTCAGAAGTGAAGGTGTGACTTTCAGCAGGGTGATATGATAACTATGTATAAATATATAAGGGGGTCATATAATAATGCTTTATCTACAAGTAGGTCCTTCCAGCTGACATGTGGGTACCCATTCCAATTTTTAAAACTTATTATCTTACTACTTAAAGCAGTCCCCAGGAACAGGAACTGGCCACAGGAGTTTAGAGCAGGTCCAAGGAGCTTTGGGGAGAGAAGTGCCCAGTGCAGGCTCCCAGAAGCCTTAGGTAGAAAATCCAGCAGCCAAGACTCTTGCTTTGCATCAGGGGAAGCTCCTTTCTTGAAGTTCCGTGGTAGAGGAAACAGTCGCAGATTCCCAAGGCTGGGTCCCAGGAGTCTTGGGAGGCCAGGTTCCCAGGAGCCTTGGGGAGAAAAGCCATCACCCCAGACTCAGCCAGGGTCTACGCCGCCCCCCCTGCATGGGACTCCAATGCTATGGCTTTCATGCAAATGTGGGCAGAAGAGAGAAGTGCTCAGGGAAGATTGGTAGAGTCCTTACGGAGAGAAGCCAGTAGCCTGGACTATCACTTTGCATGAGGGGAAGGTCATCTCTTGAAGACCCCAGGGGAAAGGAATCAGACATGGAAGCCAAGGGTTGGGTCCCATGAGTCTTGGTGCGAGAAGTGCCGAGGGCAGGGTTGCAGGAGCCATGCCCTCGGCAGGATGGGTTAGAAGGGCATGGTAAGAGCAAGTTAAGGTAAGAAATTATTTGCATTGTCAGACCCAGTTGCAGTTCCAGGAACTTGAATATTAGCCTTGCCTCCCCACCCCACAGGTCTTGGAGCAGGAGACCAACAGCAAATTGTCTGTCTCAACTCTTTGGAAATCCCCAAGCACAAGATCTAGCCATGGGAGGCCAGGGCAGATTGCCAGGGCCCTCAGGGAGAGAAATGCACAGGGCAGGTTCCTGGAAGCCTTAGTGAAGAAAAGGCAACCGGCCAGAAGTCTCCAGGGGTAGGAACTAGCCAAAGAAGACCAGGGCAGGGTCACAAGAGTCATCAGAAGAGAATCCCAGGAGCCTTGGGTAGAGAAGCTCCCAGAAGTCTTGAGGAGAGAGGTGCCATGGGCAGGGTCTCGGGAGCCTTTGGCCATCAACCCAGACTCAGCCAGGGTCTATGCCTCCCCTGTACAGGACTCCCATACTATGGCTTTCATCAGTGTTGGACTGGGACACCAGGGGCCCACCCAAAAACCTTTGACCAGGGGCACACTCTAACTGCTATTATTCTTCCTCTTCTCACTTAACCTCTATTCTCCTAGTCTCTTTTCTTTACATACTAACCATACTGACCAAATATCTAGCAGCATGAAGGCCCACTGACACCTGGGCCCACCGGGACTTTTCGTGGTATCCTGGTGGGCCAGTCCGACACTGGCTTTCATGAATTTGAGGGCAGAGGCCCAGGGTGCCCCTTCTACCTGGGGCAAATAAGGGGATATAAGCCACCCAGGTTCCCCACCCCACTGCATGGGCCTTGAAATAGAAGACCAGCAGCAAATCAGTCACAACTTATACACTGCATTTAGGACAGGTGGTTGTGGGGATGTATTTCTCCAGCAGTCCCTAGATCCATGGGGGAGAGAAGTGCCCAAAGAAGATTCATAGAGGCCTTGGGGAAAGAAGACTGCGGCCCAGACAATCACTTTGCATCCGGTGATCTCTGGAACACTCCAGGGGGAGGAACCAGCCACAGAAACCCAGGGTAGGGCCCCATTTGTCTTGGGAAGAGAAGATAGAAGCCCAGCCTATTGCTTCACACAAGGGGACAAATGTTTCCGGTTTCCAGGGGGAATAAATGATAAAAAAAATAATAAAGACCAGGCCTGGACTTATGTTGAGGCCACAAAGGTCCAGGCCCAGGGGTTGTATTAGGGGCGGCATGCTGCCCAGCCACTTTCTGCGGAGCATTGGGGAGCCTTGAGGTTCCCCACCTGAGGGTGGATGGGGTGAGGGGATGAACTAGCATGATAAACACAAAAGATTGATTATAGAGATGAGATACATCATAGGCCCTGTTTCCAAAAGAAAAGAGAATTTGGTGTAACATCAAATGATCAATGGTGTCAAAGGTTGATGACAGAGTGGTGGCATCTGACATTTCTATTTTTTACCTTATTTTCATCGCCTGGCGTCGGATCGGACCTAAATCGCTAATGTAGTTCTACCCTTAATATAAAGGGATGTTAGATCCAGAGAAGGGGTTTTTGAGGATAGGTTTGAGGACCTCATGTTTAACAGTAAAATATCAATGTAAAAATGCCACTAGACTGTGATAAATGAAAGTATAAAGTGGGTTGGGTTGGATTTTTGCACACTTCTTACCAATTAAAAGGCAGTAAGTTACAGCCAATTAGTTCCTAGGATAATTACAGACGAGCGTTTTTACCTGCGCTCCCCTGCTTCAGTTTTTCTGCGTTCAGGCGCAGGGGAGCGTTAAATTTTTCCAATGGGGCTGTACTCACACAGGCACGTGTAGGCGCCGAACGCAGGAAAAATGCAGCATGTTATGTCTCAACCTGCGTTCGGCGCCTACACGCGCCTGTGTGAGTACAGCACCATTGGAAAAATGTGATGTGTCTATTCCTGCGCTCCCCTGCGGCTGAACGCAGAAAAACAGAACGCAGGGGAGCGCAGGTAAAAACGCTCGTCTGTAAGAGCCCTTAAACAGGTGAATTTTTTTCTTATCCCTACTACCGTCACTTTTGCACAGGTCCGGACTGAGAATTAAAACAGGCCCTGGCATTTCAGGTACACAGAATCCAATCAGCCCACATGTAGGCCCAAACAGCCCCCACCAGCCCATTAAATACTGACTTTCAATGGGACCTTATAGTAGCCCCTCTGGCATTTGCCAGAACCCACAGATTGCAGTCCGGGCCTGTTTTTGCACTGGAAAAAAATTGCTTTACAGAGGAAAAAATCCTTGGGCCCATTGAAAACAAATATGTTGGTTGTTTAGATTTGGACTGACAAGTCAAAACCTTTCCACAAATCTGGGCCTGATAATAAAGCAAGTATTCCTATTACCATAAGTAATCAAAATAACAAAAGAATCTTATGCTTTGTTGTTTTGTGGCATCTTCCATTCTGCATGGGCTAAACTACAATATAGGTTGAGTAGATCTGTAGAGCATACATGCAGCTATGGCCAAAAATATTGGCACATTTGTACTTTTATTTTTACTTTCCATATCACTCAAATAAAGTAATAAATAACTAAACAAATAACTAATATCTAAAATAAATACAGTACAGGTATGGGATCCGTTATCCGGAAACCAGTTATCCAACCAGTTAACCTACAGACTCCATTATAATCAAATAATTAAAATTTTTAAAAATTATTTCTCTGTAATAATAAAACAGTACCTTATACTTGATCCCAACTAAAATATAATTAATCCTTATTGGAATCAAAACCAGCCTATTGGGTTTATTTAGTGGCAGATTTACATAGGGTCGAATATCAAGGGTTAATTAAAGGAAAACTATACCCCCAAAATGAATACTTAAGCAACAGAAAGTTTATATCAAATTGAATGACATATTAAAGAATCTTACCAAACTGGAATATATATTTACATAAATATTGCCCTTTTACATCTCTTGCCTTGAACCACCATTTCGTGACTCTATCTGTGCTGCCTCAGAGATCACCTGACCAGAAATACTACAATACTAACTGTAACAGGAAGAAGTGAGGAAGCAAAAGGCAGAACTCTGTCTGTTAATTGGCTCATGTGACCTTACATGTGATTTGTATGTGTACACAGTGAATCTTACGATCTCAGGGGGCGGCCCTTATTTTTTAAAATGGCAATTTTCTATTTATGATTACCCAATGGCACATACTACTAAAAAAGTATATTATTATGATAATGGTTCATTTACATGAAGCAGGGTTTTACACATGAGCTGTTTTACTCAGTATCTTTTAATAGAGACCTACATTGTTTGGGGGGTATAGTTTTCCTTTAACCCTCGATATTCGACTGCCGAATGTAAATCCTTCGACTTCGGATATTTTTAGGTCGAAGAAAAATCGTTCAATCGATGGATTAAAATCCTTCGAAACGAACGTTTTGAAGGATTTAATCGAACGATCGAACGATTTTTCGTTCGATCGAACTATTTGAGGTAAATCCTTTGACTTAGAACTTAATATATAATTTTATATCCGAAAAAATGTCATTGATACAACTCAAATTTTGGTAGCACACCCTTTGATACAGAGTTAAGTGCTTCCTCTATCCATGAATGAGCTTTTTTCATCTCACTACTGCCAGTCCAGACCACTCCAGTTCTGTCAGTTCCCCCACTGCAGAAAACTGTTGGTCAAACGTCCCCCCACTCACCAAGCTGCGGGATCTGCTGGCTCCGTAGTTACATCACTGACATCAGATATCTCCTCAAGTGTGGCTGATGGTATAACACTATATCAATCACTGGGTGCTTTTATTATAGGTCAACGTAACTGCTTTGCATATGACAGTAACTATAGCAACACTTGGCTACATTGCGCATTAGTGACAGTTTGTGATAAAATAGAATATTGCTATGGTTACTATTAGGCACAAAATTGTGGAAACTTTCATATACTGAAATTGTTTTACAACATTTTAATCCCTGCCAGTTTCATTCATATTTTTCGTTTCAATTTCAGGTTAGGTTCAGTTCCCAGCTCATTTAATTCAGCATCATTTACAGAACATTGTGCATCCACAAGGTACAAAAAGAAATCTAAAATCCTACAGCATCGAGATCATACTTTCTAGGGCACCACATACAGCAGATGCAGAAATTTCCGTGCAATAGGTACAATGTATATTTCTTGTCCTTTATCTCAGTTTCCGGCATTTTGTAAGCATTCTTTGAATCAGTTTAGGATATCAGTTTCCAAGAAATGCCAGGTCCCCGCTTTTGTGATGTACCTTCCAATCACCATCTAGTGCAGTGATCCCCAACCAGTAGCTCGTGAGTAACATGTTGCTCTCCAACCCCTTGGATGTTGCTCCCAGTGGCCTCAAAATAGGAGCTTATTTTTGAATTTCAGGCTTGGAAGCAGGTTTTAGTTGCATAAAAACTAAGTATAGTGCCAAGCAGAGCCTCCTGTAGGCTGCCAGTCCACATAGGGGATACCAAATAGCCAATCACAACCATTATTTGGTACCCCTTTTTATGCTTGTGTTGCTCCTCAACTCCTTTTACATTTGAATGTGGCTCACAGGTAAAAAAGGTTGGGGACCCCCAGCGCCGTTTCTGACGAAGGAGCCACCTCAGGTGGCTCCTGCAATGCCGCCCCCCTCTCGCCGGCTTACCTGTCGGTAGGGGAGGCAGGAACACTATTGCGGAGAGCGCAATTGCGCCCTCTTGCAATAGTAAAGCAGAATTTCCGGTTTAAAAAACGGAAATTCGGCACTTAAAGGTGCAGGAGCCCCTGGAATCCTCTCTGGTGCTGTCGCCTGAGGCTCAGCTCTCCTCATTGGCGGAGCGCCCCTGGGGACCCCTGATGACCCCTGATCAAGTGTCTCATATCTGCCCTTTACTAAAGGGCGAAGTGGCCTTCACTAGCGAAAATTCACCAAAACTACCCTTCGCAGGTATTCCAGGATTCGGTTCGGGATTCTGCCAGGATTCAGCCTTTTTCAGCAGGATTCAGCCGAATCCTACTGCCCGGCCTGAAACCGAATCCTAATTTGCATATGCAAATTAGGGGCGGGGAGGGAAATTGCGTGATTTTTTGTCACAAATCAAGGAAGTAAACATTTTTTCCCATTTTCACTCAGGAGAACGATGGTTACTTAAAAAACTAATAAAAGTACAAATTTTCATTACATTGTACTTTTCATCAGGGTCTGCTTTGCCAGGTATAAGATGAAGCTGCATCCTTCTCAATCTTATCCTGACATCATATCTTGCATACCAAAAAGTCATAAAAAAGACAAAACACTGGCGTTCATATATTTTAAAGTGGGATTATTTATTTATTTATATAAAAAAAAAATTTAACCCATTTGCAGGTCATGCCACATTTGTTTTAGGGTGGGCTCATGTCTAGGACAAGATCTCTTGTGTCTTTATTTTGCTTCCTTGGACATTTTTCATAATAAGTGGCCACTTCAAGCACTTTGACTGACATCACTAATAAAGACATATATATATATGACCTATATGTACCTATTAAAATTGACCTAAGAGTAAGTGTGTTCACAAAGTTTTGCTAGGCAGAACATACCGCTGGCGTAAATTCGCTGTGAAATGCTCACGCAAACAAATTTTCTTTTGGATCTTACACACGAACATTTTGTTCTGCGATCGCTTGTGTTCAATTTTAAATAATACCAGAAAAACCCTAAAAAATCCATATTAAATTACCTGAACCAGGAACACAGGAACCAGTGCAGTCTGATTATTAATCAGTCTTACTGCATAAGCTTCTATGACAGATGTTGCTGTTTTGATCATTTATGACAATCCCTAAGCTTAGCCTCCCAACAGCAGCCCAGAGCACACTGGGCATGTGCATGGTCTTGCAAAGATGGTCTAACAAATTATAAAATGGCGGCTCCCTGTGGCCAACTTTGAAAGCATAAATTATTTGTTAAATTAGGGTGTTTCAACCTCGAGGCTGGTGCAGTAAGTTCAGAATGTTTATGTTCAGTATACAAAATACAGCATTTCTAGATATTCTATTTTAGGCTTTAGTTTCCCTTTAAGAATCGATGCTCTAAATTATAGAAAGACCCCTTTTCTGGAAAAACAATCTTTTCAGATAATAGATCTCATACCTGTTAATTTTACATATGGAAGGCTTTCTTACAGTAGCCTCTTTTTCCAGTTTGTGTACCATTTGTTCAAAATGAATGCAATGAACAGGGCTTGTGTTGAACATATTTTTATGCCTGTTGTTGTAATCACAAACAATATTTTTGTTTGAATTATTTTATTTCTTGAGCTAAACATGGCAGACAGGGAAATTTAAGGTACTCCGTATTTGTTCCTTGTGCAATAGATAACAGAGTATGATGGAAATCCCACTACATAATGGACTTCCGTAAGACAAAACAGTCACAACAATGGGTTAAGGGAGGGGGATGTTATACACAGAGCTCAGTATTGTTTGTTAAATGAACTCAGCTAATTAATGGTAAGATAGTTTAGAAGATAAATCATGTATTATTACTACTTACGAATAAAGATGAGAATATTAATTTTCTTTACAATAAACACCTAGAAAAGAATTTTCATACACTGTCCCTTTAGGTACATGTTGCATGTGTCTACTGTGGATAATGTTTGAAGTCAGATATCTGTGTGTGTTCCACTACAATATGAAAAGCTTCTTATTTAACAGAAACCTGTTGAATACTTGTCATGATTTAGGTAATGTTATGGGTTATGCTCAAAAATGTAGCCCTTATTTACAGTATTTGTATACAATATAGTCATTGGTATTCTGGTCCTCTGAGTTTATTTATTTATTTTGTTGTAGACAGTTTCATTCTAAATATCCATACAATTAATTGCTAGTATGTGGCACTTGCATATAATTCTCCTACAGCTAGAGGATAATTATATATCATGTTCTTGACACTCTAAACCTCCCACAACAGTAAGTGTGCTGTGTATTATTCATAAATACCAAGCTATACGCATGATATACTAACAGCTTATATAATGCATCAGCAAAAGCTAGAACAGAACTCCCATGTGCACAGTTGTGTAAAGGCTGATGTGCTATGAGAAGAATTTTCAGCAAATCAATTGCTCCATTTGTCTGTATCAATGCACAGTTATATCCATCCTAGTAGCTTTAACCCTTTAACCACTAGCAGTTAGCCCCACTAGGGTTCCACGTGTTCTCTTACAATGGTTTTCATGCCATAACATATGCTGAGTCAACTGTTAACTCAAAACCTCACCTTAAAGGGCATGTAAAGGCAAAAAAAATCAAAATCCCATTTTTACTTTCTTTAATGAAAAAGAAACCTATCGCCAATATACTTTAATTAAAAAATGTGTACCGTTTTTATAATAAACCTGACTGTATGCAGTGAAATTCTCCCTTCGTTTACTGCTGTGGATAGGAATTGTCAGACGGTCCCTAACTGCTCTGCAGGAAAACAATCATACTTATGAACAGCAGGGGGAACTTACTTCCCAGCCACGCAGAACTCAAGCAGCTTTGTTTGTTTCCCTGTAGAGCAGTCGGCGACTGTGTAGAGATTTGTATTGGATTTTATTTTTGCCTTTACATCCCCTTTACGGTTTCCAACTCCAGCTGCAGGGACAAAGATCATGGAGCCAGATTTAAACAGATAAACTGGGATTCTATTTAGAGGATTATTTTGCTGCAGCCACTGGTTCTGCTTTTGAAGAAAGTTTGTATCAAACAATACAAAAACTATAAAATCAACAGATTACATGAAAACAAAGGACCCAGTGCAGTCTGCACATTCTGATTATCAATCAGTCTTGCTGTATCGGCTTCTGGCAGATATTATTCGACTTGTGCGGTTTTGATAATTTATGATGATCCTTAAGCAGGCCCAATCTCACTGAGCATGTGCACAGTCTTGGTCTTGCAAAGATGTTTAACAAAGCATAAATCATTTGTTTAATTAGGCTTGTGGTACAGTAAGTTCATGTTTATGTTTAGTATACAAAATACAGCATTTCTAGCCGTATTTTAGACTTTACTTCCCCTTTAATATTCTTAAAACATTGGCTGATGAAGAAATGTTTTCATACATACATTTGACAGCAAGTACGACAGATACTAGGAAAACTGTCCCAGCACAAGAGACTTACTTTGAAACATTTGAGATTCAGCATAAAGTCATTTTACACTAAGAAGAAGGAGCTGTGCACTTAGCAGACATGTCACATAAGTAATTGGGCACAGAAGATTGACCTGCTGGTCTTTGTTTCTAAGGCAGCATCTCATTAGAAGAGTGGGAAGCCCTTTACTTGATTTAAATGGATATGTGGATGTTACACCACTACAATAAGCGCATCTCTTTATTTCCAAACCAGTTTTACTGGGCAAATGGGAATCAAAGAGTAGCTCAGGAATATATTTTATGCATTAGTGCCTTTGGAGTGATCTCTCTGTGTTTAGGTTTTTATTTCTTATACCCAGTGACCCTGTAATGAGGCAGTGTGAACACAAACAGCAAGAATTCGGGGGTAAAACCAACATGATATTAACGAGTGGCATAATTAGGAATATTTCTGTTTTGCCGTTTGCTTAGGTTTTTAAATAGCCAGTCTTTAAACCAGCAAAGATCAACATAGTTAAAAGTAGGAAAATATACAACGTAGGTGATTTGTATTTATTTATAAAGTTTGATCTGTCACCTTTCTATATGGGACCATAAGAAAACTTCAAAAACTGTGCATTTTTGCTTTTTCATTTAGGAACTTTCAGACTTTTCATTTATCTCACCCCAGTCTCTCTGGTTGCTCTGTACTGAAACGCTATATGCCATATGCCAAAGGTCCATTTCAAACTGGCATACCAGTGATCACCTGCCAAGTCTCCAGTTCATTTGAATGGTAATTGCTGGGTAGCACAGGTGTGAGCACAATATTTTCTGATGTGGGGTTTCATGAAAAAAAAATTCTCACACCTGCATTGCTCAGTTTCTGTAATTTTAATCCAGCAATTCTGGGCAAAATGCATGTTTCCACCCCATATAACAATAATAATTTAATATACTATAATCCTTAAATATGTTATAACTAATATGTTATAGAAAGACCAATCCTAGGCAACTTTTCAATTGGTCTTCATTATTTATTTTGTATAATTTTTGAACTATTTTCCGTCTTCTTCTGATTCTTTCCAGCTTTCAAATGGGGGTCACTGACCCAGAGGCACTCTAACAATGAGACGAGTTGAGACACTCGCCTCAGGTGGCAGCACCCCCTGGTTGCGAGGGGCGGCACAAATGGCGCTCCTGGAACTAAGAGCTGAATTTCCTTTTTTTCACCCCGTAAATTCGGCTCTTCTAGTGTCCTGGACCACCCCCGACCCCCTCCGGCGCGCCGTGTACCGCCCCAACCCCTTCCATCACTGAAAAGGTGAGTGCCATGGGGAGGGGTGGGGGTGGCAAAAGGAAGGCCGCCTCAGGCGGCAAAATGCCAAGGATCGCCCTGCACTGACCCCATCTAAAAACCAAGAGCTCTGTAAGGCTACAAATGTATTTTTGTTGCTACTTTTGTTTACTCCTCTTTCTATGCAAACCTTCTCCTATTCATATTCCAGTCTTTTTATTCAGATCGATGGCTGGTTGCTAAAAATTTCAAACTGAAGAGCTGCTGAATAAAAAGCGAAATAACTGAAAAACCAGAAATGCAAACCAATTGCAAATTGTCTCAGAATATCTCTCTCTGCATCATACTAACAGTTAAAAGTGGTTTGGTTTTGCATCTCGATAAAGGTTCTAGACCAAGAGAACCGAAACATTGATGCCTTTGTAATGCTGCTTTTTATCTAATAAACAGCAACTTCACTTGGAGAGCGTGCTATACCTGCTATTTTTAAATATCTATATACATATCTACACTCTCATAGTTCAGTACTGGGGCTCATTTATCAACACTGGGCAAATTTGCCCATGTTACCTATAGCAACCAATCAGTGATTAGCTTTTTAAAGCCAGTTGCAAGTAGAACAATGAATGCAGCAATTTGATTGGTTGCCATGGGTTACTGCCCATGGGCAAATCTGCCCAGTGTTGATAAATGACCAACAGTGTCTCTAAAAAGAACACTTAACAAAAAGATAGGGGGCAACCATCTCCCCCCCCCCCAAATTTATTCCTTAACTGCTGCTCTATACAACAGAACATTTCTAAGGTCCCAAGTGAGTCTTAAAGCTTCTGGTAGAAACGTCTTCATTTAGCAAATAACAGCATCACCTTTACCCGTTTTGCCTCCAAATATTGTTTTCTAAAGAAAAACATGAACATTTTCTAGCAGTCCATGCTGGTATGGCTTCAGAGTGCCACCTGTGAATTTACAAGAGCATAGTACGCCCCCTGTTTTGCCAGCAGTTGGCTATGAGTTCCTTGTTCAATAACTCTGCCATTCTGTATTACTGCAATAATGTCTGCGTTCTGGATTGTTGTGAGCCGGTGAGCAATTTCTACACATGTTCGGCCCTGCCTGGCATTATCCAGGGCTTTTTGTACAATCTGCCACAAAGGAGAGAAAATGCATTGTTTAGGATTTTGTATGGTAATTATCTGTTCATTTTGGGGTAATTTACAATTATTTCAGAATACAGAGGCATTACAAATATGAAATAGTCAATGGCAGGTGTTGGTTGGGATGCATGGGATACTGACCAAAGTCAAATTGGGCTTGAATGTCTTGGACAAGTGCCATGAGATTAATGTTCCAGAGACCCCAAAATAACTTTCAACCCACCTTTTCACTTTCTGTGTCAAGAGCTGAAGTAGCTTTGATTAGTAGCAACAGTTTTGGCTTTCGGATGAGTGCAAGGGCAATGGCAATTCTTTGCTTCTGTCACCAGAAAGCTGAGCTCCTTTATCTCCAACACGTTTGTTATATCTCTAAATAATGGCAAAATAAATGACTTGTTATATTTTATAACACAACATTCATGAATATCCTGTACATTATATCTTAGAAATGTCCACAATTATTATTGGTGCTTAGATGCCTACTATATCACCTCACCTTGGCGTCAATGATCTCTATAAAAGCACAAGGTTGAACATGGAACTCAGAGGTGACATACTATATCTATGTTTACAGTAGGTGATACTTTACTCCCTATATATTACACAAGTTATAAGAATTTAGATTGCATGCTTACATCAGGCAAACCTTCTATGAAACTGTGGATGGTGTCTGCCATTGCAGCTTCTTCAATTTCTTCCTGCGTGACTTTCCATTCCAGGCACCCATTGGATACTTTCAGCAATACTGCAGTCAAAAAGTATTGGTTCCTGTGATACAATTCCCAATTGTGATCTTAGCCATTGGATATTCAGTAATTTGGTGTCAATTCCATCTGCGAGCTGAAAAGAAGGCACAAGTTTATTTTAAAGAACTTGGACTACAAACCTGAAGTCCATATTGAAGGGATGCTGGCATTAATGTAATGTATGTATGATCCCCAGGATCTATTGACAAGCAAATGTTCCCCGGTGATCAGTTTGTTAGATAACAAGATTAATGATAAAGCACTAGTAGGGATGTTTTTTAATGAATAATTCTCTTGCATCCACAATTAAGCTTTTGACTTGGGAAAGTAGGGGGAGCAAATAAGTCAGTTGAATGGAAAGTATAAATCCACCTTAAGGGTGATGGTCAGCCATATTTACCCAAAGTTTTCTAGACTACAAGTTTCATCATGGGAGCTTTAGTCTACTTTACTCTACTTTAGTCTTCTTTAGTTTACTTTAGTCTACTTGCAGGCATGCTGTACTTTGGGCAGATGTGTCATTTTTCCCAGCATGCAATCCATACTGGGGTTATTCTAATTCATTGATACCAAAATAATTTACTGTGAGCAGCACTTGACACTTTGCACATCTGCTGTTCCATTTTGGCACGGAACAAGAAAACTGCCTCCATAGTCAGTGATTTGTCAGTGGTATCACATGACCAGCTAAACACTTACCACTGTTCCGTCCATTGGATCATAAAATCTCTCCAGTAACTGGATGGAGGTGCTTTTTCCACATCCACTGCTGCCCACTAGTGCCAGGGTCTGCCCTCTGGAGACTTTAACATTTAGTCCCTGTAGAACTAGAACTTTTGGTCTTGTAGGATAAACAAACATGAGATCTTTAAATTCAAGGTTTCCATCGAAGGAACTCTGTAGTGAAATATGGTATAATATAATAATCTGATTAAACAATGCCTTGGTTTAGCATTCTATTGAAATATCCTATTCCTGATTTTTAATATAATTTTATTATGCACTGATTTGAATACCAGATATTTGTATTAACAGTGTGTACACTGAATTTACACTGAATTGCATTTGTGTTTTAGGATTAGCATGTTAAAGGGACCTGATAAGTGAAATATCGAGGTTGGACTTTAATAAAGGGAAGGAAAGGGATTTTGTACTCCGTATATATACTAGCGCTGAGCTGTCCATTGGAGTCTGTAGGCCAGAGGCATCACAGTGATTATATGGACACTGTGCTCTCCAAGCGTTCCACAGATCTTTATTACCATTGTTACCTTTATTACTTTAGATGCGACTCCATAGCTATGGATATCATGCATCTTGAGGAAAGACTGTTGATAGCCTGAAACGTTGCTTATATCTGTCCGAGAAAAGCCCTTTTAATAAAGGCTTTTTAAGAAAAGTTTCATTGCCTGATGCTGTCTAATTGCAAAGTGTATTCCATATCTATGGGATCAAGCTTATAAATATATGGGTTTACAAGGTAACTGGCCCAGTACATGTAAGAAGTTGGTCAACATTATTCCAGTTATATAATAAATGTGCATTTTAGCTATCAATGTGAATTATTCACAGAGTTTTATACTTTATGTCAGTAATATAAGAAGCTAAGCTTGATATGATCATAGACCTGGTGGGAGATATTTTATACTTAGAGAATAAAAGTGCATCACTCGAAGAGTATGTACAAGGAACCGACTGCTCTAAGAAAAGCTAAATTCCAATGTCTTATATAAGATGTGTACTCTGAAAGAAGCATATAAAAGCTAGTCAGAATAGCTAAGCTTCTCTGTTGCTGAAACACTGCCAAGTCTACATCCCTGTTGGAAAATCTCTTGTGGCTCTTTATTCGCCTTTTAAAGGATTTTCAAGGTTCTTTGATGTAACTGTGAAGACAGACACTGCCAAGAGAGATATTTTTACATATTTAATAAACAACGCTTATAAATTTACCAATTTATCGCCATCCTTGTTGTAACTATCAATCTGTGGCTTCCTTTCCAATAGTTTCATAATGCGCTGGGCTGAAACTCTTGATTTTCCAAAGTCTGGTGCCTGAGACGTGGACTGTCCAACCTCCATAGCAGCAAATAAAATGGCAGAAAAGACTCTGGAAAAATGAATAAAGGTGGTGAGAGAGGAAGGTCTATAGTTAGAGTTTTTGTGTGTTTAACTCTGTTCTTTATTTTTAATTCATTTTCATTATCAGCACTGGACTAGATATTCAATTTATTTATTTATCCTGCTGTCGCTATGCCCAGGTATGGATTGGAAAATTCCAAAGATGCGGCTATAAGATGCCAAAGAAAGCAACTCTATATTGGTATTTTCAGGACTGTTTGGGCCTAAGTGTACTTTTAAGGGGGTTATATATTAAAGTCAGATTTTTCTGGTCCCCTTTAAAGGGGGAAAAAATTTTCATAGAAATAAAAAGTGACATTCGCAGTCGCAGTTTTCAGCAACAAATCTGAGAAATATTGTAAGATTCAAATATTTTCACGATTTTATCGATTCTTTTCCCCCCACCAGATTTTTTCCAGAATGTATTGATAAATATGGTAAAAAAGTGTGCGGGAGTTTGGTCGGAGTGGTTTTAAAGAAATACTGAGAAATTTTCGGAGTTTCCCGTTCTCAGCCTCAAAACTATAGGCCAGTTAGTCTGACGTCAGTGGTAGGAAAGCTTTTTGAAGGGTTAATAAAGGATAAGATACTGGACTTCATAGCAAATCATAATACTATGAGTTTGTGCCAGCATGGTTTTATGCGTAATAGATCTTGCCAGACTAACTTAATTTCTTTTTATGAGAATGTAAGTAGAGACCTCGATTCTGGAATGGCAGTGGATGTGATTTACTTAGACTTTGCTAAAGCATTTGATACAGTGCCACACAAAAGGTTACTGGTTAAATTAAGGAATGTTGGCCTGGAACATAGTATTTGTACCTGGATAGAGAACTGGCTAAAAGATGATAGACTACAAAGAGTGTGGTAAATGGAACATTTTCTAATTGGACCAGTGTTAGTTAGTGAGTACCGCAGGGCTCTGTACTAGGTCCCTTGCTTTTCAACTTGTTTATTAATGACCTGGAGGTGGGCATTGAAAGTACTGTTTCTATTTTTGCAGATGATACTAAATTGTGCAGAACTATAGGTTCCATGCAGGACGCTGCCACTTTGCAGAGTGATTTGTCTAAACTGGAAAACTGGGCAGCAAACTGGAAAATGAGGTTCAATGTTGATAAATGCAAGGTTATGCACTTTGGCAAAAATAATATAAATGCAAGTTATACACTAAATGGCAGTGTGTTGGGAGTTTCCTTAAATGAGAAGGATCTAGGGGTCTTTGTAGATAACACGTTGTCTAATTCTGGGCAGTGTCATTCTGTGGCTACTAAAGCAAATAAAGTTCTGTCTTGCATAAAAAAGGGCATTAACTCAAGGGATGAAAACATAATTATGCCTCTTTATAGGTCCCTGGTAAGGCCTCATCTGGAGTATGCAGTGCAGTTTTGGACTCCAGTCCTTAAGAGGGATATAAATGAGCTGGAGAGAGTGCAGAGACGTGCAACGAAATTGGTTAGAGGGATGGAAGACTTAAATTATGAGGGTAGACTGTCAAGGTTGGGGTTGTTTTCTCTGGAAAAAAGGCGCTTGTGAGGGGACATGATTACACTTTACAAGTACATCAGAGGACATTATAGACAAATGGCAGGGGACCTTTTTACCCATAAAGTGGATCACCGTACCAGAGGCCACCCCTTTAGACTAGAAGAAAAGAACTTTCATTTGAAGCAACGTAGGGGGTTCTTCACAGTGAGGACAGTGAGGTTGTGGAATGCACTGCCGGGTGATGTTGTGATGGCTGATTCAGTTAATGCCTTTAAGAGTGGCTTGGATGATTTTTTGGACAGACATAATATCAAAGGCTATTGTGATACTAAGCTCTATAGTTAGTATAGGTATGGGTAGATAGAATTTGATTAAAAGTAGGGAGGGGTGTATGTATGGATGCTGGATTTTCATTTGGAGGGGTTGAACTTGATGGACTTTGTCTTTTTTCAACCCAATTTAACTATGTAACTATGTAATTATGTTAGTAAATAACCCCTAAATGTCTGGGCTTATTTGAATCCCATTCTAGATCTGGCTGTATCAGTTGAAGACTTGCCTCATTGTTAATATGGACATGAGAGGGGTCATTTTCAAAATGCCAGGCAAAATTGACCTGTATATCTAATAAACTAATAACCTTTAAATTTCCAGAAAGTTGGACCCTTTACAACTTTTAATTCCATCCTGAACTGTGAGACCCTTGATCTAACAGAAGCAATTCCTACTTTTACCAAGGGCCCCATTAGGGTGATGGCACACATGAAGATTCGGGATATTATTCGCTCAGCGAATAATCTCCTCTACTGCAGGCGACATCTTCCCGAAATGCATTCTCACCGGCAATTCGCATACTTGCCGGTGGGAAGGCATTTTTGGGAAGATGGCATATGGATTGCTTCGGTTTTCTGAAGTCGCCTGAAGTTTCCTCGTGAGGCAACTTCGGGCGACCACGGAAAAATGAACCGATCTGCCGGTGGAAGGCATTTTGGGAAAATTAGTCGCCTGCAGTAGAGGAGATTTGTCGCTGGGCGACTAATCTCCCATTGTGCCAGCACCCTTATAAGGCTAAGGAACCAGACCAAGCATTCCCTCTGTCCTGGTAAGGTAAACAGAGGAATACAAAGGTATATTGAAGGTTCATATTCTAAAATAAAAAAAGTATGTTGATGTTTGGATAACTCTATAAAGGAGAGGATAGTAGATGGAAAGGAACACAACACCCACTGCTTTTTGCCTTTGTTATATACTCCGAAGTGGCAGTGTCATTAGACAGGATTTGTAAGTACTTATAATAGACTAAATGGAACACTTGCATCACTGCATGAGACATCACATTACAAATGATTAAAGGCATTATTTATAGCCAATAATATAAGTATTTCTCCATAGCAACAATGAAATCTCTACATGTGTGCTCTGTAAGGAGATGTTTTGTATTTATTTGTATTATTGTGGGTACGGTAAGACTTTCTCAAAGGGGAGTTACATAAACATATACCTGATTCCATTTATTAGCATACTTACATGAAAACATTCTCAAACTGCATGTAGCAATGAGCAGTCAGCCAAGCTCCAAAGCGAAACACAGCAGCATTGACAAAGTAGTTCATACACTGAGAAATCGCATAGGTGAAGCCGTAGAGAGGAGCTTTAACGATTGCCTCCCTGTTGCAGATAAAAGCAGCATAAAGCATACAAATGAATGGGAGCAGGTGTAAACATTTCATTTATAATGCAAATTCAGGGTGTAAAATAAGCCTGAGGCCTGGTATAGCCTCCATTTCCATATGTCTTTTCTTGTATTTTTATCACAAACTGGAAATAACTAATTTCAGAAACAGCTGCTGTTTCATTTGTTTGCAGAATAGACATCCCCTTCAGGAAGAGAAGAGTTGAATATCAGTCAATTCCATGTCTCTAAAGTGTGTAATAATCAGGCAATTGCAATTTCTTAAAAACTAACTTAGTGGGGTCACTTGGTAGCAAAGTTACAATCGCCACCAACTGCACTATAAGCCATTATATTCAATTATTATGTTATACCTTGTACACTAGCACTAACAATTGATGCAGTAATGACTATGCTGTTTCTTAATATTACATTGTCCTTTCAATTTGAGTGATAGGATGATCACAAGTAAAGCCTCAATCAGTTCAACAGAACACCAGTTTGCAAGTTTAACAGTCAGCAAAGATGGGCCCAGTATATTAGGTGATATCCATGCACATCAATTAAAAACCTATTGTTCCTAAAGCTACGCTAGAGAAAGTTAATGACTGGGCTGTGATCCAGTCTGATCAGCTTTTGATTATTATGAACAATTGTGTCAGGCAGGGCCTGATTTACATAGCAGAAGCCCCTAGGCCCGCTGCCATTCATCACCCCCGTCACCTCCCTCTCCTTTATGCACATGCGCAAATTTTCAGCAGGGGGTTCAGAGTATTGGGGATTGGTGCACAGGAAATTTAAAAAACTATTGTATCTGCTGCAAATCCCCAGAACTTCCAAACAAATGCAGGTGTGGTTTGATGGAATTCCACCCCCTTAAAATTTTGTCACCATAGGCCCGGGCCTTTGTGGCCTTTCCACAAATCTGGGCCAGGTGTCAGGTTCCATGGATGGTGTCATTATGCCTAAATAAACCCCGAGATCACCTTTTCTAATGTAATGCCCCTCTGCTTCCCCAGCACACCACTTACTAACCCATGTCAATCTCCAACACAGCTTGAAGGAGAGCAACTTTATTGGGAATATTTATCAATGAGTGATAGTAAAAGTCCCCCAATGATAAATACAATAACTCTTCCCTTAATAGACAGTGGCAGAATTTCCCTTTGTTTGTGATGAGCCGTGGCAAGCGAAATTCACTTTTTTACAAATATGCCCCTATGTCTTATAAGTCATGGAAAACAGTTTAGAGGGGGTTTTAACATGATGTCATTGTGTCAGGGCCCGAAGGCGCAGTTTGGAGTGCGGACCAAGGAGGAAGCAACTAGGCAAACACAGTTCGTGGTACAAAGGGTTTAGGCAGAAGAATCGTCAGTTCAGGCAAAGATCGGTCCAGGCAGCAAGATAACGTGGTCGATATTCCAGGCCGAGGTCGGTCCAGGCAGCAAGATATCAAAGTCGAGGTTTCAGGCAAGGTCAAAGATCAAGGAATCAATAATAGTGAACACCCAGGAACTCAGGATAGAAGAACCTATACTCGGGCACTGAGAGAACCTTCTGGCGACTTTAAATAGGTGGATTTTCGCGCCAAAATGCGCTAGATGACGTCACAGGATGTGCGTCAGAATATGCGCCAGAATATGCGCCAGTGTCTAAGGATGCGCCAGCGTTAATACGCTGCGTAAAAACGCCAGCGTAAATACGCTGCGTGAAAACGCCAGCGCTACGCTGGCGTCTGATGGCCGCATGGCCTCTCCTGGGCGCCGCCATCTTGGACGCACCGAGGACGCCTTACACATTGACATGTAACCAGCTCTCCATAGCAGAGGCATTTTCCTAGGTTTTTGCCCTTTAATGAGGACTCTTTAAAGGGATACTGTCATGGGAATTTTTTTTTTCCAAAATGAATCAGTTAATAGTGCTGCTCCAGCAGAATGCTGCACTGAAATTCATTTCTCAAAAGAGCAAACAGATTTTTTTATATTCAATTTTGACATGGGGCTAGACATATTGTCAATTTCCCAGCTGCCCCAAGTAATGTGACTTGTGCTCTGATAAACTTCAATCACTCTTTACTGCTGTACTGCAAGTTGAAGTGATATCACCCCCCCCCCCAGCAGCCAAACAAAAGAACAATGGGAAGGTAACCAGATAGCAGCTCCCTAACACAAGATAACAGCTGCCTGGTAGATCTAAGAACAACACTCAATAGTAAAAACCCATGTCCCACTGAGACTCCTTCAGTTACATTGAGAAGGAAAAACAGCAGCCTGCCAGAAAGCGTTTCTCTCCTAAAGTGTAGGCACAAGTCACATGACCAGGGGCAGCTGGGAAATTGACAAAATGTCTAGCCCCATCTCAGATTTCAAAACTGAATATAAAAAAATCTGTTTGCTCTTTTGAGAAATGGATTTCAGTGCAGAATTCTGCTGGAGTAGCACTATTAACTGAGGCGTTTTGAAAAAAACATGTGTTCCAATGACAGGATCCCTTTACGGTATACAACAGCTATACTTACTTCTAGGGTACACTTAAGCTTTCATTATATTTGTCATAAAATCCCTTGTTAGTGAGACCACAGTTCTGATATTTGCTACAGCTTCAGTTGAGATCTACATCCGATGAGAAATAATGCAGCTTTGTGAACCTTTTTTTTAAAAAAACATTTTTGCACTTTTGCTCTATATTGGTCTATGGGGAATGCAACTTCCACAAGGCAAGTACATTGATGAAATACAATACAAAACTCCAAGTAACATTATGTAAATGCTATAAGAGATGTCTTTTTTAGTTTACTAAAGGTAATGCTACAATTTCTCAAATCCAAATAATCAGATCCTGTTGTTGTCACTATTCAGTATGTATTATTCCTCCACTTCAGACTGTAGTAACATTATATTATTTTCGCAACTTACTTTTCCTGCTTGCTCTAAAGCTTTTTGATCTTTTGATGCATGTCCAACCATGGCTTTCATTCGAATAAAATTTGCTCCTATCATAAACGGTATACAGGCCAAGATAAGCAGTGTCAGCTGCCAACCATGCACAAAAGCAATTATGATAGCTGCCAAAAGGGTGCAGATTGACAGGGTGATCAACCCCATTCGACTGCCAGCAGCCTAGAAATAAAATACATTTGCCATCAAATAAATGCTAATTCAAAACAAGCATGTAGCTTGCCATGTTGCTCATGGAAAAACATGTTGGGCTGGCAATGTCATTACTTGAACACAAATATTATTGACATTTCTCTTATGGGTAATAAAAGGAAAATTTATGTGTAAAAATGCATTTTGTTTGAAAAATATATATAAGAAAGTGAGACTAAGAGGGTTATTTACTAAAATCTGAATATTTCTTAATATTTTCTTAAAACCACTTTGATCAAAGTAACATGCACATTTTTACCATATTTACCAATAAATTTACTCAAAAAAATTTGGTGTGGGAAAAGAATCCTGAGGGGCAGATGTATCAAGGGTCGAATTTCGAGGGGTTAAATCCCTTGAAATTCGACTGGGGAATAGAATCGAATAGGCAATTTGGGCGAATTTACGTGCTGGTGAATAGTCGAATGGGCGAATATTCGACAGGCGCACAATCGAATATTCGATCGAATGCCTTTGTATTCAATCAAAAACGTAGAAAACAAGCCTATGGGACTTTCCCATAGGCTTTTAAAGCAATTCGGTAGGTTTTAGGTGGCGAAGTAGGCGTCAAAGTATTTTTAAAAGAGACAGTACTTCGACTATCGAATGGGCGAATTGTCGCAGCGTTTTTGCACTCGATCTATTCGAATCATTCTACTCAGGCGAATTTACGCCAATTCGTTAGTCTAGGAGCACAAAAAAATACTCGAAATTGGAGCTTTTTTCCCTCTATTCATTCACCCAAGCTTAGTGAATGGGCCCCTTAGTGTGTTTTTGTCAGATTGGACACCTGACAACTCGCATTTCTCAGAATTATCGCCCGAAAACCACAAATTATTCGGATGATTGAACAAAACCGAGAGCAGATCATGATATCTTCCAATTGTGAACTCGACATCTGCCATTTAAGGTTTTGAGTACTTTTTTTATTCAGACTGAGGTTTTTTTAGATGGAGTACTTTTTTTATTCAGCTGTTGTAGATCCAATCTGAAAGCAAAATAATCTTTGGTTTTTGTAAAGTTCACATGTTTTTGTGTCTGATGCATGCAGATAATAGATCCCACAGTTTTAGATAGACGTTACAGAAGTTAATTAGAAAATAATGCATAAATATGCATATTTTTCTTTATTACATTGCTTCTAATGAATTTAATACCACTTAATCAGAAATAAAAATTCATACATACCCCTTTGACTTGAGAAGCATCTGTTGCAAGTCTGGTCAGCAATACTCCTTGGAATGGAATGATCATCAAAGTATCCTATCTCCTATAAAATGTAAAAAAGGATGAGGATGATACACTCAGAGGACTAAAGCATCATGTGTGTGTTAAAGGAACAGTTCAGTGTGAAAATAAAAACTGGGTAAATAGATAGGCTGTGCAAAATAAAAAATGTTTCTAATATGGTTAGTTAGCCAAAAATGTAATATATAAAGGCTGGAGTGAACAGATGTCTAATAAAACAGCCAGAATCCAACTTCCTGCTTTTCAGCTCTATAACTCTGAGTTAGTCAGCGACTTGAAGGGGGGCCACATGGTACATTTCTGTTCAGTGAGTTTGTAATTGATCCTCAGCATTCAGCTCAGTTTCAAAAGCAACAGATATGACCCATGTGGCCCCCCCTCAAGTCTCTGATTGGTTCCTGTCTGGTAGCCAGGGTAACCAGTCAGTGTAAACAAAGAGAGCTGAAAAGCAGGAAGTAGTGTTCTGACTGACATGTTATATATCAAATCACTCCAGTCTTTATACATTACATTTTTGCCTAACTAACTATATTAGAAACATTTTTTATTTTGCACAGCCTATCTATTTACCCAGTTTTTATTTTTACACTGAACAATTCCTTTAGTATACAGTATACACATGTACATACCTGTCTCATTAGAGCCTTAAAACACAGAGATCTAAGCCTCATAGTAAGATTTTCTCCAAATATTCCAAAAGAAAATCCCTAAAGAAATTGAAAACAATTTTAGTAAATAGTGTAGCATTTGAAGCATCTGGTTTCACATCAGTCCTCCAAAAGCATGCCATATTATAGGTTGTCTAACTTAAGAGGAGACTGGAAAGTGAGTTTGAGTGGCAAAAAGTTACATTTATATTACCTTTTACCTTACTTTAAGGTGGATGTAAAAGTGCAAAAAAGAGCAAGTACTGTACAGCAATTATAAATATGCCCAGGTTTGCAAAATAAGTTACCTTCTTATTATACATTGAAAATACACCAAAATAGAGTGAAATATAAATGAATTTGCACTATTATTTTGTGTTGATTAATGCATATTCTCATTTGGTTATTATTTTCAGGGTTTAGCTCTTAATCATGTCATAATACTTTCAAATGAGAATGTGCTTGCCATATCCTTCTCCAAGACAACTGGGTAAGTTGGAGCCAGTGATGCCTTAAAAGTGCCAAAATAATAAATTTTCAGAATCAGAATCACAATTCTGATTTTACCCCCAGTATAAAATATACGTCTGGATCTCACAGCAAAATCAGTGCCAATGAAAAATTAGAAATCAATAGGGCAGCACTATCATTAAAAAAAAAAGCATGTTTTTTTTTAATATGACTAAATGGATACCATTGAAGTTTCAGGTGACAAGCACATTTTCTGAAGTATTTATTAATTACCCATTTGATCCATTAAATAAACTGTGTGTAACTTTAATTTAATCAAAGTTTTACATATATAGTTGGTTGCACTCTTTTTCAAGTTGGTTCTGGTTTTTGCTTTAACATTTGTTCTGTAATCTTCCCTTTATTCTTATTGGATAGAGGTTGGCCTAACCCTGTGACCCTGTATTCTTATGTTCTCACTGGCTACAGGCTAATACATTTAATGAAAAACACTTGCATATTAACTGGCTCAACATTTTGGCTCCAAAACATGTTCAGTGGGTTAATTGATGGTCAAATTAGAATACATTATTAATCTTAAATATATAATAAATTTAAAGGGGAACTCCACAAAAACATAACAAGCTTTTTGAAAAGTAAACATAATTTCAAGCAACTTTGCAATATATACCAGTTAAAAAATATGCATACTTTTCATGATTTTTAATGATTTCTGACCGTTCCCTAAGCCTAGCCCTCTGCTCTCCTGCTGATGTCTCTGACAACTTTGCTGAGCTGGCTGACTACTGTTAATTTGTATCAACAGCCATTTCCTCAGCCTGTATCCTCCAAACCCCACAATTCCCTGCACAAGTGATTTCAATAAGGAAAGGAACATCATAGTTCAATGCATTGTGGGTTATGTAGTTCCTGCATGCTGTCAGTAAGCTGTGGAGTAGTTGTTACAATTTGTAACATCAGTGTTTAGTCCCTCCTTCCTTGCTAGGATTTCAAATGATGCAGAAAGAGAAGAACTGTTAAACAGCTGGATTTCAGCATAGAAAATGGCTTTTATTCATACTTTTTGAAGAAACAGGTAACTGTGATGGTTATATTAGGGCATTCTAGGTTATGAGGTCCCCTTTAATATGATTTTTGTGATTACATGAGTAACCCAAAGGTTCTTGCAATTAAATAAAAAAATGGGAGAAAGGTCACATGTTTCCATGGCAGGTCTAGAAACACTTCTCACTTGTGAGGAACCAATTCTGGGAGGCAAGCTCATGTAAATGGATTCGTTTCTAAGCAAAGCTCATTTAGATTTATTATAATTTATTTTAATGAGTTTAGTTCTCATAAATGTCACCCTAAGGCGATGATATAATCAGAAGTTTTGTATATGTAGATGCCTGCTCTTTACTAAATTAAATTAAATTAGTCTTCTGTTCTGGATAAACAAAATTGCTAAATGCATTGGAAAATGGAATGAAAAAGGGCTATGTATGCAAAGAAGCATTTGCAGGTATATTACGCGTTATGATATAACGTGAAGCCTATTGCTCATCTCCCAAATGCTTTGTTAGCTGCTAATTTATTCTTTGGAGAATTAATAACATTTTAATAAATGAAGAAAACATTTATTAGAGAAAAGTACAGCAGGGCTTAAATGCTTGTAGGGTAATAAAGTTTATTGGCAAAGCAGATTTTCTAAAATAGTCTACAATTCCAAGTTTGATTTTTACAGCATGCTAATTCTCCAAGCTATTCTCCAGCAGCATCATCCTATAACTCTGATAATAAAACTAACTTTTGCTTGATCCAAACTAAGATACTATTCATCCTTATTGGAGGATAAATAACCCTATTTGGCCTATTTAATATTTACATTATTTTTAAGTAGACTTAAGTGGATACTGTTATGGGAAAACATGTTTTTTTCAAAATGCATCAGTTAATAGTACTGCTCCAGCAGACTTCTGACCTAAAATCCATTTTTCAAAAGAACAAACAGATTTTTTAATATTTAATTTTGAAATCTGACATGAGGGCTAGACATATTGTCAGTTTCCCAGGTGCCCCCAGTCATGTGACTTGTGCTCTGATAAACCTCAGTCACTCGTCACTGCTTTGGGTTGCCACCCGGCCAGTATTTTACCGGCCTAGTCGGTAAAACACCTGCCAAGGCCAGGGTTACAAATTTACCGGCAATGTAGTTGCCAGTAAATTTGTAATACCCTTAATAAAAGCCCTTGGTCTGTCCCCAATCCACTCGAAACTTACTTTTCTCTGCCAGGATGGCTCCTCAACCTGCCTTCTGGCCATTGCGTGATAAGGCTCCACCCCCTTGAACGGCACAATTTGCCCCTTTTATGTCACTGTTGTTCCCACTCCCACCACCATCCAGTAGAAATTTTATCAAAAGGTGGCAACCCCATTACTGCTGCATTGCACGTTGAGGTAATATCACCCCCTCCCCCCCCCCAGCAGCCCTTAAGCAGAACAATGGGAAGGTAACCATAACAGCTCCCTGGTATAACAGCAGCACTCAATAGTAAAAATCCATGTCCCACTGTGGCTCCTACAGTTACATTAAGAGAATGTGTCAGAAAGCAGTTCTATAGTGCAGCACTAGCTCTTTCTGAAAAGCACATGACCAGGCAAAATGACCTGAAATGGCTGCCTACACACCAATATTACAACTAAAAATAATTATACTTGTTGGGTTAGGAATGAAATTTTACATGGTTAAAGGAAAACTATACCCCCAAAATGAACACTTAAGCAACAGATAGTTCATATCATATTAAGTGGCATATTAAAGAATCTCTCCAAACTGGAATATATATTTAAGTAAATACTGCCCTTTTACATCTCTTGCCTTGAGCCACCATTTCGTGATGGTCTGTGTGCTGCCTCAGAGATCACCTGACCAGAAATACTTAAACTCTAACTGTAACAGGAAGAAGTGTTGAAGCAAAAGACACAACTCTGTCTGTTAATTGGCTCATGTGACCTAACATGTATGGTTTGTTTGGTTTGTTTGTGAGTACAGTGAATCCTACGATCCCAGGGGGTGGCCCTTATTTTTTAAAATGGCAATTTTCTATTTATGATTACCCAATGGCACATACTACTAGAAAAGTGTATTATTATGAAAATGGTTTATTTACATGAAGCAGGGTTTTACATATGAGCTGTTTTATGCAATATCTTTTTATAGAGACCCACATTGTTTGGGAGGTATAGTTTTCCTTTAAGTTATGGTTATTTGTAGTGTAAACAGTGTAACTGAGAAATAAAAACTACACCACAAAAATCATGACAGAATCCCTTTAAGGTTTTAGAGAGAAACATTTCAGAAAGATCCGTTATCAGGAAAACCTCAGGTCCCAAGCATTCTGGATAACAGGTCCCATACACGTATTCTTAAAGCAATATTGCTTGATAAAACGTTTACCCTGGCCTCCAAGGTCACAGATGTCATTATAATGTAAAAGGACAATCCCACCTGATCGATGTAAGTATGGTCTAATGCACTTTGTTCCTGCAAACAGTTTTTCTATTGCAGAGCAATCATAAATTGTTGATCATAAAGCCTAGGAGGAAAAAGATATCCAAATAATTTGTACATACCATGATGATTTTCACAACAAGACTGATCCCTCCCAAGACAAGAAACATCAGAGAAAGTAGGATGGTTTGTGAATTCCTTTTGTCTGGATCCGGTTTTTGGAAAGCCTAATACAAGCAATGATAACAGTAAGTAAAATCAACTATTTTATATATTAGCAGGGATATAACATAGGAATATAAGTATGTTAAATGATTTGCACATGAAATATGTCAGGGTCTTCCTGCTATGAAATAGAGGTCCAGTCACATGATGTACCCCTAAATTTTAAATTTCCCACTATCAATTTTTTGGAGTTTAGAATATCTAATTTATGGGGGCATCTAGGCTTTAAAATATAGCTGGAATCAGAATGCAGTTTTTAAAAACAAAATTTTAAACCCCCTCACTTAAATAGTGCCACTTTACAGTAATGTAGACATGGAAGTAAAACTAACATGTTTAAAAAACCTTAAATTTAGTGCAGAGCGGTGGTTATTTATACACTGTAGAATAAACAGTAATGCAGCAGTATATGACCTAAATAAATAACTATTTTCACCCTTGCAACCAGGAGTGCTGCAGTATTGCTTCTTGTGCTCTATTTCAGCAGCTGATAGTTACATAGTTACATAGTTACATAGTTAAATTGGGTTGAAAAAAGACAAAGTCCATCAAGTTCAACCCCTCCAAATGAAAACCCAGCATCCATACACACACCCCTCCCTACTTTTAATTAAAATTATATATACCCATACCTATACTAGCTATAGAGTTTAGTATCACAATAGCCTTTGATATTATGTCTGTCCAAAAAATCATCCAAGCCATTCTTAAAGGCATTAACTGAATCAGCCATCACAACATCACCCGGCAGTGCATTCCACAACCTCACTGTCCTGACTGTGAAGAACCCTCTACGTTGCTTCAAATGAAAGTTATTTTCTTCTAGTCTAAAGGGGTGGCCTCTGGTACGGTGATCCACTTTATGGGTAAAAAGGTCCCCTGCCATTTGTCTATAATGTCCTCTAATGTACTTGTAAAGTGTAATCATGTCCCCTCGCAAGCGCCTTTTTTCCAGAGAAAACAACCCCAACCTTGACAGTCTACCCTCATAATTTAAGTCTTCCGTCCCTCTAACCAATTTAGTTGCACGTCTCTGCACTCTCTCCAGCTCATTTATATCCCTCTTAAGGACTGGAGTCCAAAACTGAACTGCATACTCCAGATGAGGCCTTACCAGGGACCTATAAAGAGGCATAATTATGTTTTCATCCCTTGAGTTAATGCCCTTTTTTATGCAAGACAGAACTTTATTTGCTTTGGTAGTCACAGAATGACACTGCCCAGAATTAGACAACGTGTTATCTACAAAGACCCCTAGATCCTTTTCATTTAAGGAAACTCCCAACACACTGCCATTTAGTGTATAACTTGCATTTATATTATTTTTGCCAAAGTGCATAACCTTGCATTTATCAACATTGAACCTCATTTTCCAGTTTGCTGCCCAGTTTTCCAGTTTAGACAGATCACTTTGCAAAGTGGCAGCATCCTGCATGGAACCTATAGTTCTGCACAATTTAGTATCATCTGCAAAAATAGAAACAGTACTTTCAATGCCCACCTCCAGGTCATTAATAAACAAGTTGAAAAGCAAGGGACTTAGTACAGAGCCCTGCGGTACTCCACTAACAACACTAGTCCAATTAGAAAATGTTCCATTTACCACCACTCTTTGTAGTCTATCTTTTAGCCAGTTCTCTATCCAGGTACAAATACTATGTTCCAGGCCAACATTCCTTAATTTAACCAGTAACCTTTTGTGTGGCACTGTATCAAATGCTTTAGCAAAGTCTAAGTAAATCACATCCACTGCCATCCCAGAATCGAGGTCTCTACTTACATTCTCGTAAAAAGAAATTAAGTTAGTCTGGCAAGATCTATTATGCATAAAACCATGCTGGCACAAACTCATAGTATTATGATTTGCTATGAAGTCCAGTATCTTATCCTTTATTAACCCTTCGAAAAGCTTTCCTAATACTGACGTCAGACTAACTGGCCTATAGTTTTGAGGCTGAGAACGGGATCCTTTTTTGAATAGAGGCACCACATTAGCAATTCGCCAGTCTCTCGGCACTATGCCAGATCTCAATGAATCCTGAAAAATTAAGTAAAGAGGTTTGGCAATCACAGAGCTAAGCTCGCTAATTACCCTGGGATGAATACCATCTGGCCCTGGACCTTTGTTAATCTTAACATGTTCAAGTCTCTTTTGAATTTCTTCATGTGTGAACCATGCATCATTAGTTGTATTACTAGAATTGGGAGTGTTAAGAAGGAAACCTTCACTTACTGGTTCCTCATTTGTGTAGACAGATGAAAAATACGAGTTCAGAATCTGCGCTTTTATTTTGTTTTCATCAACCAGCTGACCCCCCTCTGATAGTAAGGGTCCCACCCCTTCATACGATGGCTGATGTTTCTAGAACCCTCCTTAGGCTATGGTCACACGTGTGGTTTTAAGTCATTATTACGCTGCGCTTTTTTTTTTTAAAAAAAAAAACAGACAGCTGCGTCAATATGCACGCGTAAACCCACAGCACATATCAGCCAATGTGTGCAGTATCTTGTGTAAGCTGCAGGATCCACGACAGACACTTCTCTTCTCTTTAAGGCAGTTTATTTACACACAGGGGTGACCATTTCAGGATACAAAACAAATAATAAAAATAAATCCTGCCCACTGGGCGCTACCTTTACACATGGAGAGTTCCCTTACTAAACTGGGCCCCTTGTGGACTACCAGTAAGCAAACACATAAGTAGGGGTCACCCCTGTAATCACAAATCTTCTGGGGGATTGCTCAGCCTCCTGGCTTTCCTCAGTCAGACAGACCCTCTGTCACTTGGCCTCCTCTCTCTGCACCTTGCAGTAGCAAATAGCACCCCCAGCCCCTCTGGGAGTTCCTTACACAGGCAGGAGTCCTTCCTGCTCTGAGTCCTTTTCCCACATTGTTTTGGTCACTCTACCACACTTGCTTATTCCATACAGTTCAATAGGTGACTGTTCTTGCTGAGTATTGGTGGTTCAGCCAAAAACTACATTCCCTCGCAGACGTCTGCTGATTTACGCCTAGTGGGATTAGAAGATTGTGGTTTCCATTTTACTCAATGGGGTAGCATTTGATGCGTATTCACACAGCTGCTGGCTTTTTTAAAAAGAGCAACGTAAAAATGACTCAAAACGCACGTGTGATCATAGCCTTAGACAACAAATAAAGTCTGAGAGGTGCAACACACAAAAAATGAGAAGCAGTACTATATAAACAATTAAATGAAAGTGGTGTGTGTTCTATGTTTGCATGTTTAAATGAATAGATGCCTTGCAAGCTATGGTAAGTTTACACCAGGCACCACTCCATTCTTGGATACTGTCAGGCACGGATTTCTGATGAGGGCGCCCGGAGGCCAGCATCCTTCCCTCCCGTAAGTTTGCGTCATGCACATATTTTCTTAGTGGAGCACTAAGCGTCTATCGTGTTTAGTGCTCTGGGATCACTGCAAATACACCTGCAGCTGGGCGGCATGCCGCCCCTTAATTTTTGCCTCCCTAGGCCCGGGCCTTTGCGGCCTTGTCGCAAATCCAGGCCTGGATACCGTAACTTAAAGCAGGCCCTGGTGTGGAAATCACAGTGTAAAAAGCACAACTTTCTTCTCATTAAACAATGCCAACTAAAATGTTAACTGACATGAGGTTCTCCCATTACACCATGGTAGAAAGGCCACTGCTAAACTAGTGGTTTTACATCCCCTCTTATGATTACTACCATTGGCACAGTGAGAATTCCTAGAAGGTATCAACACTAGAATAGCCCCAGAAATATTGTTTTAACTCTGTTGAGTCTAAATAATACACTTTCTACCTGCTTCAGCTGATAGGGATAAGGGATTTTGCCTTGTTTCGCCAAGAAAAAAAGCCCATAGACTCTAATAAATAGTAAAAAATATGTTGCATACAGTTTAAAAAATGTTGCACGATTTTGATGCGAAATAGGTCAGATTCGCCCATCAGTAACGCCAACACCTCTGTGTATATTCAAACTATTAAGGGATCATAGGAATCAAGCACATAAACTGTATAAGCGTGCTCACCATACTTTTTAAAGAGATAAAAATATCAGTGCTGCTAATGGGAAAAGTTATATGTTTTAAAACTCTCCAAATTCTCTCTACTCTGTGTGAAATTGCTCTAAGTGACTGCACATGTCTGCATAATTTGGCTTGCCACATTCAGTGCACGTCAATGGCGATTTTGGCTTTTCATTGAGCAAATAAGACTGCTGGAAGCAAAGTAATCCTTAAAAACCTATATAGAGATTAATCTTCAAATATTAATGATTCTAGGTTTGTTGTCTGGGTTTTATCCAAAATAATTTCTAATGTTTTAGTAGATTCAGTAAGCGCACAGGATTTCAGCAATAAATATTGAATTACATTTCCCCATGCTGCAATCAGCCATTACTTACATGCATTTCGCTTGCAAAATCATACAGCTCGGTAGATGGTAGAGAACACAGAGACATGTAATACCTTCAAAATTGTATTAGTATTTAAGAACAGGCATAGGATTTATTATCCAGACTTCTAAGGAACAGGGGTTTTCTGGATAAGAGATCTTTCAGTGATGTGGATCTCCATACCTGAAGTCTGCTTTAATCATTTAAATGTTAAATAAACCCAATAGGATTGTTTTGCCACCTTTATGGATTAATTATATCTTAGTTGGGATCAAGTATAAGGTACTGTTTTATTATTACAGAGAAAAAGAAAACTTTTTGAAAATGTAATTTATTTGATTAAAATGGAGTCTATGGGAGATGACCCATACCTATACTAATATACATTTGTGTACTGTAGCAACCTGGGATATGCAAATACTGTATCTTTCTAAAATACAAAGATCAGAGTAGGGAAGATCATTTGTATGTTATTTAAAGCAGTAAGTTTCTCAAGCAAGGAAAGCTAAATTGTATATCTGACATCTATGAAGCTCACATTGGGGGCTCAGTCACTACTCCTAAATTGCTTATGAGTTTTGGTCCGTAATAAATTTCCTAAAAGTTTAGCCTTCGAACATAAAATAAGGCCTGGAGTGTAGAAACAAACATTTATATACTAGCACTTCAGTTGTCTAAAATCCTTTGCGTGGGATCCATTATACGTTTTAATCAAATAATTCACATTTTTAAAACATATTTCCTTTTTCTCTATAATAATCATAATAAAACAGTACGTTGTACTTGATTCTAATTATGATAACATTATTCGAATCCGAATCCTGCTGAAAAAGGCAGAATCATGGCTGAATCCCGAACCAAATCCTGGATTGGTGCATCCCTAAAAATTATTCCAAATAATGGGCCAGATTCAAATCCATGAGAAAATATTATATTGTTTATCACCTGAAAACGTATGGGCAAGATTTAGGGGGTTATTTATCAAAATCCAACAATACATCAGAATTTTCTGAAAACTATTCTGACCAAATCTGCACAGATTTTCCCCTTATTTATCAAGACATTATTTATCAAGACATTTGTTCAGGAAAAAACTTGATAAAATTGTAAAAAAAAATCAGAATACTGCATCTTTTTCAGATTTGAGATTAAGAAAAAACATTTCTCCTAATTCAGTACCAGTTTTTTCCCATAATATATGTATACATATAGGGGCACATTTACTATTGCTCGAATATCGAGGGTTAATTAACCCTCGATATTCGACCCTCAAAGTTAAATCCTCGATCAAAGGAAAACGATTAAATCCTTCGAATCGAACGATTAGAAGGATTTTAATCCATCGATCGAACAATTTTCCTTCGATCCCAAATTACTTAGAAAGCCTATGGGTACCTTCCCCATAGGCTAACATAGGTGCTCGGCTGGTTTTAGGTGGCGAAGTAGGTGGTCAAAGTTTTTTTTAAAGAGACAGTACTTTGACTATTGAATGGTCGAATAGTCGAACGATTTTAAGTTCGAATCGTTCGATTTAAAGTCGTAGTCGAAGGTCGAAGTAGCCAATTGATGGTCGAAGTAGCCAAAAAAATTCTTCGAAATTCGAAGTATTTTTTATTCTAATCCTTCACTCGAGCTAAGTAAATGTGCCCCATAGTATTCATGTTATAAACAGTGAGATGCATATTTCTTATTGATTTGCATCTGGCACTATGGGAAACTCTGGAATTGAATAAGATATCAAATTAAATCTGGCCCCAAATGTACTTTCTGGCATATATTAAATCCTTTAATTCATTTTATTAAAAAAAAAACAATAGATCGGTCATGGCATAGTGTGAATTACCTAGCCATATCGTGGCAAACACTAGCATTATACGAGATAGTTATAATGAGAGCTAGTGGAAAATAGAGTTATCATGCACTATATATCTACAACCTAAATACTAAAATGATTAAACTTACATCAAATGCAAAAATGTCATAAATAGACTGGTTGCTATTCTACTAAAATACACATACCTATTTTGGCAGTCCATTACAATTACCTGTAACATAGTGAATAGTAAACTCCCTTTTGATCCATAAGCTCCTTGTGACTCCCTTGCTCCACCACAACTCCATTATGAAATCCAGCAATTACATCTGCAGTCCTGATGGTAGACAGCCGGTGAGCAATCACAATGGTGGTACGGCCAGTTCTTGCCTTTAGGGAGTAGACAGCAAATATCATGTTATAAAGTACACTCAGTATTTTGGAGCATATTGTTAATTCAAAAAAACAGAGTACCGACTGAGGCCAGACAATTGTACATACCTTATCCAATGCAGACTGAACAACAGCTCCACTTTGTGTATCCAAAGCAGAAGTAGCTTCATCCAGCAACAGAATTTTTGGATTGCGTACTAATGCACGTGCTATTGCAATTCTCTGTTTCTGGCCACCACTCAGCTGGGCTCCTCTTTCCCCAACCATTGTTTGAAATCTCTAAAGATATAATTTTACATACATAAATAAATACATTAAACCGATGGACCGGAAATGAGAATCTGCGATTGACAGTTGAGGAGATATTTTAATAGTGTTCTCAAAACAAAAGCAAACCAAAAGGGTGCAATGAATTCTAACCAATTTATACAATAATGCATATATTGATACTACAAGCACAAGTGTTGCTTCAAAGATTTGCACAGAGTATTGTATAAATATTTCCCATTACCATTCCCACACCATCATCTAGGATCCAGTATCTAGTATATTGGAAATCTTGTTCATATTGTAAGTTCCTGATTGCGGATTCTCATTATTCAGGCTAAATAATGCAGATGAAGTTATTTCCAGAACAGGGCACATACTCTGCCTTCGTAAACCTTGAGTGGCATTTTGTGGAAGTTGTAAAAATATATCCTTTAAAGTAGTGGATAGAAAGTAGGCATAATGACAAGCCGTGATCATTTTACAGAATGAATATTAGTAAGGGGTAACAGTAGCCATCCATACAAACTGACTTGGGTAAAAAAAAAATATTTTTCTTACATTTCTTACATTTCTTGGGAGTTTTGATATAAAGTCATTTGCAAGGCATTTGCTTCTTTAGCTGCTTGTTCGATCTCTGCATCAGTTACGTCTTCTCTTACATACTGAATATTTTCTTTTATTGATACCCCAAACAAAACAGGTTCTTGGCTAACAACTCCTATATTTTCTCGTAACCATTTGACATTGAGTGAGCGTATATTATGTCCATCTACAGTGATCTAAAAATATAACTTTTCATTATAATCATCACAATGTATTTATATAGTGCTAACATATTCCGCAGATGTATATAAAGAAAATTAATTTAGTCCCTATCACATGCACACACACTTTGATCACTACCCCAGCACAGCAAGGCAGAGTTTAATATCACTTTATACCTCTATCGCTCTTTATAAATACCTCACCCGTAGGTGGATCATAGAATCTTTGCAGTAACTGAATGGTTGTGCTTTTGCCACAGCCACTGGCCCCAACAAGGGCTATTGTCTTTCCAGCTTCAACCTTGAGGTTTAGATCTTTCAAGATCTTTAAAAAGAACATAGGAGATACAAAGACCAGCTCATTACTAAGAAGTCATACATGCAAAAAACGGAAAGAAAAAAAGAACCCCGCATATAACCAAAAAGATTCCTTCATTTCTAAGGGGCCGTGGATTTGTGGCTTTTTAGGGTTACTCAGCTCTTTCTTTCAAGTTTAGGGTAAGCTAATACAACAAGGCCACAGTCGCGATTACCCAGTCCTGCCTACTACTTTGTGGTGTCCGTGGCCTTGAAAACGATCAGGCAGTTAGTTTTTGGGACAACTCCACGCATACAATTTTTTCATTTTTCCTATTAACTCTTTTTTATGGATTTGAGCCATGATCTGTTTTTAACAATTCGCCCCCACTTTTGGTCATTAGAAATATAATTTTTTTTTAGATATTTCATAAACTTTTAAGTAATCCTTACTATTTGTTGCACTATCACTTTATTCACTTATGAACTGCAACATAGTAATTTATTTTTATAGTTCGACTATTAAATGCTTGGAGCATTATTTTTTAACTAACTTATTGGATCCTACTTTATTTATTGATAGAGATGTCGCGAACTGTTCGCCGGCGAACTTGTTCGCGCGAACATCGGGTGTTCGCGCTCGCCGGAAGTTCGCGAACGTCGCGCGACGTTCGCCATTTTGGGTTCGCCATTGTTGGCGCTTTTTTTTGCCCTCTCACCCCAGACCAGCAGGTACATGGCAGCCAATCAGGAAGCTCTCCCCTGGACCACTCCCCTTCCCTATAAAAACCGAAGCCCTGCAGCGTTTTTTCACTCTGCCTGTGTGTGCTGAAGAGATAGTGTAGGGAGAGAGCTGCTGCCTGTTAGTGATTTCAGGGACAGTTGAAAGTTTGCTGGCTAGTAATCGTTTTGATACTGCTCTGTTATTGGAGGGACAGAAGTCTGCAGGGGTTTGAGGGACATTTTAGCTTAGGTAGCTTTGCTGGCTAGTAATCTACCTTCTACTGCAGTGCTCTGTATGTAGCTGCAGTGGGCAGCTGTCCTGCTTCTGATCTCATCTGCTGACTGCTGCAATAACAGTAGTCCTTGTAAGGACTGCTTTTATTTATTTTTTTGTTGTTTTACTACTACTACTACTACTACTACTATAAGAGCCCAGTGCTATTAGTCTAGCAGTGTTGGGGAGTGGGACTGGTGTGCTAATCTGCTGCTCCTAGTAGTTCAGCAGCACCAACTTTAATTTTTTTTTTTAATATTCATTTTTTTTTTATTTTACTTTTTTTTATTTTACTACCGCTGTAGTAGTGTATAAGTTGACCTTTTAGGCATTATTTGCCCTGTAGGCATTATTTGCACACTGTTTTCTTCAACCCGCCATCGAGCTGTGTGACCTTGTTCACATTCTGTCTAAATATCCATAATATTACCGTCTCCAGAAAAAACACCGGAGTCACTTTTTTCAAGCAGCCATAATATATTTTACGTAATCCGTATCCACCGCTGTAGTAGTGTATACGTTGGCCTTGTAGGCATTATTTGCACACTGTTTTCTTCAACCCGCCATCGAGCTGTGTGACCTTGTTCCCATTCTGTCTAAATATCCATAATATTACCGTCTCCAGAAAAAACACCGGAGTCACTTTTTTCAAGCAGCATTCATATATTTTACGTAATCCGTATCCACCGCTGTAGTAGTGTATACGTTGGCCTTGTAGGCATTATTTGCACACTGTTTTCTTCAACCCGCCATCGAGCTGTGTGACCTTGTTCCCATTCTGTCTAAATATCCATAATATTACCGTCTCCAGAAAAAACACCGGAGTCACTTTTTTCAAGCAGCATTCATATATTTTACGTAATCCGTATCCACCGCTGTAGTAGTGTATACGTTGGCCTTGTAGGCATTATTTGCACACTGTTTTCTTCAACCCGCCATCGAGCTGTGTGACCTTGTTCACATTCTGTCTAAATATCCATAATATTACCGTCTCCAGAAAAAACACCGGAGTCACTTTTTTCAAGCAGCATTCATATATTTTACGTAATCCGTATCCACCGCTGTAGTAGTGTATACGTTGGCCTTGTAGGCATTATTTGCACACTGTTTTCTTCAACCCGCCATCGAGCTGTGTGACCTTGTTCCCATTCTGTCTAAATATCCATAATATTACCGTCTCCAGAAAAAACACCGGAGTGACTTTTTTCAAGCAGCCATAATATATTTTACGTAATCCGTATCCACCGCTGTAGTAGTGTATACGTTGGCCTTGTAGGCATTATTTGCACACTGTTTTCTTCAACCCGCCATCGAGCTGTGTGACCTTGTTCCCATTCTGTCTAAATATCCATAATATTACCGTCTCCAGAAAAAACACCGGAGTCACTTTTTTCAAGCAGCATTCATATATTTTACGTAATCCGTATCCACCGCTGTAGTAGTGTATACGTTGGCCTTGTAGGCATTATTTGCACACTGTTTTCTTCAACCCGCCATCGAGCTGTGTGACCTTGTTCCCATTCTGTCTAAATATCCATAATATTACCGTCTCCAGAAAAAACACCGGAGTCACTTTTTTCAAGCAGCATTCATATATTTTACGTAATCCGTATCCACCGCTGTAGTAGTGTATACGTTGGCCTTGTAGGCATTATTTGCACACTGTTTTCTTCAACCCGCCATCGAGCTGTGTGACCTTGTTCCCATTCTGTCTAAATATCCATAATATTACCGTCTCCAGAAAAAACACCGGAGTCACTTTTTTCAAGCAGCATTCATATATTTTACGTAATCCGTATCCACCGCTGTAGTAGTGTATACGTTGGCCTTGTAGGCATTATTTGCACACTGTTTTCTTCAACCCGCCATCGAGCTGTGTGACCTTGTTCACATTTTGTCTAAATATTGATAATATTATCGTCTCTAGAAAAACCACTTGAGTTACTTTTTTTCAAGCAGCATTCATATATTTTACGTAATCCGTATCCACCGCTGTAGTAGTGTATACGTTGACCTTGTAGGCATTATTTGCACACTGTTTTCTTCAACCCGCCATCGAGCTGTGTGACCTTGTTCACATTTTGTCTAAATATTGATAATATTATCGTCTCTAGAAAAACCACTTGAGTTACTTTTTTTCAAGCAGCATTCATATATTTTACGTAATCCGTATCCACCGCTGTAGTAGTGTATACGTTGACCTTGTAGGCATTATTTGCACACTGTTTTCTTCAACCCGCCATCGAGCTGTGTGACCTTGTTCACATTTTGTCTAAATATTGATAATATTATCGTCTCTAGAAAAACCACTTGAGTTACTTTTTTTCAAGCAGCATTCATATATTTTACGTAATCCGTATCCACCGCTGTAGTAGTGTATACGTTGACTTTGTAGGCATTATTTGCACAGTGTTTTCTTCAACCCGCCATCTAGCTGTGTGTATTATCGTTTCCAGAAAAACCAACTGAGTTTTTGTTGTTGTTGTTGTTTTTTTAAAAATAATGCCAGGCAAAGGCAGGCCTCCACGCAGAGGCCGTGCTAGGGGCCGTGCTGCTATGCAATCCTGTGGCCCTAGCAAATTGCCCAGTTTTAAAAAGCCAATGACCCTGAACTCCCAAAATGCTGAAGAGGTAGTTGACTGGCTTACACAGCACACCCCATCCTCTACCGTTTCTAACTTTACCACAACATCCTCCTCATCCTCCACTGCTATGGCCACCCCACGTAACACTTCCTCCACCACCGGTGCCCCTTCTTCACTGGGGTCAGAGGAGTTATTTTCCAATGAGTTTCTTGAACTGAGTAATGCGCAACCATTATTGCCAGAAGAAGATGAAGGAGATGAGGACCTTACACCAGATTTAATTCTGGCAGAGAACACGATAGAGATGGACATAATGAGTGATGAGGAGGAGGTCCCCGCTGCTGCTTCCTTCTGTGATGTGTCAGAAGAAATTGATGCATCTGAGGAGAATGATGATGAGGAGATTGATGTTTTGTGGGTGCCTAGTAGAAGAGAGCAAGAGGAGGGTAGTTCAGATGGAGAGACGGAGAGTCAGAGAGGCAGTAGGAGAATAAGACTTAGAAGAAGCAGGGAGGACAGCCCGCAGGGATCAGTAGGGCAACAACATGTATCGGCACCTGTGTTCAGCCGGCCAACGCACCCGCCATTGCCGCCAATACCGCCAACTCCGCCAACTTCTACTGTTACCGCCAGATCGCACACTTCCAAAAAGTCAGCAGTGTGGGATTTTTTTAATGTGTGTGCCTCTGACAAAAGCATTGTAATTTGCAATGAGTGCAGTCAGAAACTGAGCCTTGGTAAGCCCAACAGCCACATAGGTACAACTTCTATGCGAAGGCACATGAGCGGCAAGCACAAAGCACTTTGGGAGCAACACCTCAAAGGCAACAGGCAAACTAAAAGCCACACTCCTTCTGGTCCAGCATCTTACTGCTCTACCTCTGCTCTCCTTGACCCGTCTGAACCACCCTCCACTCCGCCTTCCACCTTGACCACCTGTTCCCATTCCCAGTCATCCACCAGCCAAGTTTCTGTGAAGGCCATGTTTGAGCGTAAGAAGCCAATGTCTGACTGTCACCCCCTTGCCCGGCGTCTGACAGCTGGCTTGTCTGCACTCTTAGCCCGCCAGCTTTTACCATACCAGCTGGTGGACTCTGAGGCCTTCCGCAAATTTGTAGCAATTGGGACACCGCAGTGGAAGGTACCCAGCCGCAATTTTTTTTCTAAAAAGGGAATACCACACCTGTACCAACATGTGCAGAGCCAAGTTACCGCATCTCTGTCACTTAGTGTTGGGCCAAAGGTCCATATGACTACTGACGCATGGTCCTCCAAGCATGGTCAGGGCAGGTATGTCACCTACACTGCCCACTGGGTGAACTTGGTAATGGCTGGGAAGCAGGGAATGGGTAGCTCAACAACAACAGTGGAGTTGGTGTCACCGCCACGGATTGCACGCGGTTCTGCCACCACCTCTACTCCTCCATCGCTCTCTACCTCGTCTTCTTCTTCTTCTTACTCTGCTGCTGGGTCCTCCTTCTCCTCCTCCACACCTGTGCACCCCCAGCTCCCCTAGGCTATTCGACGTGCCAGGTACGCCGTTGTCACGCTGTCTTGGGGATGACGTGCCTGGAAAGCAAAAACCATACCGGATCTGTACTCCTGTCATCTCTGCAGTCACAGGCCGATCGGTGGCTGACCCACACCAACTGCAGATCGGAAAAGTGGTGTGTGACAATGGAAGCAATCTGTTGGCAGCGTTGAGACTAGGCAATTTAACACATGTGCCCTGCATGGCACATGTGTTAAATTTAATAGTCCAACGTTTTGTCTCCAAGTACCCAGGATTCCAGGACGTTCTCACCCAGTCCAGAAAGGTGTCGGCCCATTTCAGACGTTCCTACACAGCCATGGCACGCCTTGCTGACATTCAGCAGCGCTACAACATGCCAGTCAGGCGTTTGATTTCTGACAGCCAGACTCGCTGGAATTCAACGCTCCTTATGTTGGAACGTCTGCTGCAACAACAAAGGGCCGTCAACGAGTACCTTTTTGAACTGGGTGGTAGGACTGGATCTGCACAGCTGGGGATTTTTTTCCCCCGTTACTGGGTGCTTATGCGCGATGCCTGCAGGCTCATGCGACCTTTTGAAGAGGTGACAAATATGGTCAGTCGCACCGAAGGCACCATCAGCGACCTAATACCCTTCGCTTTCTTCCTGGAGCGTGCCGTGCGACGAGTGACAGATGAGGCTGTAGACCAGCGTGACGAGGAGCTGGAAGCGCACGATTTCTGGTCGGAATCACCAGAACGAACCCAGGCACCTGCTGCAACGCAGGGAGAGGTGCCAGAAGTGGAGTCAGAGGAGGAAGGTGGCTTTGTGGAGGAGGAGGAGGAGGACCAACAGGAGCAGGCTTCCCAGGGGGCTAGTGGTGACCTTTTGGGGACCCCTGGTCTTGTACGTGGCTGGGGGGAGGAGACCGTGGATGATGCAGTCCTTGATAATGAGGAAGCGGAGATGGATAGCTCTGCATCCAACCTTGTGAGAATGGGGTCTTTCATGCTGTCATGCCTGTTGAAGGACCCCGTATCAAGAGGCTTAAGGAGAAGGACCTGTACTGGGTCGCAACGCTACTAGACCCTCGGTACAAGCATAAAGTGTCAGAAATGTTACCAACATACCACAAGTCCGAAAAGATGCGGCATTTACAAACCAGCCTGCAAAACATGTTGTACAATGCTTTTAAGGGTGATGTCACTTCAGGAACTCATCAACATTCCAGGGGCAGAGGTGCCAGTAATCCTGCCACGAGCACACCTGCAAGGACAAAGCCCTTTGGCCAGTCTGTAACGTCAGACATGCAAATGTTTTTCTGTCCAAGGCAGCGCCACAACCCTTCTGGATCCACCCTCAAAGAACGCCTCGACCGGCAGGTAGCGGACTACCTGGCATTAACTGCAGATATCGACACTCTGAGGAGCGATGAACCCCTGGACTACTGGGTGCGCAGGCTTGATCTGTGGCCAGAGCTGTCACAATTTGCCATGAACCTCTTGTCTTGCCCAGCCTCAAGTGTGCTCTCAGAAAGGACCTTCAGTGCAGCAGGAGGGATTGTAACTGAGAAGAGAACTCGCCTAGGTCACAAAAGTGTCGATTACCTGACCTTTATTAAAATGAATGAGGGGTGGATCTCGGAGGGTTACTGCACGCCGGAAGACTTGTTCTGACTTCTATGCAGCTGTCCTTCTCTTCAAGCCTCATGACTCCACACACAGCTGTCCTTTAGCGTCCTCCTCCTCCCTCCGCCACCGTTACAAACTAGGGTGCAAACCCTACTGGTTTAATTTTTTCTGGCCTCTGTGCTTCAGTGGCTGCGACCAAAAAAATGCCTATTTTCTGCATTTATATGACATAATTTTTCTGGCCTCTGTGCTTCAGTGGCTGCAACCAAAAAAATTTATATTTTCAGCATTTATATGGCATAATTTTTCTGTCAACTGTGCTTCAGTGGCTGCGACCAAACAAATGCATATTTTCTGCATTTATATGGCATAATTTTTCTGGCCTCTGTGCTTCAGTGGCTGCAACCAAAAAAATTACTATTTTCAGCATTTATATGGCATAATTTTCTGGCAACTGTGCTTCAGTGGCTGCGACCAAAAAAATGCATATTTTCTGCATTTATATGGCATAATTTTTCTGGCCTCTGTGCTTCAGTGGCTGCAACCAAAAAAATTTATATTTTCAGCATTTATATGGCATAATTTTTCTGTCAACTGTGCTTCAGTGGCTGCGACCAAAAAAATGCATATTTTCTGCATTTATATGGCATAATTTTTCTGGCCTCTGTGCTTCAGTGGCTGCAACCAAAAAAATTTATATTTTCAGCATTTATATGGCATAATTTTTCTGGCAACTGTGCTTCAGTGGCTGCGACCAAAAAAATGACTATTTTCAGCATTTATATGGCATATTTTTTCTGGCCTCTGTGCTTCAGTGGCTGTGGCCAAAAAAACTGGGCAAACAATGCCTACAAGGTCAACGACGTTGACCTTGTAGGCATTGTTTGCCCAGTTTTTTTGGCCACAGCCACTGAAGCACAGAGGCCAGAAAAAATATGCCATATAAATGCTGAAAATAGTCATTTTTTGCCATACGTTGACTCAACGTATATGGCAAAAAATGACTATTTTCAGCATTTATGTGGCATATTTTTTCTGGCAACTGTGCTTCAGTGGCTGCAACCAAAAAAACTGGGCAAACAATGTCTACAAGGTCAACGTATGGCGAAAAATTACTATTTCAGCATTTATATGGCATATTTTTTCTGGCAACTGTGCTTCAGTGGCTGCGTCCAAAAAAACTGGGCAAACAATGTCTACAAGGTCAACGTATGGCGAAAAATGACTATTTTCAGCATTTATATGGCATATTTTTTCTGGCAACTGTGCTTCAGTGGCTGCGTCCAAAAAACTGGGCAAACAATGCCTACAAGGTCAACGTATGGCAGTTGTTTAAAGAGAACAGTAGATTACTAGCCAGCAAAGCTACCTAAGCTAAAATGTCCCTCAAATCCCTGCAGACTTCTGTCCCTCCAATACAGAGCAGTATCAAGCAGATTACTAGCCAGCAAACTTACTATCATCTGTCCCTGAAATCACTAACAGCTCTCCCCCTACACTATCTCTTCCAAGCACACACAGGCAGATTTTTCAGATACATTTTTGCCCTTGATCCCCCTCTGGCATGCCACTGTCCAGGTCGTTGCACCCTTTAAACAACTTTAAAATCATTTTTCTGGCCAGAAATGTCTTTTCTAGATGTTAAAGTTCGCCTTCCCATTGAAGTCTATGGGGTTCGCGAACCGCTCGCATTTTTGCGCAAGTTCGCGAATATGTTCGCGAACTTTTTTTCCGACGTTCGCTACATCCCTATTTATTGATTAGCACACATGTTAAATCAATTGACTCTTTAGCTGATTCATTTATTTAAATATATGTTTGTTAGGATAAGGAATTGATACATGCCCTAATTGGCACTCACTTTCCTTTAATTAATTTATCCAACTAGGAGGGATAGCAAGAAGGTAGCTCCCCCCTCAGGCAAGACTGGCCTGTTGTATAGGGACACAGCTTAATAGGGAATTAGGGCTAGTGAGTTCCCTGATCCCCTGTGTGAGGATCCAGGTCACGGTGCTGAGATACTGAGGTTGTATCTATCTCGGTGTGATGCTATTGCCTCAGGGAATTCCAATGTGCTGTCTCTGAGGGACATGTTGTAGCCATGTCATCTGGGCCTCTGTGGCTTTGTTAGTACAACCCTGTGGATGATTTGTCTCTGACAAATAAGTTAATTCTGTTTGACTGCAAGAACCTCCTGGCACCCATTATTTTCCTGTTTTACTGCACAGTAGCCTGTGGGAGTTGTAATTAAACTACACCACACCTTTAAGCTTCCATTTAGCGAAGGCTCTAGCCTGAAGTGTTAGAGTCACGTGTAACCCATGCTCTAGTGCACTAGCTGGTAATTAACCCCTGTTGATCTGTATAGACCAAAATAGTGTTAAATACATATATATGTGTTTTCATATGTTATATTAATGTCTCAACTAAACAAATGTATAAAATTGTAATAGCCGATATTTTTCTAATACACAAAAATCGGAATATTTAACGCATTTTTATAGCCAGTAGCAATGTCCTTGTGTACACAGCAACTCAACAATCTGAGCATTTGTGATGACTACTATACAAGTGAAAAAAGGAATTCTCCAAATAGATCTACTCATCTAAATCTAAATACTTCTCTGATTATATAACCTCATAAGTGAGAACTTCAGTTCAGCTTTATTTACAGTTTTTTATCATGGTAATCTTGGGAACTTTTTTGGTTTGCAGGTGACGAGTTTTTCTCCTTCCATGTATGGGAATCGCCTGCAGCTGCTGTTTGGCATATGCAAGATCTGTAAACGTAATTGCTCTCTGTGAAATCCAGGTTGTAGGTGACTCCAGTTTTTCCCCTTCTACTGTATATATACAATCACAAACCGTTAATGTATCGTCAATAAACCAATATACAGTATATACCCCCAATAAATGTATGTATCACACATATCCAAAATCTCCAAAATGTGTAAATGCAGATTAATCCAAACTGTAGACTCCTTGTGAAGTGTGCAAGTGAGGGCTGTCATATAATTTATATCGGATGGTATAAATAATGGATCTGTTGGAGGTAACTAAAATGACAATTACAAATTATATTTTGCAGGTGAGTTATATTAGTTTGATTGCCAATTATCAGGATGTGTCATTTCAAAAGAAGGTCAATGTTAAGCACAGTGGATAGATAGTTCTAAATAGTCCATGCTCAAACTGAATCAGTCATAAAAACTGCAAACAATTCCCACTGACATTTAACAGGACAGATGCTGCACACCAAAACATAACGTCCTCAGAAATTAACACAGTATAAATCAGCATTTTCACGACCGACGCTCAACAAAATCCTTTGCTATGCGATTTACAAAGCGGGAATTTATGGCAAGGATATCATCAACATTGTGGCCTGTTCAATCACCAGATATAAACATCACTAAATCTTTATGGGAAGTTCTGCAATACTGAGAGTAAAGTAGATTTCTATCACCTTCATCCTTCATTGGGTTTTTGCAGAAACCAATATCCAACCACACACAGTTAAAGGTCTAGTATCCCACTACACAAAATTCAGGACATATTCTTGGGTGTTAACCCCTGTATACTCCATTGTTTATATAGAGGGATTGGATTATATAGAGAGGAAGGGATTATATAGAGAGAGATGACATGAAGACAAAGCCAAATTTATAAAAACACCTTAAATTAGCTTAAATATAATGTAGAGAGTGATATTCTAAGATAATTTGCTATTGGTTTTATTTTTTTTTTTTTTTTTGGTTTTTGAGTTAATGCTTTGAAACAGAGACTGGGATATAAATAGAGGGCTTTAATAGAAAGACAAGCAATAAAATATAGCAATAACAAAAGATTAGCCTTACAAAGCATTTGTTTTTTTTAGATAGGGTCAATGATCCCCATTGGAAAGCTGGAAAGTGTGAGAAAAAAAAGGCAAATTATTACAAAAAACTTTAAATAAAGAAGACCAACTGAAAAGTTGCTATTGGCCATTCTATAATATGATAATAGTGAGCCACTCCTTTAATGTACTTCATCTAAGGGCTGTGGTACACATGGTGCTTTTAGGGATAACCATAACCATTGCCTGTTACCACTTTTGCCTGCAAACCCTAGATTGCCGGTATATTTAATTATTTGCGTTTTTATTTTCCCTCTCCCTAACCAAAAAACATAATTGCTATTTGGTTTCTGAGGTCATAGAGATGCAGCCAACCAGATTGGTTCAGAGGTTAGTTACTCTGTTATTCATCTCTCAACCTGCAATTCAAACCCCACTTAAAAGACCCAAGCAAAGAGAATTCCAAACTGGAAAAGTATGGAATGGGAATGTAGTCTTTCAACGTATTTGAGATACCTACTTAATAAGTGTCATTAGGAATGCTCAGGCCAGGATTTGTGGAAAGGCCACCAAGGCCTAGGGCGGCATCCCCAGTGGTTCAAAAACACTGGGGATGCATAGGAGATACAATCATTTTTTAAATTTCCCCAATTGATGATGAAAATTTGCATGAATAAAGGGGAGAGGACAGGAGGCGACGAATGACAGTAGGCCTAGGGGTGCCCTCTATGTAAATCCGGCCCTGGGAATGCTACTTGCCCAGTATTTCACCAGTATCAGTTAAGGCAGGGGCTGGTATTAAAATTACTGACAATTAGTGATGTGTGGGTCTGGAAAAACCCAACCCACACATCACTAATTGTCGGAACCGCCCACAGCAAAGGGGGTACGGCACGAACCTGACCGACCCGGGTAAACCGGCCCGCACATCACTACCAACAATGTATTTGCCAGTTGTTCTGCCCCCATCCTCAATCCCCACTTCCATTCCAGCCTCTTCTCCACTACACATAATGTTGCTCCCAGATCAGCCCTGCTCCACTGTCAAAACGTGGCAAAAAAAAGTGGCAGTTTTAGATGTTATACAAAGAAGTCTGTGGAGTGATTAAGCAGGTTGGGGGTAAGGTTTCAACCTGTCCAGCCCTTCTGAAAACCTGGCTGTCCAGGTAAAAACTGCATGTCCAGATTTCCAAATTTGGAAAAACTGGCATATTTTTTCCAAAGTTTATTGTTCTAATTTACTTTATACACCACTTTTTTTTACTTTGTACTTTTGCACTTTCAGCAATGTTTTTACAAACTACTTTGGCAAATATTTTTCCCCCCATGAGGGTTTCTGATTTCTGATTAGGAATGCTTGGGATCTGAGATTTTCACTGACTCCTTTTGTAATTTGGGGCACAACATTTTGTCATCAGCATGGATTAATGACAGTTTTATATTGATAATTGGAGTGCAAAGTACCTCTTTTTTGTCTTTGTTTGTATGAATTTTATGGTCACAGCCTCATTATACCCCCACCTAATGGTTTAAGATTTAGTAGTGAGCACTTTCCTTGTTTGCCAATTTTCATATGCAAATTATCTAAAATAAAGAAAGACAGTATATATATCTTTTATTAAATTGTATTCGATATCAATAGTCTGAGTGCTTTGCTATGGGCATGCACTTTTATAACGGATGTATGATGCAAGACCTGGAAAAGCTGGATTTCTTTCTCCTCATTAATTTAATATAGCATTTTTTGCCTTTTACTTTGTCAAGTCAAGCGAGTTTGCCTGTTGCCATATATGGAACGAAGGGTGGGGCCTTCATCTGTTTTCATATGATAAAATAATATGAAGATGTATTTTAGTGCTTTATTTTGTTAACACAAGTGTTATTGTCCGGAGCTAAGTGTTTCTGGTATTGAAGGCATCATGATGTTCTTAATTTTCTATATATGTGTATATGTGTATTGGTGTATTGTACATTTGTTTTGTAAAAAGTTTTAGAGATTAACTCGAGTTGAATATACTACAATAAATAATAAAAATAATAAATCCAGTATTTGAAAATAAATGAGTGGACCTTATATACTTTATACAAGTATAGGATCTCTTATGCAGAATTCCGTTATTCAAAAAGCTATAAATTACAACAACGCTATCTCCAATAAAGTCCATATCACATCCCATACACATTGAAGTTTATATATGCAAATGACAAGATCCCTTATCCAGAAAACCCTATGTCACAAATATATTTTTAGATAAATTGATATGTATGCATTTGATTGCAAGGTTTACATTTTTATTGATGTTTCTATTTGGGCTTTTCAGCTTTCATCTTCTCTTTTGACTTCTGAATTACAATATGGTTTCTCAGATTAGTAAACCATATAAACAAATTCCAAACCTACAAAACAACACAGATTTAGTCAAAATCCATACAAATAAGAAAATCACACTGAAGATCATTTTAAGGTGACCTATGTAAACTTTGTACCCGACATTTAAACATATGGAACAAACATTACTTGTGTTTCCAGAATAATTATATGATTATATAATTATATGTTTGAATGATGTACAACACAATCAGGGAATGCTGGGTGCTGTAGTTTTGTCCTGTGTAAATCCATGTAGCCACATGTTCCTTCAAATTTCAGCTTAGCAAAACCCACTGGTTTCCCATAACTGACCCGTCCCCTCTCCAGAAGTCTATAAAGACTGGACATATCATCAGTAGTGGGGCAGAATAGACACGGGGCACTAGAAGTGATGTCAGTATTTGGTTGGGACACTGGAGGTGACCCAATCAAATACCAGGGACCTCAAATGTTTTTTTTAACAATGCTTTACAAGTTATACTTCGCTTTTTACTGGAAAAATATACTTAATTATATGCATATATATCCTGTAAAGTATATCTTTATAAACGGTGCTTAGTGGTGTCACATGACATGTCTGAAACTTGTATATTGCATAATGTAAAATATATATATTAGAAGTCACCTTGGCGTTCCATGAGCTTTATAAAAGTACTTGGCCTTTGGCCTTGTGCTTTTATATGGTCATGAAACACCTTGGTGACATAATATTCTTATCAACAGTTTAAGCAGCGCACTCAGGAACCACTTCGAAGAAGCGCACAATCACTGGTCACAGGTAAAAGTAGATAATCTTTATTTCCACATATGATTCACAAACATAGCGTCCGAGGTCTGACGTGTTTCGTGGCTATGCACTTCCTCAGTGATTGTGCGGTTCTTCAAACTGTTGATGCGCTGATTACGTTCTTCTTAGTGACGCACTCGGGCGGCAGCTCCCGGGTCACAGCGGTGTTGGGGTAAGACCGGTTTTTATACCCTTTATGTATCTGGTGTGTGGGGAGACCGGGTTGACTCTACCGGCTCCAAGGTTTAAACGAGGGATCCGGGGCATGTAGCACCAGGACCAAAAAGTGCTTAACGGTGAGAAACACGTGGACCTTAATGACTATTTAAAATTATAGACTTATCCCATCCTATTTTAACAAATAATATGAAGCCCGGGAGTAGCGCTAGACATATATATTTGGTGGCACATGTGTTTGACATAATATCCTTAGTTTACAATAGCAGGAACATTATTCACTGTGTATACTTACAACTTGCATGCATTTATTCATTTTAATTAATGTGTGATGAGGTGAATTTGTTTTTTTTTGTTAATGTTAATTAATTTTGCTGGCCAGTAATCAGTAAGGGCTCTTACAGACGAGCGTTTAAAGCTGCACTGCCCTGCATTCCGTTTTTATGCGTTCAGCAGCAGGGAAGCGCATGACGCATTCAGTTTTTTTTCAATGGGGCTGTACTCACACAGGCGCATGTAGACACCATGACACAAGATAATAGCTCCCTGGTAGATCTAAGAACAACACTCAGTAGTAAAAGTCAAGTCCCACCGAGACTGATTCAGTTACATTAAATAGTAGAGATAACAGCCTGCCAGAAAGCAGGCACAAGTCACATGACTGGGGGCAGCTGGGAAACTGACAATATGTCTAGCCCCATGTCAGATTTCGAATATAAAAAAATCTGTTTGCTCTTTTGAGATTTGGATTTCAGTGCAGGAGTCTGATGTAGTAGCACTAATGCGTTTTGAAAAAAACATCTTTTCCCATGACAGTATCCCTTTAAAGGACAACAAAAGACCTCTAAACTAAATGTAATATATTGTAGAAAATTCAAAGTTTGTTGTCTATGCCTGCATGCCAGGCTTCATCAGCTCTATTGGAGTGAACTTGTACTACAAGTATGGGACCTGTTAGAATGCTCAGGACCTGGGGTTATCCTGGATAAGGTGTGTTTCCATAATTTGGATCTCTATACCTTAAGTCTACTAAAAAAAATAATTTAAACAAGAAATATACCCAATAGGATTGTTTTTCCTCCAATAAGGACTAACTCTTTCTTTGCTGGGATCAAGTACAAGGTACTGTTTTAAAATCACAAAAGGAAATCATTTTTAAAAATCTGATTAGAATTGAGTCTATGGGAGATGCCCATCATGTAATTCAGAGCTTTCTGGATAATGTGTTTCTGGATAACTGATCACATACTTGTACATGGAAATGCACTTGGAACAGAAGGGAAGATCTGCCAAATGCCAATTCCTTACCATCTCAAGCTGCACTCGCTGACATTTATGATTCCAATGACACTCTACAAAATGTTTTTAGAAACTTTTTAGAAACTTTGAGTATCCTCCTGCAGCAATAAATCAAATTATTACACACAGGGAGGAAAGGTACAGACTATATTTATACCACCTGCTGTAATGGTAAGATTTTGTTTCTGGTCTTTCCTTGTCTTTAGGGATACTAAAAACACTTAGGGGTTTATTTATTAAAGTCCGAAACAAAAAACCCAAAAAATTCGAGTTTTTCGTGATTTATTATACCCTAAGAAGCTAAAAGTCTGAATCCGAAAATAATCCATCTCCAAGCTGTCGGGGTCCTGTAGAAGTCAATGGCAAAGGTCCCATTTGATGATGATATCATGGTCAAGTTTCAGCCAAAAATCCCCCAAGAAAAAAAATCAGGGGTTTCGAGTGATTTCACAAAAAATTTGCATAAAACTCGAAAAATTCTGGGGGGTTTTCGCAAAAACCCGAATTTTTTTAGTTTTTTTCTGAACCGATTTTATCTTGTTTTTTCAATGATAAATCATGGATTCTTGGTCTGACTTTTTACTTAAAGAATCAGAAATAATCGGATTTTGATAAATAACCCCCTTAAACATGAAATAAACCCAATAGAATTATTTTGCCATCAATTCGAATCATTCAGCTTGGTTACAATCAATTATAAGGTTAAGTTTTATGATTACAGAGAAAAAGGAGATCTTAAAAAAACGCTTTTTTTGCTTAAAATATACTCTATGACCTTCCTGTAATCTGGAGATTTCTGGATATCGGGTTTCCAGATGAGATATTTAGTGATGGGCAAATTTGCGCTGTTTCGATTTGCAGAAAAATTCTCTAATTTCCTGCGAAATTCACGAAACAGCGAAAAATTAGCGAAATGGCGTCTCGTTTTCGATGCTGCCGTCCGTTTTGGATGCTGGCGTCCATTTTTTGGACGCCAGGCGTCCGTTTTTTTGGACACCGGCAAAAATGCACCGGCATCCAAAAAACGGACACCGACGTCCATTTTTTTGACTGCGGCGAATTTTTCTGGCTGAATTCGCGCCTGGCGAATAAATTCGCCTGTCACTAGAGATATTTCATACCTGTACTACAGAACTGAAGAAACTTATCAGTGCCTAGTGAACTATATAAATGGTTTCATGTGTGAGCAGGACTTTCATGATCTCTGGGCAAATGAACGTAGTCACACAAGAACAATCTTCTGTACTATATTAATAACTACACCCACAAGAACTGATTAAATAAAAAAAGACACAAGTTCTGTTCATCTACAAAAATTACCAGCACTTGTGCCTTTTGTTACTTGTCTTTTGTTAATCTACAGGTCAAACGTTTTAAATGGGCACTTGTTCATAACTGCGGATGTTAAAATCCAGCAATTTATTTGATTAGGAGCAGATGTTCAGGACCATATGTTCCAAGTGGCTTTACTGGAAAATGTGTGAAGCCATTACATGGTGTTATTAGGGATCAGAAAATTAATTTAGCTCCTTGTGCGCTTGCTGTGCCTAGTGGTGATTCCATATGGCTTGTTTTGCAGATGACTCTGGCTAGTAAATGGAGAAAGTTTCTAACTAGCCTGCAACTGGACAGTAAAGCTGTGACTAGCCTCTTGTATACTGAATACATTTTAAGAAATAATAATATTATAGGGCTCATTTCATTACTGTTTGTGGGAGCAGGAAAAAAGCTGCAGTCCTTGTGCAACAATCTGCAGTTAAGTAGAATATATATATCTACACATTCATCTATCTACATTTTGTATGAAGATACCATGGTACACAAATAGAGCACATACTGGCAGCAGAGCAACAATCACAACATATAAACGTGTTTAATAATAACATGTTGACATGCTTCTCTTCACCTTGTGCTATAATTTTCTAATTTTAATGTTAACTTTGGCTTCAGAAGTAATGGCTGCTGCTTCATCCACCCCGTTGTTAATCCAGCCCTGAGTTTCTATCAGAATCTCCTTCCTTATGAAGGGCAGGTTTGAGAATCCATACCATCCAGCTATTATTAATTCATTTCCCTCACTACATAATGACTTTATCAATATACAGCATGACTAGCCAACCAAAATTCAGTATTCTTGAGTAGTGATGGGCAAAAGAATTTGCCTTGGTTAAATACACCATGGGTGAAATTTTTCGCGAGACAGCAGCAAAAATTTGCAGCTCGGCTAATTTTTTGAAGAATGCCAAACTTTAATGCCGAAGGCGCGTGCATCAATAAAAGGACGCGCGACAAAGGGGAACGTCAGCCACAGCAGCCAATTAGATGTGAACCCTCCCACTGTCTATATAGGGAGGTGCAGAGGTGGCCATTACTCTGCGCTTTTGAGAGATTAAAAGCATTTAACACATTAAATGCCTTAAAGTCAAGAGGAAGAGGATGTTGCATTTACAGTCCAGAAATGTTTCATGCAATGTTACTGAAATATGACCAATAGAAGTAAAACAACTCATGGCATTAATACATGGGGCAAATTCACTAAGCGCCGAAGCGCCTAACGATAGCGTCAATTCGCTAGCGTTGGTCATTTTCGTTACTTCGCAAATTCACCAACGAACGCTGGCGTAAATTTGCTAGTGTTACTTCGCACCCTTACGCCTGGCGAATTTTCACAACGGACGTAACTACGCAAATTCACTAACGCGCGCATTGTACTGAACGCTACCTTTTACGCTAGACTTCCTTCGCCACCTCAGACCAGGCGAAGTGCAATAGAGTAGATAGGGATTGCTTCAAAAAAAGTTCAAATTTTTTCTATATTATGGGTGATAGGCTGAAAAAGATCGAAAAAAATTTTGGGGCTCCCCTCCTTCCCCCCTACATTTCCTAACTCATGGCAACTTAACTATACAGTGGGCACATGTGTAGGGCAAAAAAAAAATTTATTTGATGTTTTGAAGGTTTCCCAGGCATTTGTAGTGATTGTAATGATTGTACGTATTCCTCCATTGAAATTTGAATTTGGCGCCGTATGCAAATTAACCTTCGCTAGTGTAACTTCGCTTCGCGAATCAACGCTACCCCTGAGCGTAACTTCGGATTTTAGTGAATTTGGAGCACTGGCGAAACTACACCTGGCGAAGTGTGGCGAAGTGCGGCAAAGTTATGCCTGGCGCAACTGTGAATCTTAGTGAATTTGCCCCATAGCCTCCATCAGGGAGGGAAGATGGAGTACTGTTGTGTCAGGCATACCTCCCAACATTTTGGAAATAAAAAGAGGGGAAAAAATGTTGCCGCGCTGCGAAATTTTTGACCACGCCCATTTTGGCCACACACCCTAATTACCATGTTCATTTTACAAAATTTGGCAGGTTATGAAAGTTTGAACATATTTCTGTGTTTTTTTTTTTCAGTTATTACAGTTTTGTTAAGGAAGGTGAATTGCCCTTTAAGCTGTGAGTTGAACTTCTCCCAAGGGACCAGTTATCTAAATTGTTACAATTACTTATTTGCTTATCTCAAAATAGTTACAAAGTATCTTATCTGAACCTAGTGGCTGTTCTCGGCTCTCTGCCAAAAGGCAATTAAGTAAGAAACATTTTATCTTTTTTCAGCTGTTCAGTGCAGAGAAAATCAGGACTTTCCAGTACAAACCCGTGCCTGCGGGTTGAGCTGTCAAAAGAGGGACTGTCCTGCTGAAAACGGGACAGTTGGGAGGTATGTGTCAGGCCAAGTGAAATCAATTTCTGAAGGGGGGCCTGGCCGCATCATGAAAGTTATCCTACTTGAAAATTGAAATAACATAGGTATCTACCAATGACATCACAGAGAATCATGACCAGGGCAGGCAGGGAATTAAATAATTCACAGTGTAAGATTAATTACACTGCCCCGATGAACTGACTGACTTTGTACCACATTAATCAATCATTTAATTCATTTCATTAACTTTTTATAGAGTAAAATCAGCTGTTTATATTGGGATCTATTTACTGAATGGGATGAGATTCTCCAGCATGAACTTTTGTTTTACTAGTTTTTGGGGCCCCCTAGACTTAAACAATTGACATAACTTATGCAACTCGACCCTCGATTACCAGTTATTTACATGTTAAAAATGTTTACAATTTATATGAACGACTACTAACTAATTACTAGGCCCCGCAGCAAGATCATTTGACCCCTAAACTTACACAATTTATACAACATTATTATAGAAAATTATACAAAATTATATAATAATATATAATATATAAAATTATTATACAAAATTTCCGTATCAAGAAATGATAAGACAAAGCAGGGGCAGAAGGAGTGTAGGGCTTAAACTTAAGGTAAATTCCACTGACTTCCAATGAACGAACGACTAATTAGCACATTAATTACACAACAATTGTTTATACTGGGATCTATATACATAATTACATGAGTTATCTCCTACAACTTTTCAGCAGTGACATGATTGGTTATTGGGCCCCACAGCAAAATCATTGGGCCCCAAAACTTTCGAAACAAGACATTTTCCATGGACCTATACTGCAGTTGGTTATCAGTTCCATGTGGCTCCAATAGTTTCTGGGGCCCCATTAGGGTCTGTTTCCTCTATAGTTAGACTCCTGTTTTTTAGTAAAATGATTGGTAAGTTTGTATCATGGTAGCTGTAGTTAAAAAAAACATATCCAACAAGTTCAACCTTTTGTCCAAGCAAATCCTATCTACCTGTTAGTTGATCATTTGTGTAGAGCACACAAGGAGGGGGGTAGCCAAAAATGTTGGTACTGCGCACTTGTATTTATAGGGAGCCCCATATAAATACAGGGCCCCAAATTTTCTGATAGCATCCCTGCATTAATATGTTCATGGAAGAATCTTATATACTGTTGGGGGGTTATTTATCAAAGTCCGAATTTATCTCAATATTTTCTGCTAGCAACCCCGATCAAATCCGCTCAGGTTTTTTGCGCCTATTTATTATTACATTTTCCTGAAAATTAGCTTTGCGGAAAAAAAATCAGATTTTCACGATTTTTCATCCGATTTTCACGATGTATTCGGATTTTTCACCTGAAAAATTTGTGATTTTTTTAAAAGTCCAATTTTATAAATTAAAAAAAAAAATCACAAATATTTTTCGTGATTTTTGCATTCGGAGTTTAGTAAATAACCCCCTAAGTGTGTTACCATAGGGGGTAATTCTGGCTATATTAATATGGCAAATAGGCATGGTAACATTAACTGCCAGGCATCTTAAATAAATAAAGCCCCCAATTATTTATTTATAAGATTAATTAAGATAATGTTCAAGTTATGAAGCCTATATTTTATAAAGCCATATTAATAGAGTCAGAATTACCCCCTATGGTAACACACTTATTTAAGATCCTTCCATTAACATATTAAAGCAGGGATGCTATCAGAAACTTTTTCTGTTCGCTTTGGGGCTGATTCACTAAGGGTCGAATATAGAGTTAATTAACCCTCGATATTCGACTAGGAATTGAAATCCTTCGACTTCAAATATCGAAGTCAAAGGATTTACCGCAAATACTGCGATCGCATGATCGAAGGATTATTCCTTCGATCGAACGATAAAATCCTTCGAATCGAACGATTCGAAGGATTTTAATCCAACGATCGAAGGAATATCCTTCGATCATAAAAACTTAGGAAAGCCTATGGGGAAGGTCCCCATAGGCTAACATTGACTTCAGTAGCTTTTAGCTGCCGAACTAGGGGGTCGAAGTTTTTTTTAAAGAGACAGTACTTCGACTATTGAATGGTCGAATAGTCGAACGATTTTTAGTTCGAATCCTTCGATTCGAAGTCGTAGTCGAAGGTCGAAGTAGCCCATTCGATGGTCGAAGTAGCCCAAAAAATACTTCGAAATTCGAAGTTTTTTTACTTCGAATCCTTCACTCGAATTTAGTGAATCGGCCCCTTAAAGTCATTTAAAAAAAAAAAACAATTTTCTTTTCACTATTTATTCAGTTGATTTTTTTTTCTTTTACCCACTGCTGATAAAAGGTGAAATTTTTTAAGCTCAGCAAATCAGTAGGGGTCTATTTGATTATATTTTTGTTGGTGCATATTGCCAATTTTCTGAAGCAGCTATTCCATCCTAAAACAATCTCACCACAGGATCCAGTGCTTTCCAACAGCTTCAGGCAAAACTTGAAGATGCTTCTGAAAACAATATATGATAAACCGTGAGAGAAGTGGAGAAAAAAATGTGGAAATCAAATAGAAATGCAAATAGTAATCTACACTTCCATAAATATGTTTAACCTGTAAAAATGTGGAGGAAAATGATTTACATTTTAATTAGATATTTAATATATGTAACTGCTTCCATGTACACCCGTTTAGTAACTATACTAATTGTTATTATGTACAACTAGGAAAGTTTATCACATGAAAACTCATAGAGGAGAAAAACATTTCTCCAAATTTAGTTCCAGTTTTTTCCCCATAGACTTCAAGAGCTTTCACTAAATTGAATCTGTTCCAATATATCTCCTTTAAATAGTGACACATTCTGGGTTTTAATAGGATGTGTGTCACTATGCCTTATATAAACCCTGCCAATGCTAATCTTTTCATATATAGTTGCTGCCAAACCCACTGGTTTTTGGTAGTAGGGGATTAGGCACCCTTAGAGGTTCTCCTGTGAACTTTTGGGTAACTCTACCATGCAACAGTAGCTGATGTAGCCGATGTGGAGGACTGGAACAGAGATGCTGTGTGTGTGTGTGTGGGTGTTATAAGAGAGCAAAAATTAACAAAGGCTTAAATGTCAGGAAGGTTTAGCCAACTGTCCATGGCTGTAGATAAGTGTTGCAATAATGCTGAACATGATGGTTCACTGCAAAGTATTTGTGCAGCTCCATTTGGCATATTTGGTGCCTTCTTTGTTGGGTAACTATTGCAAATATTTTGTTTCTTTATCCAAATCCACATTTTCTCATCCTCATATTCTGTAAAATGACTGTATTTTGCCTTTTTTCGGATCCTTTTCTTGTATTATGTAACATGTAATCCAACATTTTGTGTTGACAAGGTCACTCAGAGTGTTAGCCTTTTTTCATTTCCTTTTATAAATGCACGTGGGGACGATAATGTACCATGAAGGCTTGCTCTCTCAAATGAGCAATGAATCTCAACCTAAATATCTTTAGAGATGAAATTGCTCATAATGTATAATGAGTGTGATTCAATCAGGTCTTTCGTTCAAACCTCATTCCAATTCAATTGCTTCTGAAGTGCATCTGTTATCATATTGCATTAAATGTCCTTGTCAGAAACTCTTGGTAGGCATGACATAAAACTGAACCACAGAATATTCCAGTGTAAAAAGAAATACATAGGCTTATATGATTGTACTGACTCTTTAGGACCTTGATTAGAAAACATTTTAAACACTAGGGGGCAGATTCACTAAAGGACAAGTGGCTAATGCTAGCGACAATTCACCAGCGGAATAAACTAAAAATGAAGTCAAGGTTTACCCCTGCATCTTCTTCATTTTTCTCAATTTGGTAATCACAGATATCCTAAAGGTACAACCACACGTTTATGAAAGTAATATATTGAATAAAGAAAGAGCTATAATTCAATTGTGAAAATGGATGATGGGGTGGGAACGTGGTCATCTGGCCTAATGAACAATATTTGGAGGAAGCGTATAGGCAGCTTTCTTCTTTCAGTTACAAAGAAATTCTAGGAGATTAAATGATAATTATAAACAACAATATGACGGCTATATTAAACAAGCATATAAAGACAATATAATAAACAAGAAGGAATGGCAATTTTTAATGATAGAATGTCCGAGAGTAGCAACTTTTTACCTACTACCCAAAATACACAAAAATATTGATAAACCACCAGTAAGACCCACCATTTCCGGAAACAGTAATCTTACCGAAAAGGCCAGCCAGTTTATAGACATTAGGATAAAACCCCTAGTGGAAAATTGGGAGTCTTATGCCTTGATACTCTAGATGTTCTGAATCAAATAGATCAGATAGAAGTACCCAGTGAAATGTTATTAATCACATTAGATGTGGAATCTCTCTATACATCTATAAAGCACAATCTAGGCCTAGAGGCCCTTCAGTACATGGAGGAATCAGAGGAAACAATTAATTTTCTAGAAAAACTTATGAAATTCATTCTTTAGCATAACTACTTCACATTCAATGGTAAGTTTTACCTACAAACTCAGGGGACCGCAATGGGAACATCATGCGCCCCCTCATATGCCAATCTGTTCTTAGGGTTCTGGGAAGAAACAATAGTAAAAGGCAAAGCCCTAACATCATACCATCATACAAAATAGTGAAATGGATTCGCTACATCAATGACATCCTAATGCTATGGCGGGCACTGAACAGGAAGCCCTAGAGTTTGTGGATAAACTCAATAATAATGAACTCAACATAAAACTCACTGTAAAAATTTCTGATCATACAGTATCCTTCTTAGACTTAATGATTATCCATGATAAGAAAGGGAAATTGATTACAAAAAAATTACAGAAAAAAAACTGCAACTGATTTGTTACTAAATTTCACAAGTTATCACCCTTACTCGGAACTGTTCCTCTTTGGAATTCTTTAAGGAGCAATCTAAAGAGCTGAAGTTAAGATTAAAACAGATAGGGTATTCAGGCAAATTGATCAAGAAAGCCTATCATAGAGCCCTATTTACTGAGTGGAGATTCATTACTACTTATAACACACAAAGCAACAATATACAAAACATACTAAATAAACACTGGCCCATTTTAAAAGAAAATGAGACATTAGGTCCCATACTACAGGATAGAGTTGATTTATGTTATAAAAGGTGTCCCAATTTAAAAGACTACTACCAAAATGTCACTTTTAAAATCATAACAGACCGATTAGGAACAAGGGATGCTTTCCATGTGGGGAGTGTAATATGTATGAAAAACTACTTAAAATATCCAAGTTCACTGATAGATTAGGCAAAAATCATGATGTCAATGATTACAATTGCAAATCCAAAGGAGTGATATATTGTCTAGAATGTCCGTGCAACAAAGGATATATAGGAATGACAACACAAATGGTAAAAACAAGGATACAGCAGCACTGCAGAAATGCAGGAAAAATCAAGAAAAATGACATAACTCTTTCTAATGTAGCATGTCACTTTAAACAACATCATAATATGAATCTGGCGGGCCTAAAATTTTGGGCTATTGAAAAAATTAATCTGGGGATAAGAAATGGGAATCTCAAACAAGAATTATAAAAACGAGAAAGTCACTGGATTTTTAAAATGCATACGGTTTCTCCTTATGGAATAAATCTGAATATACTGTTTAATGCTTTTATCTAATAGCCAGCTATTATTATTGTACTATGTTACTTTTCAGCGATTTTAATAAAAGTTCTTTTTCTCCCCAGGATAAATTTTAACTGATAATAGTAATAATCAAATAACTAGCCTTCCATATAGAATAAGTTCCTCTCCTGGATAGAGATATTTGACTTCTATTGGTAAACTCCCCTAAATTAATGATGCATGAGTGAGTGACAGGCAAGGATCCTGCATGCTAAAGGATTGCACGCTGACGAAAGCGATGATGCGCACTTCTCACGATAACTGAATGATGTTACATGCGGAGGCTTTAAAGAGTGACGGAGAGACCAGCTAACCCAATTCTGCCTTGATAAAGCAAATGCGAAACGCTCGTCGGCAAAACTTCTACTCTTTTCTAATTTTACTAAAAATGTTTTAAAAGAAGCCTTCACTGATCACGGCGCACATTAACCTCATAAGGGTTTGGGTTAATACCGAATCAGTTCTTCATTCCTTCAATTCTCTTTTACTCTAGGGCTCTGAGGATTTGCGGTTTTCTAGTTAGATCTTTTACGGCTTAGCTTAAAATCTGAAACCGTGTCCAGCCTTTCTCCCCGTGTGGTGTCCCAGGGCATAGACAGAAAAAGAAACAATTAGGAGAAATCGGGACAGCTCCACCTCTACTCTATTTTCCTTTTCAATCTCTTTTATTTCATGAATTGCTTGCAAATGGTTAAAAGCTATTTTTTAAAAAAAAATCTTTTTTAAAATTGATATTTATTAGCACTGGCACCTTAACGGATTGATGATCTAAAATGAATTCATAGTTAATTGATTGTATATTTAAGCACAAGCACTTTAATAAATGAACTAAAAATTAAATGAATTCATAAATTAACTGATGGGTTTATCAATAAATTAATTGGTCGCTAAGCTAGTATTGAATCGATTACACTAAGCACTTTACACTGATTGATGCACCTTAAGGGTACTGTATAATTTTAAATCAACTTTAGAATAAAATAATGCGATAGTGCGGGGTTACTACTGTCTGCTCTTGGTTAATTGTTGTTTAGTAAATACACAAATCTAAAACTAATTGCAAGGCTATTATATTCAAATTGTTTAATAACATTGACCCTCTGTTTCACTTCTGTCAAGCAAGGAATAGTGGGGGTCTTCCAGTGTCGGACTGGGGCCCACCAGAGAACCTGATCTGAAGGGCCCCTCCATATACTTACGAAAGCCCACAAGGGAAAAAAAAGGAAATGCATACTAAAGTGAACATTTTTATTTGTTTACTTTAAGTTGCCATAAATATTAAATAACCTTATTACCGAAAAAATTGTTTTATAAGAAATATAATTAAAGCACTGCACACAGTATAAACGAGTATAAATCTTAGTCACCTAAAAAACACGTATTCACACAGAACAAACAACCAATCTCAAATGAGTAATTTTTGCAAGAGGGTAGATGATTTTGCAAAATTATCAATTATATTATCATAAATTAAATTATTTGCAATGTCCCTCTTAATGTTAAGCAGCAGAAATGATTCTTGCAACGCCTGTCCAATCATAGATCTTAAACGGGTTTTTACTATTTTCAGCTTAGAGAACACTCTTTCACATGACACCTGAGTGCAAGCCAAAATTAGTAGTGTTTTATACACAGCAGAGGTTGGTGTACGCAGAAGAGTGTAAGTTGTGGTCGTAGAGAAGCCTGTAGCAACAGATCAGATAGTTTTCACACACACACTCTTTTTTAAGTCACTGGCTATTTCCTCATCATCATCACTTTCCCCTATAGTAACGGTGGCTGTTTGAGGAAGGCCGAGTTTTTTTTTAGCAGTTGTCTTTAAAGTTCAAAAGATCAGATTTTAACTGGACAGTATCCACACCAGCAACTGTATGTAAGGATTCTCCTGGAATGTCCTCTTCCCTGATGTTGCTAAACTGCCTAGGGTCTAGAAATGCAAGATCTTGTATGAGCTTTTCATTTTTAGAGAATTTTTGGTCAATGCTGTTTACAGCCTGATCTATGACTGTATAGTATGTCTGGACCTCAAATCCTTTCAAAGGATCCACAAGAGGCTCATCTGCAGCCAACTCCCCAGGCATCCTTTTTTTCCTTGCTATTCTTTTATGTGGAAGACTCTTCTCTAGCTCAGCACTGACAGATATCGCATCAAAGGAATGGTCTATCTTTCCAATAAAAGCATTTGCCAGACTCACAAGCTTCGGAAATGATGGTCTCAGTTTCTGAAATTGGCTTTTTAGCCATTTTAACCATTCTCCAAGCTTGCAGAATGTCCAACCCACTAGTCTGAAGGTAATCTGATACAGTTGTGGCAATTTCAAGAATTTACATGAAGAGAAAGGAAACAAGCAATGTTTCATATCTTGTCCAACCATGAATTAGATATTTTGCCTCACTGACCACTTTGCTGTCAAACTGGGTGGACAAAGAAATGTGCTCAAGACTGTAAATCAGTGTACTGTACAACTCTTTTGACTGATCAGTGCAGGATCCAAAAATAGTACCGAGTGCTCTCGGCTTACTCCACCATCGGGTGACACCAATTTTTTTTAGTCTGGAAAGTTTTTCCTGCCCGTGATGCAGGGAAGAAACTTGTTCTGTCCACACAGACATCCTCTTGTACAACTCAGAGAAAAAATAAGCAGTCTTCTCTAAAAGGCCAAACAGTGATTTTACAGGGATTATATCCACAATTCACAGATTCAGTATATGAGCATAACACCATGTATAGACAGAATTGCAGTTCACATTTCTTATATGGCCCTGAACACCATTGTAACACCCACGGCCACTCATATTTGCAGCACCATCAAAAGAGCAACCAATGATGTGACTAACACTCAAAGAACCTTTTCCAGCTGATCTTTGAGAGATAAGTAAAGTGCTTCTCATGTTGTGCTCTTAACATTTATGAGAGCAATAAGTCTTTCATGTACATCTCTCTCTCTCTCACATATCTCAGAATGATGCTACATTGTTCCGTCACACTAACATCCTGGGTGCTGTCCATTTCCACACTAAATTTCACTGCATCTTTAACTTCCTGGCTAATTATTTGCTTTACCATCATTCCCATTACAATTATCAAGTTATTTATTGTAGTTTTACTTAGGAAAGTAACTAGTCCTCCTCTCCCTTTGCTCTCGGGATGACGCTTTTTCCTTTCCTCGCTCACTGCCACTACCTCTTTGACATGATTTTGTAGAACACTGTCATATTTACTAAGAAGTAAAACCAACTCGAGGAAGTTACCATGGTTCAAGTCACTATTTAGTAAGGCATGTGCAGCTTCATCCATTCCTCTGTAAGCCAGGCCAAGTTTTGCATTATGCTGAATAATGTCAATTAACCTCATTGTGACTAAACGATTATGCCTTATTTTTTCCTTTTGTTTGTTAACTAAATTTACATTGATTAGTGTTTCAATGTCACTTTTCCTTTCTGCTGTAAAATAAGATGTTAGAGATGCCTGATGTAGGACAGATTCCTCATGTTCCTTAACTCTTTCATTGACATGCAGTCTATTAATTGGCCAGCCACTAATAAATATACTTCTTCTGTTTGTACAGAAAGCCATGCAGGTTGAGCAGTAAAGTTTTTGGTCATCAACACAAAAAGAAAGCCATTTTCTCTGAATTGCACTTCCACCAGGCACTGAATGGAAATATACTTTGTGTGCTTGGAAAGGAAGTGTGTGAGTAGCATCTGAAAGTGGCTGAACTTGGTGTGCTTTCATAAAATTTAATTCAACAGATAGATTGATTTGGTCTGGTGCCTTAAATGGATTAAACTGAGCATATGTGGAAGTAACAGGGGAAAGCACTTTAGGCTCAGCCAAACTTTCTGAATCTGAGTATTTATCAGATTCTACAGGGATGGTAGAGGAGTATCTTTCTGTTTGCCTTCCTGTTATCTTATAAGTCAAGAGGGCCCTTTACATTCCTCCTCAACCATGATAATGATGCAGTCATTGCTATTGGTAGAGGAGCATCTTCATGGGTTAAGGCCTGAAGCTCTGTAGAGCTCTGACTTGGCTGGTTTGGTTGCCATAGCTTTTGTTGCCCTGGTGCAGTCCCTGCACCCACTAGCCCTTTTCTGGAAGCATATAACCTTTTCTCTGAACCTGTTTTATACTTCTTTTTAGGGATGGCTTCCTTGCTTTTATCTTTTGGATCAGTTGCTCTTTTAGAAGACATTGTAGATCTCCTATCAATAAAGAGTGCATTCTGTGTATTAGTATCCCTAACCCTAAATAAACCTAAACTTGTAACTTTTGTGCACCAAGCCCATGCTGAAAAAGGGTGCTACAGGCAAGAGAACATTGAGCTTCAAACAGACACACCATCCACAAAAAACATGCCATCATGCTGTGGCATCATGCTGAAAAACATGCCAAAAAAGAAGGAATCATAGCATGCATTTTGCTTCATAACAACAAATAAGCCATAACAGATATTGTCTATCTTTCCATGATAACGGCAACTGAATGATTTCACAATTTTGCAAAAAGAATGTTATATTTTAAAACACAGAACTGTAAATTTATCATCAAGTAAAATCTATAGCAAGCATGCAATTGCCCAAATAAATGTATATTTAATATATATACAAGTTTCGGCATAAACTGAATGCATAAATACATAAACATATAACTAACTATTGATCACAATAGCCTTTGATATTATGCTTGTTCGAGAAACCACACAAGCCACTCTTAAGAGCATTAACAGAAGCAGCACAGAATCACAACATCTTCCAACAATGCATTCCCCAACCTCACTGTCCTCACTGTAAAGAAAGATATGCCCTGCTGCAGGTTAAAATTCTGATGGTCATTTTAGTATTTAGTAATGAAAATACTAACTTGCTTGATTGATGGGAATGTGATAGGGTCTTCTGACAGTAAGCTCCACTGGGGCAGGGACTTGTGGGATAGGGACCTTAGATTGTAAGCTCCAATGGGGCAGGGAGTGATGGGAATGTGATAGGGCCTTTTGATAGTAAGCTCCACTGGGGAAGGGACTAGTAGGAATGTGATAGGGGCCTTACATTGGAAGCTCACTGAGGCAGGAACTGATGTGAGTAAGATAGAGACTTTAGATTGTAAGCTCAATGGGCGGGGACTGATCAAAACACCTGGTATGCAAAATCCACACAACTGAAGCTTGAAAGGCAGCCCATGTGCAAATAAAGTATGAAAGCTACATTATACACACATTTTATAAACATCAGTACTCCATTAGCTTTATGAATTGCATTCCATTTAATTAACTGGTAATTCATTAATTGATTTAAAATTCATCAAATGAAAAAATCATTCAGCATTTCATTTATATTATCAATTTTATTTTGAACATTCCCAGCCCAGTCCCAGTAAAATAATTCATATCTCAGCTTCATCCAAAGAGAGACAGATGAAGCAACTACTGGAAAAGTCCATGTGGGTTATGTAATTAAGGCCAGCAACCAGCATAGTTCATAGGTGATTGAAGGGGCAGTTCACCTTTCAGATAACTTTTAATATGATGTAGAGAGTGATATTCTGAGACAATTTGCAATTGCTTCTCATTTTTTATTATTTAAGGTTTTTGCGGTATTTAGCTTTTTTTTTCAGCAGCTCTTAAATTTGCATTTTAAGCAATCTGGTAGATATGGTCCAAATGACTCTAGCAACTATGCATTGATTTGAAAAAGGAACTGGAATATGAATAGGAGAGGGTCTGAATAGAAAGATGATTAATAAAAAGTAACAATAACAATACATGTAGCCTTACAGAGCATTTGCTTTATAGAAGGGGTCAGCGACGCCCAATTGAAAGCTGCAAAGAGTCAGAAGACACAACTTGCCCAGCGAATGCAGCCATCCAGGATCCACCCCACCGCACCAGTCCAGCAGTACCACTCCTCGTCTGAGACCTCTCTGACCTGACGCACCTCTCTCTTCTTCCCCCATCATACTTGAAGAAGGAAGCATTGGACGCTGGCCAGTCTGTGACGTCATCAGGTACAGAAGTGCGGCACACACTGAAAACATGCGCAACGGCAGACTGCGCAGTGCACAAACATCCACCAACCATCACAGCGTCAGGGAGGAGTTTTTCCAGGCAACCGCAGGTCAGTACTATCCAGCCCAGGTGGAGTAGGCAGCAGTGATGTGGGGCCCAAGCGCAAAACCGGAATGCAAAAAATGAATTACTCAGAGGTGTTTGGTCAGGTGTTTGGTCGTGGGGGCCCACAAGGACTGGGGCCCACCGGGATATTTCCTGGTTTCCCGGTGGGCCAGTATGCGGGGGTCTTCCATTTAGCAACCATTGAGATGCAGGCAGCTGAGAGTACCGGGTTAACCAGTTTTTATGTGTGCTTTGAAAGTTGTGTGGAGAGTTTACCCAGGAGAAAAGTTTAAATATCCCTATCTAAGGTTTGAAAGTAGGGATGCCCCGAATCCAGGATTCGGTTCACAATTTGGCCAGGATTCGGCCTTTCAGCAGGATTCAACCGAGTCCTTCTGCCTGGCTGAACCCGAATCCCAATTTGCATATGCAAATTAGGGGCGGGGAGGGAAATCGCGTGATTTTTTTGTCACAAAACAAGGAAGTAAAAAATGTTTTTTCTTCCCACCTCTAATTTGCATATGCAAATTAGGATTTAGATTCGCTTCGGTATTCGGCCGAATATTTCGCAAAGGATTCGAGGGTTAGGCTGAATCCAAAATAGTGGATTCGGTGCATCCCTAGTTTGAAGCATGATCTGGAGCACCAGAATCTTGTCCCAAAATGGCTGTATTTGGGGGCAAAGCCAGAATACATGAGGTTGATGCCTACAACCTCTCCAGCAATGGCTAGGAATTTCTGTAAACCATGCGTGAAGCTTAGCATTGTACCAGAGTATTTTGTAAATATTTTCCCACCGCCTGGTGCATATAATCCCTTGTTTAGTATTGTCCCATATGGTTTCACATCTTTTTCATCAATTGTGCTCCCAATGTGAGCATGTATTTATGTTTATAACTTTCAAAGGACATTTATTATATAGCGTTTTATGTCTGGGTTACAGATCTAGGCTTTTAAGGCTTTTATTTTCAATTTTGAAAAATGAATCCTCATTCAAGTGTAAGATTGCCACAAAATATTAGTACTGTTAGAGGCAGATTTATTAAAATGTGAGCTTGGTACAGAAAGACTCTCTATTCATTCAAGACCATGTAACATGCACCTTGGTCCAATGTCTACATGACTGTGGGTTGTGTGTGTGAGCACAGTGCCTCAGATAAGTGTGTGATTATGTATATTCTAGGTAATAAACACTTTTTCCATTGCGTGGAAGACTTTAATTTGTATGAATTGTTTTGAGTAATCTTGGCACAGAGGATTGAGCTAAATAAGTAAGTGGCTGAGTTGACTGAATTAAACTTAATAAACTTAATATGCATTGCCTAGGAAACATATGTCTGCACTACAAACAGTGCAAAGAACTAAAACCATGTCAATGTTGTATGTGGGTGTGAATAGACTGGTCAGAAAGCAGATGGCTGAGCAATTGGTGCTGACATTAAAAGTAAAAATATTTTATGTGTTAAAATAAAAGTTATTCCTTCCTGCAGGGCCATAGCTTGAAATCCCTGTAAGTCATATATAAATGATAAACAAAGTAAAAATATATAATTCTCCGTGTTGTGGCCAAGAGGCCACCTTTAAGCCTGGGGGACTGGGAAAGTACAAATCCTTGTACAAAATGAAAAATATAAAATAATGACTAAAAATAATGAACATCCCATTGTACAGTATTAGGGCTTCTTATGCTTTCATATAGTGGAAGCAAGCATCATTGCATCTGTACTGCCTCTTCTATTGAATCACAAAAACCCTGAAGTTAAATGTCAATGTCATTAACACTACATCCTGAATGAAGTGTTTATGACATTGAGTGCTAAAGTGATGCAATAATTACTCTGCCAATGCTATGCACAACCTACATCCAGTTTACTACCACATGCATGAGTAATTACATTCATTTTGAAATATCGGCACAAAAGCAGTGGATGCAATTCTGATTAGCACCCACGATTATGCTAGATTAATGGTTAAAAAAATACTGCATTGTAGGGAAAAAATGGGTATTTGCATCTGAAATTGCACTTTGCACTCATGTAAGTAAATGAGCCATCTTTTTGCTGAAAAGGGGCAGGGGGTGGAGTAGATGAAGTTGGGGGGCGGGAGGATGAAGTCAAGGGGTGGATCGGTGATGTTGGGGGGCTGGGCTGATGACGTTGGGGGGTCTCAATGACATGCCGATCAGCAATTGGCTGATCACAATGTCATTATTTTCAATGTCCTTTCCAGATTTCCTAATTTCGAAATCCTGAAATGCACTTTTCACCTGGGCAGCCCTTTCCGAATACCGGGCTGTCCAGGCAACCCTAATGAGCCCTTTTATCTCTTTTTAAGCTGTAAGGTCTGGGGTAAGGCCTCAGGGTCGGACTAGGAAAAAACCCAGTGTGCCCCCCTCTCATGTGGGCCCAGCTGGCCCAAATCCGCATGCTCGTGTGCATGCGCACGATGTGGCAAGGCCACTGTGTGCATGCACACGCTCGCGCACATGCAACCCTATAAGGCCTCCACTATATTTTGGTGAGTTCCACCCTTATTTCTTGTCAAACAGATTACATTTTCATACTGAGGCAAGATCTTTTCTTCAGACAGGACCTATAAACAGTACATACAGAGATAAAAGGTAAACCACATACAGCAAATCATTTTTTAACGGTTTAGAACGTTCACAGCGGGAAGCCGCTGTAACGGGAGTAAGTCTCACACTTGGTAGTGGGTGTGGTGGAAGACCAGGGAAATAGCCATAAACAATTGGAGCAGGCATAGGAACTTTGCAGGTTTAATAGTAACTGAAGATAAACACAGGAACAGGTCAAAATCAAATACAAAGTCAAAACAAAGTCTTTACCAGGCAGGCAAAGCTGAAACAAAACCACAGGAACAAGAATTTTGGAACTAGGAATCACAGGAACAAGGAACAAAGGTCATCCAGGAAAAGAAGAATACAATCAAAGCTCAGGGTGTGGTTTATAAAGGGCAGGAAAACACTTGAGGGAAACAAGAAGGGAGGAGACAAACTGGAAACAGACAGAAATACAGAACAACAATAACAAGATCAGGATCAGCCCCAAGAGCCTTCAGTGGCTCACTTGGTAAGTGCACCAAATGTCCAGAAACACCAGTCCCACAAGTTCAAGTCCTGGCTGATCCTTACACACTGGTTTAGAGCAACCATTAATAAAAGAAAAAAATATATATCTTCAAGAGAGAAGTTGATAAAAATACATTTTTATAAAGCGTGGATTAATTTAATGAATACAGTAGCACCAGAGGGAATTAAATATGAGATGCTTCATCGCTTAAGATATGTGTGTATAGCTCTGTTACAGACTGAACTTCTGGCATATGTTTTTCTGAAAATAGATGTACTTGCTCTTTTGCTGAGACTGATAGAGTTTGTAGAACATCAAAACAAAATCAAAATATTTGTTTGTTATTTAAATATTGCTTTTTTGATTGCCAGGTATATGTGTCAGTTATTTATTGCATGTTTTAATATATTACCTATCTCTGATTATGACATGTTATATGTATACTCTGTCTTTATTACCATTGGCAGGGCCGGATTTGTATAGCAGGCGCCCCTAGACCGCAGTCCTAGCGCCTTATCGCGCTGCAACACACAAGAAATTTTCTTGAAAATGTATTGATAAATATAGGACAAAAGTCAGTGTGGATTTAGTAAGAGTGATTTTCAGAAAATAGTGAGAACATTTTGGATTTTGATAACCCCCTTACTGTGCCAGTAAATTAGACATTAATGCCCAGGATGCATTTTACTTTAAAGCATCCAGAGAAAATGTAAGTCTAAAATGTATTGCCATATTTTTATGAATTGATAGTTAATAGTCTGTCTACTTTTAACTTCTGTAGCATTTATGTAAATGTAGATACTTATTCACCTTAGATGCTTTGTTACTTCTCTTTCTAAAAGGAAACAGACACAGTTTTTGTTATGACATAAAGAAGTATTTTGAGAAATATGCATATTTTTTGATTGTCTGTTGAACAAGACTTTTGCAAAATATTGTGAACTGAAAAATAGAAAGTAATCTGCATCAGTTGTTAGTGGAGGTACCAGTATGCTGTGTTTTTCTCTCTATTACATCACTGCTATATATATATATATCTCAGATGAAAATTGAGCATAGGACTGGCCAGATATGGGATGACTTTGACGTAGTTGGCCAGCTTAAATATATTGCAATATATGGACAAACAATCCCTGTTTTGTTTAAAGGGTAAGGCATTTTTCAGTAGCAGTATGCACAAAATGTCTCTGTCTTAAATATATTGATAATGGTTGAATGCAGAGGACTCTTGTATTTGTCTATTTTGTGTATTTTGTGGTCACAGCCTCATTGCACCCCGCCTAATGGTTTTAAAAATTAGTGGTGAGCACAACTTTCCCTTGTTATATATATATATATCGCAGTAGAGCCGTACCGGTAAATGTTCCTACTGCGCATGCGCCAGAAGACGCCGGTCAAAGCAGGAAGAAGACGCGCATGGGAGAAGATGGCGACAGTGAACTCCGTGGACAGGACCTGCGCAGAGGGGTTAGTAACAAGTTAATAGCATTTGCCCAGGGGGACAGGTAGGCCAGGGGGAGGAGGGGGGGCAACACAGGGGAGGGGTTTTGCACCCAGGGGGTTTCCTTCTCCTTTAAGGACTGGAGTCCAAAACTGCACTGCATACTACAGATGAGGAATTACCAGAGACGTATAAAGAGGCATAATTATGTTTTCATCCCTTGAATGCCCTTTTTATGCAAGACAGAACTTTATTTGCTTTAGTGGCCACAGAATGACACTGGTTGACCAGCCTCTACTGCTATATCAAAATAGCCTAGACTTCACCTCTCCTTGTGGTCCTGCCTTTCAGGGGCGCAACTACCGGGGTGTGTCAGGTGCAATTGCACCAGGGCTCGCACCCCCTCAGGGCCGGACGGTTGCTCTGGAGCAAATCTGCTAAGAAAATTGCATCCGGATGGGGGGCCCGGGTGCATGGCCTGCATCTGGCCCCAGGAATTACTTTTTCCGTTACTGTTTTACACTCCCCCTCCCAGTGTGAATGCTGGAAATGAGTCTCTACTGTGAAAATCTGTCAATCTCAGCAACTGCGCATTTCCATGTCCGAAAAAGGATTCTCATAAGGGACGGGGAGTGCATTTCAAGAACAGCTGAAGGTTGGGCACCGCTGATATTCACTTGGGTGCAATAAGATTTTTATTTTACTTTCCTGTTGTTCTGCCAAGCCATAGAATGAGTGAGATCTAGGGTGGTTTTCCATTTGAATATCTATAATGCCACCATACTATGGAGCAGCGGCTGTGGATGATGACTGCAGGTGGGGGGCTGGGAGTAGGTTTCGCCTAACATACCAAACCTTTCCTTCTTTACAAATCCCCACCAACCCACCCACATCAGGTTCCGAGACTGGGTAGTACAATTTTGGAGGGTCCATGGCCTACTTGGCCTCCCAGGTTCTCATGCGCAAGCTGGACTTTGTAGGACTGTGCAGAGTAACTGTCAACTGTTTACCCTACAGTAATAATGTCCCTAAAATGTAAATCTCTGTGATTGCCTCACACAGCAGTTCCCATGGAAGTAGAGGGGTGTCCTCTCAATAGATGTAAATATCTGTTAGGGCCAAGGAGTGTAGAGGGTCTGGCACAGGACCCTGGCATAATCCTAAAATATATGCAATAATATGAACATCTTTCTGGAGAATTGACAATAGTCTGGAATTATTCAATTAATATGATGTAGAGGGCCTCTGCTGTGGAGGCCAGTAGCTACTGCTAACTTTGACTATGTGATCCTGCACAATAGATACATAGAGCTGCCCTCTCTAACAAAGAGTGAAGATTTTATGCTTGACAAAACAGGTACCAGTTTTCGATTTAACTTCCAAAATTCATTGATGTGTTAATTTGCATACAACAGCAGATCTGAAGTCTGATACCTTTATTTACTGGTCATCAGTAAATGCTCTAGCTATCACATTCCTACTTGCATTCCATTAGGCTCATGGCCCACATGATGGGGAAGCATTAAAACTTGGCTGTGTCATTTGAATTAATGGTTTTAAGTTTGAAAATGCATTGCCAACCTATGCCCATCACCAGAGGTAACAGACAGCTTCCATTTATGAAAATGACAGGTTGCACAGCCAGTTTTGGGCACTTCTCCATGTAAGCAATAATCATTACATGATGCCTTCTGATAAAAGGCAAAATAGTACAGTAGGGATTGCCAGCACCAAGTTTGGCTACTTCACCCACTTCATCCTGGCTCAGTGGCATCCAGAAGCATGCATAGATGAAGCCAATACCAGTTCAGTATAAACTGCACATGCCTCTGATTAAAGGGCTACTCTGCACTCAACAAATAAATTTATTATTTTGCATTAATTGCGTCCTATAATATGAACTGCACCTTATAAAATATTTGTTTCTAGTAATTATATACCCAAATTGAACTACACTGCAGCCTTCCAGTATTCAGACTGTCTTCCCCCAGCATCCTGATCAATATAAAACATTCCTGAAACAATCTGTGCTATAATAGGTCTGGGAGCTTTTAAAAACCCCTGACACGCCATAAAGATTTTTATTTGGAGTTACGATTTTACTCCTCTGCAAGCGCAACAGTGACATCGAGTGGCCACAAAAAAATTAGTAAGAACAAGTGAAAAATATGGAGAATTAAAACAGTACAATGTTAATATTTACAGTATATATCTTTATATGGATATCTTTATAAGCGATACTGTACATTTTTACAATACCGTAATAATATAAACAGGGGTACAAAGATAAAACAAAACAAAGAAATGAACTAGAAGTTTACAATAAATACACACTATAACAAAGATAAAGTGGCACATCTTAAAAGATGCAGAAGGAAGGATGTTCCTGCCCTTTAGAGCTTACAAACTATGCATTTACCGTAGATTCCTTATAATGGTGCTTGCACAGTACTTTTTATTGTTTTAGCACAGACTAAAAAAAAATAATAATTAGGTCAAATCTTTAAAAAGAATATTTTAATGATCTCTGGCTGAAGCTTAGCTAGAGATGCATGGGCCCCTTTCCAGTTGACACCAGTGTCTAAAATCCAAGCTCCTCTCTCCACCTATATCCTTCAACCCCTGCATGTAGGATTCACATTGTGCTCATGAGACCCCCATATGTACAATGACCCCAATTACTATCTCAGACCTGCAGCATCTGTAGCAATGGCTCTGCTGCTGGTCCCTCTTTGCAGTTGCCAAACACTATATAAACTAGATAATAGCACTCTGCAATAGGTACATAATATAGATGTAGGTAAGAGGGGGAGAGAACACCTGTATCCGGACAGACAAGGATCATCTTGTATAAAGTAGGTGTGTATGTTTTTTAAATTGTGTGCTTCCTTACTTATATAGCCTGGCCAGGATAATCCTTTTATCTAGCCATTGTGGGTTTATAAACTTTTTTTGTGGCGTTTTATGAGGTTTTTTTTGAGAATGTGTTTTCTGTGGGAGCTTTTTAAAGCCACTTCATGTTGTTAATGTTCTAACTATTTTATTATGTACCTAAAACTCCCAATATTTTGGATACATTGCTATGTTTTTGTGTAACATTTGAATATAGTATTGTGCTTGAGATGTAAGCATTTTACCATTTAACTGGAATCAATTATGTTTTAATTTCAATAAAGTGTATTTTTATTACAAAAAAATTTAAAGACAAAGATTTATTTGGAAAGCAATTATCTAGTTTATGTAGTTTGCATTAATATCTATCTCATTATCCCGACTGGTTTGGATAATTGGCAGGCAAGTAAGTAATTAACTTTCCACCTTCCATCTGTTCAGAAACTTACCTACCTGCTATTTTGCACATATTTTTGTTTCTAAATTGTTGAGCGCAGATTGGTGTGTGGTATTGCATGTTGTCAAACACTAACAGACTAATCACAGAACTCTACTGGTACCAAATTTCAATGTAGAACTCCGGGGGCAGTTAGAAATACAGGGTTTAAACATATTAAACATAATAGGCTACCAATGATAAATACAGTGGTCTGCAAGGGCTGGCATGAGGTATATACATTTTCAAATAGGTAATTTGATATACTGTTCCCCTGGCTGCCCCTCAATGGACAGGGCTTGTGCTGAACATATGCTTTTTCTATGTATTACACTAAACAGTCAACCCATTATCAATATATTAAAGACATTTTGTGCATACTGTTACTGAAAAATGCCTTACCCTTTAAACAAAACAGAGATTGTTTGTCCATATATTGCAATATATTTAAGCTGGCCAACTCCGTCAAAGTCATCCCATATCTGGCCAGTCCTATGCTTGATTTTCATCTGATTCATTAAGAATTCTGTTGCTTCATTATACATTTTACACAGGGACTAAGTTTTACCTGCAACTTACTTGCTGCTTTCAAAGTAAAACTCCCAAACTTGGCTGCCCTTTTATTAGACACCAGTGGGATCACCTGACTATAGCTGGGAAGGGTGGGAGCTACAACATGGAGCTGGTCACTGCTCCTGTATAAACTATAACAAACAAGGGAAAGTTGTGCTCATCGCTAATTTTTAAAACCATTAGGCGGGGGTGCAATGAGGGTGTGACCACAAAATACATATAGTCAAATACAAGAGTCCTCTGCACTCAACCCATTATCAATATATTTAAGACAGAGACATTTTGTGCATACTGCTACTGAAAAATGCCTTACCCTTTTAATGATAACAGGGATTGTTTGTCTATATATTGCAATATATTTAAGCTGGCCAACTACGTCAAAGTCATCCCATATCTGGCCAGTCCTATGCTCAATTTTCATCTGATTCATTAAAAATTATATTGCTTCATTATACATTTTACAAAGGTGTCTAATCAAAGGGCAGCCAAGTTTGGGAGTTTTACTTTGAAAGCAGATAGTAAGTTGCAGGTAACACTTAGTCCCTTTGTAAAATGTTTAATGAAGCAACAGAATTCTTAATGAATCAGATGAAAATTGAGCATAGGACTGGCCAGATATGGGATGACTTTGACGTAGTTGGCCAGCTTAAATATATTGCAATATATGGACAAAATCCCTGTTTTGTTTAAAGGGTAAGGCATTTTTCAGTAGCAGTATGCACAAAATGTCTTAAATGTATTGATAATGGGTTGAGTGCAGAGGACTCTTTTATTTGTCTACATGTATTTTGTGGTCACAGCCTCATTGCACCCCCACCTAATGGTTTTAAAAATTAGTGGTGAGCACAACTTTCCCTTGTTTGTTACACTAAACAGGACAAAATCTGAAACTAAAAGTAAAGTCAGATTCTACTTCCTTTCAATACAAGCACAATCAAAACAAACCAGCAGTCTACTGAGATGCCCTCTGTATAAACAAGCCCCCCTTCCCAGCTGCAGCCTGGGGAGGGCAGCTCAGTGGCAGATTTGATTGTGTTCGTACGAACCAAAAGTAGCATCTGACTTTAGTTTACATTTCAGATTTTGCTCTGTTTATGGCAAGAAATAGCAGAAGAGATACATATGTCATGATATAAACAATAGGCACAATCCCTATTCATTGAACTATTGTTGAAAGGTCAGGGTATATTAGCACTTCAAAAAAGTTACAAGTATTTTCTTATTGGTTAAGAAGTAGGATTAAGTTACTTAAAGGGATACTGTCATGGGAAAAAAAATTTTTTTCAAAATGAATCAGTTAATAGTGCTGTTCCAGCAGAATTCTGCACTGAAATCCATTTCTCAAAAGAGCAAACAGATTTTTTAATATTCAATTTTGAAATCTGACATGGGGCTAGACATTTTGTCAATTTCCCAGCTGCCCCATGTCATGTGACTTGTGCTCAGATAAACTTCAATCACTCTTTACTGCTGTACTGCAAGTTGGAGTGATATCACCCCCTCCCTCCCCCCCCCCAGCAGCCAAACAAAAGAACAATGGGAAGGTAACCAGATAACAGCTCGCTAACACAAGATAACAGCTGCCTGGTAGATCTAAGAACAACACTCAATAGTAAAAGCCCATGTCCCACTGAGACACATTCAGTTACATTGAGAAGGAAAAACAGCAGCCTGCCAGAAAGCATTTCTCTCCTGAAGTGCAGGCACAAGTCACATGACATGGGGCAGCTGGGAAATTGACAAAATGTCTAGCCCCATGTCAGATTTCAAAATTGAATATAAAAAAATCTGTTTGCTCTTTTGAGAAATGGATTTCAGTGCAGAATTCTGCTGGAGCAGCACTATTAACTGATTCATTTTGAAAAAAAAAATTGTTCCCATGACAGTATCCCTTTAAGGATTTAATGGTTGACCAGGGTATTAATGGAACTTACTCATGAACATAATTCACTTGCGTGAAATATACGTTAATGGGTCAGTTAAGTGCCTCTACTTCTTCACCTCTTATTCGTCAGAACAAGACTGAACTGATATAAAGACAAGACTGCTTATATAAAGCTATTCTCAATGTCCATCCTGTCCCATTTGATAAAGCATATGTTAAATGACAATCAATTTTCCCTGCACTTGAGGAGGAATATTGGACAGAAGTCATTAATAAACTTTATAGTCGTTCAATCTCCTCAGGAGATGAATGAATGTAATTTAAATATACACATCTAGTTGGCTGGACTGAGACTCACTATGTTAAATGAATCTGATGCTTCCTTTTAACACTTATTTAGTATTGATTATCTTGGCATTGGCTACTTCTGGAAGGAATTGACTAAATAATTAAAGAGGACACATACCCACCTGTATAACAATATAAAATTGTTCTAATCTGAGCACTGCAATTTGTATGACTTTTTTCAGTGTTCACTTTTTACTCTGCTAATAGCATGAATGTGTAAGGCCCTCTGCTGCTCTGAGGGATGGAATGAGAGACAAAAGCTTTAATAATTCATGTGGGAAGCATCTCCTGACACTTTTCTGCTCAATGTGACAGGACCAATAGAATGCAGCAGAGTGCCCAGCACCTGCACAGACAGAACATCAGAGAGTATACTTGTTATTCATTCCTGATATTATCATTGTAAAACTGCTGAAATCATGAAATCTAAAAAAATAATTATATAAATTGCAAAAGCGCTTAATTTTACATTATGGGGGTTACTAACTAAAATCCGGAAGTTTTTTACTATTTTTACTATTTTCTTAAAACCACATCCATCAAGCTCCCGTGAACATTTTTACCATACTAATATATCAATATTTATCAATAAATTTACTCAAAAAAATCTGATCGGGAAAAGACTAGATAAAATCATTACAAAAACCAAATTGTACGATTTTTTGGGATTTGATGCTGAAAACTCTGTTTTTTTTGTTTTTTTTTGGATTATCACCACGAAAAACCACAAAATCTTTGGACTATCTTCCGAAACCCAGCACAGATCAGGAGATCTTCCAGTTGTAAACGGGACATCTGCCATTGACTTCTACATGACCTCGGCAGGTTTCAGATATAGTAATTTTCTATTCTGACTATTCTTAATAAATCACTAAAAATTCGAGTTTTTTTTTTCCTCTGAAAAAAATGGTGTTTTCTCCTTTAAAACTCCAAACAGAAAAAACAGACTTTAATAAATAACCCCCTATATGTGGGTGAGTATACATCCTCTTTAATTATTTTGCATTTTTCAGTTTACAAATAGTCTCAAAGATTCTCAGATGGGTTGGGAATAAGTCACTATCTAGGAAGGGGCATGATCTAGCCCAGAAGCTGTTGCTATTGGCATAGATAAACAAATTAAACACGAGTCTTCTCGTAACTTGGAGAGATGCCATAGAATATTTTTAGAACTGTGCTAGAGACAAATCAAATGGAAAATGCAATGGTAATGTTCCCCTTTAATTTTCTTACCTCGGAGCCTAGTGTAATAAATAAGACATACATTTCTTTATTGTCATAATGATGTTAGTTTCTGATTACTGTGTTTCTCTCAATCTCTCCCCTGAGTATCTTTTGTGGTTTTTGGCTGACACAAGTACTAGTAATAATTTTGACAGGCTTGTTATCTCTGCTTGAGAGATACACATTTCATTATTATCCTGGGTGACAACAATTGCTTTAAAAAGATTGATTACATTTTGGTAACCCTTACTTAGTATGTGAATCTGCTGCATTCTACCTCCAAATCTATTTTGTTCACTTTTTTTCAGAAAATTTTTCATTTTCATATATACAATAAACAGTTAACCATGGGTTAAACATTTTTCTAAAGGAATCTTTGTATAGAAACCAGTCTCCACAGTCTTGTACATGCAATTATGTAATACAGGTCTTAAACAGATCGGTGACAATTCTTTCAGAAATATTCATCTGTAAAGCTGTCTATTCTGTGCACCACATATAGTGACAGTTAGGGGTAGATTTATCAAGGTTCGAATTGAAAAATCAAATTTTAAAATTTGAATTTTAAAATTCGAATTTCGAGGTAATTTTTATTGTACTTTGACTAGGGAATACTCAAAATTCTAATCGAATTTGAAATAAATTCAAAAATTCAAATGTCGAAATTTATGTACTTTCTCTTTAAAAATTTGACTTCGACTAATCCTGCCGAATTGTTGTTTTAGCCTATGAGGGACATCCTAGAACCAATTTGGAGTCATTTACTAGACTTTGAAAAATCAACTTTCTTTTGGGAAAAACTTCTAATCGAATTGGATTGAATACGATCTGAATACAGCCTATTCACCCGAAGTTAAAAAATTAGATTTTTTAATAAATTTCAGGTCTTTTTTTATTGAAATTTCGAGGTGATGGGAGTTTAAAATAATTCCCATCAACTCGAAATTCAACCCTTGATAAATCTGCCCCTTAATGTAGTGCATTAAAGTTTAACTCCATATAGATTACTTATACCTAAATAAGGATTAATTAGCAAAAAATCATCTATATTTGTAGGGGACTGATAAATGTATGCCCCAAGTGGTGGTGTGATGTGATGTCACACCAAGCTAATACTGCAGCTGCTATCCTAAACAAACAGATCGCTTCTAGAGATTTTTACTAAGGTATGGTTAAACATTCTACAGATTAAATGTAGCATTCTAGCTTGCACTATTGCAGCTTATTAGCAAAAAAAACGCCTCTTTAGCTTTCCTTCTCTTTTAAAACCTCATTAAATGGAAATCAGCTCATTAGGCAAGACTGCTAACCAAATGGACTACTATTCAATTTAGCCACCTATACACAGGATCAGACCAACAGTGCAGTCCTTTTGAGCAATGGCATATCCAGACCTGATACATGGGCCAGTAAGCTAGCAACTTGCCTGAGGTGGTTTGCAGCTTATAGCTGCCTATGCATGGCCAGGTTTACAATAACCAGCACTAGAAGCATTAGAGCTTTTTAAAAAGTTACAGTATCTTTAGTATAAACAACCAATTTTGCAGTTTTAGTATCACAGCATTTGAAAAAAAGGTATACTGCCCCTTTTATATGGTTGCTATAAGTTTTAATATTCCATCTTGTTGTTTAAAGAAAACCCCACCCAGTCTACTCAATAAACAATATATAGAATACTGCTGAACTCACCAGACTATATTGTGCATATTTTCATGACCTGCCCCTAAAAGCCCTCCAAAATGAAAAATGTAATCTATTTTTTAAAAAGTAATGTTTTCAAAATTTTTGATGTTTAACATCAAATTAAACAAATACAAATTTAGAAAGGTCTGGATAATTAGTGAAAAAGGGGGTTAGCAAGTGCCACGGAAATGAGTAACAAATAAAACCGACAGGTTATCTACAACAATAACAAAAAATTAAAAGGGCCAGAGATAGCCCAAAAAATAGAAGGTGCAAACACTGAATTTTAGAGTAAAAGAAATCACAAAGTATAGCATCTGATGTGAACAAGAGCTCCTAATATAGTGTAAAGCACATTTCTACTATCTTAAATAATATGACATTTATAATAAATGACTGCAAATGAAGCAACACTAAGGGGCACATTTACTAAGGGTCAAAGTGAATTTTCGAATGTAAAAACGTCGAATTGCGAACTAATTTTTGGGTACTTCGACCATCGAATAGGCCTAAATTCGATAAGTAAAAAAGTTCGACTTCGAAAATCGAAGTACTGTCTCTTTAAAAAAGTTTGACTTCGACACTTCACCACCTTAAGGGCTCTTACTCATGAGCGTTTTTATCTGCGCTCCCCTGCGTTCCGTTTTTCGGCGTTCAGCCGCATGGGAGCGCAGGAATAGACGCATTTCATTATTTCAAATGGGGCTGTACTCACACAGGCGCGTGTAGGGGCCGAACGCATGATAAATGCAGCATTTTGCATCTCAACCTGCGTTAGGCGCCTACATGCGCCTGTGTGAGTACAGCCCCATTTGAAATAATGAAATGCGTCTATTCCTGCGCTCCCCTGCGGCTGAACGCCAAAAAACGGAACGCAGGGGAGCGCAGGTAAAAACGCTCATGAGTAAGAGCCCTAAACCTGCCAAATTGCTATGTTAGCCTATGGGGACCTCCTAGAACCTATAGCCAATATTTGGCTAAGTTTTTAGAAGTCGAAGTAAAATCGTTTGATCGATCTATTAAATCGTTCGATCCAAACGATTTCATCGAACGATCAAAAATTTGATAAAAAAAACCTTCGACTTCGAATATCGAAGTAATGCAATTCGATGGTCGAATTTCGAAGTTTTTTACACTTCGAGATTCGACCCTTGATAAATCTGCCCCTAAAACTGAATATGCTTTTTTGTCCAGAGTTCTTTGGCACTTTAAAGGGAGTCTAATTGTATATTTTAGCAGGGCAACCCTTCTGAAATAAAAAATAACAAAAGTGGTATGAAGGTGATACCTTTATTAACTAATATAATCATAGCAAGCTTTCAGAACATTTTAGTTCCTTTTTCAAGCTGATTACAATGAAGCTGTGGTGTTCTCTGGTATATATACAACATTCAGCTCATAGGTCAATTGACCAACAAAAAGGAATATCAATCTGAGTAAGGTGTCAAAGTCATTTACGAGGGGATCTGCAAGAGACATACCGATAAGGTACAAGATAATGTGGGTCAAAGCAACTTTACCTATATTTTTAATTAATTACTAAGAACAAAATAATGCACAATAAAAGTGAAATACACATATAAAAGCAACCCTAGTTGTTTATATTAATGATAAGCCCCCTTTGGTTGTACAGGTATGGGACCTGTTATCCAGAATGCTCGGGACCTGGGGATTTCCACATAATGGATCTTTGCGTAAGTTGAATCTTGATACCTTAAATCTACTACAAAATCACTTATATAATAAATAAACCCAATAAGCTGATTTTGCTTCCAAAGTATTAATTATATTATATAAGTTTGGATCAAGTGCAAGGTACTGTTTTATTATTACAGAGAAAAAGGAAATCGTTTGTAAAAATGTGGATTATTTGATTATAATGGAGTCTATGGGAGCTTTCTGGATAACGGGTTTCCAGATAACAGATCCTATACCTATTGGTTAAAATGAATATAAGGCGTAGGCGCGTGAAATGTACAGGCAAATGAATAAAAATAATGAATGCACAGAAACATAGAAATAAATGTGAAATAATGAATTGCTTATACCTAGAGCTTATAGAGGACAAATAAATAGTGATGGGCGAATTTATTCGCCAGGCGCGAATTCGCGGCGAATTTGCGCGTTTCGCCGCGAGCGAATAAATTCGCGAATCGTCCGCGAAAATTCGCGTCAAAAAAATTCGCCGGCGTCAAAATTTTTTTTTTTAGAAAAACGGGCGCCGGCGCCAAAAACGGGCGCCGGCGTCGAAAAAACGGGCGCCGGCGTCAAAAACGGGCACCGGCGTCAAAAAAGGGCGCCGGCGTCAAAAACGGGCGCCGGCGTCAAAAACGAGACGCCGGCGCCGTTTCGCGAATTTTTCGCCGTTTCGCGAATTTCACGCGAAAATTCGCGAATTTTTCGGCGAAGCGAAACGGCGCAAATTCGCCCATCACTACAAATAAACCTATAATTGATGAAGTGCAACAAATATCACCAATGAGGTTAATTTAGATTGTAAGCTCTTGTAAGCAGGGCCCTTATATCCTAATTTAATTTTGTAACCCTTGTTTGTTAAATTATTGTAAATTATTTGTTATAAATTAATGAAAAGTGCTGTGTTACTTGCTGGTGCAATAGAAATAAATGATGATTAGTAACCATACATATCATTAATATCTATGTACAGGATTTCATACGGTGGCAGAAATGAAAGACTTGTGTTACAGGCATCATTTTCATTTGATATTTCAGCGCAATTATGGCTGATTGCTAATTTTATTAGATGCATCTCCCCCTTGGAATTATGTGAAGGCAAAACAGTATATGGGGTCTTGGAAGTTGTGTACAATGAAAAAAGTCCGATTCAAACTAACATCAAAGATGGATAATTAATATATTTCAGCCTAATAAAAATAAATTAATCTGTATCTCAGAGCAATATAATTAGTAGGACCTATAACATACATTGAAAGCAAATGCAATACTATGCATTAATTAATAGTGGGAATAGTGATATTAATTAAATTAAGGCAGATGGGACTAGTAAAGGTCATTGCTATATATATTAAGCAAATGAAAGCTACTATATCTAATTCTCAAAATAAAATAATAGTTTATACCACTGAATAATTTAAAACATTGTGGGTGGTACAAAAAATCTGTAACCCCCCAAATGTCTATTAATATGTTGCAGCAATACACATTTCAAGCCTTTTTGAGTCAGTTAGGTTGTGAAAAATGTGTTTGAATATCCATACATGACTTATTAGTAATATGTTCAGAAACATGAAACACGATGCAGCACTCTGAATCCTGTGAAAAGTGATTTATTGTGCCAACAAACTAGGCAACGTTTCGGCCAACGCCCTTTCTCAAGCCCGAAACGTTGCCTAGTTTGTTGGCACAATAAATCACTTTTCACAGGATTTGGAGTGCTGCAGCATGTTTCTTGGAGTTATAAGTGGGTCCCTGGCAGGGGGACCAGCAGCTTGCATCAGACGCTACAACAAGTAGTGAGTTATAGTTGAGCATCACCCGCATTTGAATGTTCAGAAACATGAGCATCGACAGCTCTTTGTCATTCCAGGTTACATTTATTGCATGGGCAAACAAAAGCATAGTATAATATTTTACAATCGAGAATAGCATATATCCTTATGGCAAGTTAGCAAAACTCAAAGCGGACCTGTCACCCAGACATAAAAATCTGTATAATAAAGGTCCTTTTCAAATTAAACATGCAATCCAAACTTTTTTTTTTTTTAAAGCATACATTCCTATTGTAAATTCATTTAAAAATCCTAGCTATCAATCCTACATTGCCTGCCCTCCTCTATGCATAGAGATGGGACAGGCAATTACTTTCACTTTCCATTCAGCACTTACTATATGTCTCTGCACTCCCTATATTCCCCCACAATAACAGTGTGCACAAAATGTCACCTGCCTGCTTGCTATAAAAATGAATTTCCAGACTGAATTCAAGAAGATTTAAATAGTGTATATAGTGCAAGTAAAGTTTATTTTGCTTAACTAACTTGATAAAATAAGATTTGGAATCATTTCTTAGTGTGACAGGTCGCCTTTAATCACATAACTTTATATTTCAGACTTTTGAATCATCTGGTAGCCTGCAAGTGTTGCTTTATTTATCAGGTTAATGGTCAAAAAGCTAAAGCTAAATTGAAAAGAGGGGCCAATTTGTCAGGCTCTCCCTAGCAATTAAAAGCCACTTCTGTTTTTCCCTGAGCCAGTGCTGCTCCTTTGTAATAAAATGTACCAGCCTGTGGTTCTTTCTATCAGAGCACCGCACCAACATTTTAACACCTTCTTCCAGCGACCCATTGGTCTGCTCAGGGCTGATGCATTTGGAATATAATACATTTTTTCCAGTTCACTACAATATACGTAATTGCATGTAAGACTGTACTCTGATGGAAATAACCCCAAGCATTTATCAGACAAGATATTTCGCTTTTTTCCTCCCTCCAGTTTCATCTCATGGCTATAAATAGGTTTAAAAAATCTCCAAGAATTCATTATTTAAAGGAGGATTTATAGCAAAAATTAAAATAGGAGTTTTATCACACGGAAATAAGAAACTTTATAAATTTAATTCTGTACCATTTCTAAAATAATCAAGCTAAACTTCACTATTCACCTCTCAGGAGTCTGTCTTTGGGTTGGAGTCAGTCTTTTCAAAGGAGAGTTCATTGTAATACAATGTCTAGGCAAAGAAAGCGCTTACCAATAGATCTGACCATCAAAATGTGTCTCCAATTTCTGAATGAAGATAGACAGATGCCGGGGAATATTGAAGAGTAATTTGAGATGATGAGATACAAAATAGTTCCCCTTTAATAATGAATTCCTGAAGTTGTTTTTTTGTTTTCACAATAACCCTTCTTATTGACTCACTGTACTTGTGTCTGTAGATCTCTTTCACTAAATATTAACATGTTTAGTATACAGGTATGGCTATATACAGGTATACTGGGGCAACAAGGAATGCAAATTTTAGTTCCTTTAAGGACATGTAAACCACCTCCACAAAAATGTAATCAGTGAACAGCCTCTTTGAAATCTTTAGATAGCTGCCACTCTGGTTGTTAAAAGGTTGACAGTAAGGCTGTAGCATCCCCTTAATCACTTAGAAATCCTTCTCCTCCTCTAATCCTCCTCTAACCCACTCAGGAATTTGCTTTGGCTGTTCACTCATGAGCATGCTCAGTCCTTCTCAGCTCAGATTACTAAACACACCCTCCCGTGAAGCCAATGAAGAAATAGCATTGCTGGTTCCCAAAGAAACTCTGCTCTAGCTGTCTGATCCTATTTTGTTTTCCTAACCACCTCTCCTGAGCTCAGCTTAACCATTACAGTGCTCACCCCCGGCAAAACTTTTTATCAAAGTATATTGTGCCTTTGTAAACCTGCATTCTGCATTGCATGAACTTTACAGCACACATGTCATCAATGTTACTGATGATGTGTCAGAGGGAAAATGGCTGCCGGATGCAAGCTGCTATTTGTTTTAGGAAAATGTGATGGCGCTGGCAAATGGAGGGGGTATATGCAGTACAAATGATGTGGCTTGGGTGGGGGAAGATATGCCCATTGTTTTAATCATATATCGTTACTGTTATTAATGTATTCACTCAATAAGGTAATGTAAGTAAGAGCCATATGTGACAACGCAGAATGCTGATGAAGCATATGCTTTATGAACGTTTACTCAAAACTAATTAAAAACAAGGCAACAGTGGCTGGTGGAATACACCATTTTGTAGCTTAGATCTGTCAGCGGGGTCTGCGGCACCCACAGGGGGGTGTAGTAAGGATCAAGGAGGAAGTCCTTTTCCAGTGAGTCCAGGCAAAGTACAATTCAAGGGAAATCCAATAGAGAGGTCTAGTCCAGGCAAGGGTTCAAGATGGCAGGCAGCAAGGTTCAAGGTCAGGAAACAGGCAGATGATCAATAACAGGTTTAACAGGCAAGCAGGGAGACCCAGGAACACAATATAATATTGAGCTATACTCGGGCATCGAACCAGGGTCTCCGGCGTCCTTTTATGTTTGAATTTGGCGCCACAGCGCGTGACGTCACCGTGCCGGCGCTGGCGTCCTTGCACCCACGTGTATTCCTGGGCGCCGCCATCTTGAATCCGCCGCCACGCCAGGAGGAAGGTAGGGAGCGCCGAGCGCTCATCGTGACAAGATCAGTTGTATCCAGACCTTTTTTTATTTTTTTCAGATTCGCTTAATTCTAGTATGGTACCTGTGGATTGGAGGAAAGCAGATTCAATTGCTATATTTAAAAAAACATTACAAGCTCAGCATGATAATCACATGCCCATAAGTTTGACATTCGTGGTGGGCAAGTTATTTGAATGTTTTTTAAGGAATCACATTTAAGATTACGTTCTGGAGAATGGCATTATGTGTAGGAATCAGCATTGCTTTATGAATGATAGACCATAGCAGACAACTTTGATTTGAATTTTTTTATTAGAAAAAGTAAGAAGTTGGACAGTGGGGTTTCATTAGATGCAAGCCATATGGATCTTGCCAAATTGTTTGCTGCATAAATGTCTGCTTTCTAACCGAAGGGCTTTTGGTTTAAGTAATGTTCTGTATGGCAAAGGCACTGACTAAAGCATCATGTGAGGAGATTAGTTAGCAATGGTACATTCTAAACTTGGAGTAGGGTTCTTTGTGGGGTTCCATTGGGTTCTGTGGATCCTATTTTATTAAATTTGTTTACTGATGACTACGGAGAGGACATCCAAAGGGATGTATCATTGTTGAGAGATAACACAAAACTATGCATCCCAGTCATTTTAATCCATAATGTAATTTCCTTTCAGCAGGACAAACTGGCAAGTTGCTCTTGAGAGGTGGAGGCTTATTTACTAAAGGTTGGATATTAGTGGTTTTAGAGGATTTTGAATCTGCAACTAATCTCACTAACTCTAAAACCACGATTGTCATTGAATTTATTAAAAGTTCTGATTATAAAAAGTATGAAATAAAGCCCTGAACGATCAAAAAAAAATACAAATGCCACAAAAGTCTCTAAAAATGTTTTCAGACAATTCATATAAAAAAAAATCCAAAAACCTCTAACATTCTAATTGGTTTAAAAATGGTCCAATAGGGTCAGCGCAGAGGAAAATTCACTAGCGAAAGAGCTCAGCACTAATGTAGTTTCGCTCCCTTTCACCAGATGAATTTTTGCTTTTCGGCAAAATCTGCTTCGCCAGGTTATACTTGACGAACTGATAAGATCCTCCACAACCTTATGTTGTGGAGGATCTTATCATGTATGCCATCATATCATGTATGCCAAAAAGTCATAAAAGTTCTAAAATAAACTCTGGTGTTGTTTCATATTTTAAAATGGAATTATGTTAAAAAGTTGTAACTGTTAAATATATATATTTTTTAAAAAAAAAAAAATTTGAACCATTTGAAGGTCATGCTACATTTGTTTTAGGATGGGCTCATGTCTAGGACAATAGAGAATCTCTTTTGTCTTTATTTTGCTTCCTTGGACGTTTTTAATATGTGGGCACTTTCACCAACATCACTAATAAAGACATATTTATTGCAGGGCCACCAATAGAAATCATGGGGCTCCGTACAACATTTTCGGGGCCCCCTGGGCCTGCCAAGCCCAGCCCCTAATCCCCACCCCAGATCTCGCCCACACCAGTTAAAAGACCACACAGACATCAGCGCTAAAAACGATAAACTCCCCATACACATTATAAAAAGCCATTGATGGTCAGGGCCCCCTATAAGTTAAAAAAAATGTTGGCGCCAGGGCCCCTCTTACAAGTTAATAAAAAATTGGGGCCCCAGAGAATATTTAACAAAACATGGGTGGCAGGGGCCTGTAGAGTATTAAAATAATACATTGGTGGCTAGGGCTGTAAAAAAATTAAAAACGCACACATTGATGTTCAGTAGAACTGAAATTGTGGCTTCACCACTTCAAGTTTGGTTTTTTCAGGACTTCAAGTTCGGCTCTTTCCGTGACTTTGAGTCTTTTTGCGGCTTCAGGACTTTGGCTCTTTTCATGACTTTCGACCTGACTATTTTAAAAGCTGCAGCACAGCTGGGCATGGTACACTTTTACCCCTTGTGCCACCCCAATGGCGGCCCTAAGCTTTAGCTATGTATTTTTCATGCAATACTTTGTACTCATATTAACAGATCTCATTTCACACAATGGGACTTTGTACAAAGAAACTGGAATCAGTGTCAGACTTAGGGTTGCCACCTTTTCTAGAAAAAATACCGGCCTTTCTATGTTTTTATTAGGGATGCACCGAATCCAGGATTCGGCCAGGATTCGGCCTTTTGTAGCAGGATTCGGATTCCGCCTAATCCTTCTGCCTGGCCGAACCAAAATCTTAATTTGCATATGCAAATTAGGGACAGGGAGTGAAATCATGTGATTTTTTGTCACAAAACAAGGAATTAAAAAAGTTTTCCCCTTCCCACCCCTAATTTGCATATGCAAATTAGGATTCAGTTCAGTTTGCAGCCGAATCTTTCGAAAAGGATTTGGGGGTTCGGCAGAATCCAAAATTGTGGATTCGGTGCATCCCTAGTTTTTCACTATACTTAACATTGCAATCATGCAACATTTTTACCGGCCAGGTGGCAACTCTAGTCGGACTGGGGTGCCAGGGGCCCACCTAGGGTTGCCACCTTTTATAAAAAAATTTACCGGCTGCTGGGGGGCGGGGCCTCAAAGGGGCGGGATGTGACGTCAAAAGGGGAGCGGTGTGACGTCAAAGGGGGCGGGCCACGCCACGGACGCTAGAAGAGGCAAATGAAAAGGTAAGTTGCAGGGGATTGGGGGCAGGCCGAGGGCTCCCTTTGATCGGTAAAATACCGGCCAGGTGGCAACCCTAGGCCCACCAGAAAACCTTAGACCATGGGCGACTTTCCAAACTATAACTCCTTCTCTCCTCACTCAACCTCTTTATTCTCCTAGTCTTTTCTATATACTTACTATATTCTATTCTTCCATTATTAAGCTTCTTTGATCCCATAAAGAAATCGAGAATGACCATGAAATAGGCCAGAAGGTTAGAAGCAAGAGGGCCCACCGGGAGTTTTCCTGGTAGCCGGGTGGGCCAGTCCAACACTGACTGGAATCTCCTGAGGCCACTGATAGACGTCAACCTTAAAATACTAATTTGAATACTTTTTGCGAGGAAACAAGTCAGGCAATGAATTTGCATTGTGATGGGTTAGGGAGGGTGTTTTTTTTTTTGTTTGCAGGAGTGTTAGATAAGACTACCTGGTCCGCACTTTATTGGCACGGTTGCTAAAAATAAATGTAATATAGTCTAATCTGTTACAAAACAAAGCGGTTTTGGAAAATATTTTGAAGCCCATGGCCTCTGATCATAGTTGCTGCGTCTCAGTCGTTCTTTTCCCGCCTACACGATGTAAAAGACGCCATTCATGCCCTACTTGAAAGGAAATGTTTACATTGGTTATAGAATATATCCCTATCCTTTTACTATTTTACTGCGGACATACTTTGTGACGATATTGGACAATTATGACAAGAGCACGTCTGTCACAAACAAAATATTTTATTGACAATTAGCTGCCCAATAGCCGCAGCTTATTCCAGCCGTGCCGCATCTGCATGTACCACGCGACGAGCTAGTTTGTTATTGTACACGTCAAGCGGCTGGGGAACCAATAGGAAAAGGTGTATCACGTGGTTCGCTTCGCTCCATCGTACAGCTGATGGGCGACTCCTTCTCCGGCAGTGGGAAGATGGCGGACTCAGATCGTGTAGGTTTTCCCATTGCCGGCGCTGTACTAGCTGTCTCAAAAGAAAATGGCGAGCCCCTTTCTAAGAGGCTGCGCCTGGATGATACCGGCGGCGGTGATGGGCAGCTTGTAGGCGCTGAAAGCGAGGGAAAGGCAGCATTGCCGCCCATAGCTGCTTCTCTCCAGGAGGAAGGCGAGGCCTCTTCGGCAATGGAAAGCAAATCTAGAGCGCACAGTGGCTCGGGCTTTCAGGGCCTCCCTTTGGAGAAGCGGCAGCTGGGGACGTATTTGGCGCAAGGCCAGGAGGAGGGAGGAGCCGACGAGATGCCCAATGGAGACCTGTCGGATCAGACTATTGATTACGGAGGTGGGTTCCTTTTAACTCTTTCACTACCAATAGGGGCGGGGCATATTCAGTAGGTGTGTGTGCAGGTAGTGGGTGTTTCTCCTTGTCATTAATTAAAGGTAGTGTGCTTATGGGCTCCTCTCACTCCCACTTCACTCCACTGTCTCTGACCCCATACAAACCAAGGAAGGCGTTTCAATGGGATATTACTGTGCTCTGACAGACATTTGCCGTCTTTAAAAACACAAGTTTCAAATACATATCATAGTCATTTATATGGTCATTTAAAAAAAAAAAACACGTCAACTCTCATGTATGTGAGTGTGTTGTGCTTAAACCCCACATTTAGCATGTGGCATAGGTTGTGTGTTGTGCTTAAACCCCACATTTAGCATGTGGCATAGGTTCGCTGAGCCGCAGTTTCAGTGATGACATCACAACTCACCGTTTATAACTGATGACATCAGAACTCACCGTTTATAAGGATATCATTTACAAGATATTCATGGCTTTTGTGTATTATATAGTGAATAAAGTAGCCCCTCTTGTAAAATATAAGGATATTATAAGTTACTGAGGAGTCTCATGACCATATAAACACACGAGGACGAAGGCCGAGTGTTTTTATACAGGGCATGAAACTCCGAGGTAACTTCTAATATCCTCATATTTTGCAACTGGGGGTACTTTATTTATTATAATACACAAGTTTCAGTGAGTCATGTGACAGAAATGACATCAGAACTCACCGTTTATAAGGATATAATTTACAAGATATTCATGGCTTTTGTGTATTATATTGCTCTAATGCACATGCGTAAGCTTAAAGGAGAAGGAAAGGTTAAAACTAAGTAAGCCTTATCAGAAAGGTCCATCTAAATTTACCAGTAAACCCCCAAAGTAATGTTGCTCTGAGTCCCCTGTCAAAAGAAACACTGCATTTCTTTCCTTCTATTGTGTACACATGGGCTTCTGTATCAGACTTCCTGCCTTCTGCTTAAACCTCATTGCCCTGGGCAAGAGCATGCTCAGTTTGCTCCTCCCCCCCCTTCTCTACTGTAATCTGAGCCCAGAGCAGGGAGAGACTTAGGCAGGAAGTGATGTCACACCATGTTAATCCTGTAGCTCCTATCCTAAACAAACAGAGAGTTTCTAGAGCTTTTTACTCAGGTATGGTAAAACATTCTACAGAATAAATATAGCATTCTAGCTTGCACTATTGCAGCTCATCTATTGGCAATAAAATGCCTCCATAGCTTTCCTTCTCCTTTAAAGGAGAAGCAAACCCAAAAGTTTAAAAACCCCTACTCTACATAGACCCCCTTCCCTCCTCCCCCCAGCCTAAGTGTTACCCCAGGCAAATGCCCTTAACATTTTTACTTGCCCCTCTGTGCAGATTCAGGCATCGGAGTACACAGGCGCCTTCTTCAGCCACTTCAGTAATCTTCTAAATGAGACAGGCGCTTCTGCATTTTCAGTGAGTTTCGGTGCAGTTGTAGCAAAGGGAAAAATTGCTCCAACTGCCGGTCTCATTCCGAAGATTACTGAAGATAAGAAAATGGTGCCCATGAACTCCGCTGGAGAGAATCTCCATAGAGGGGTAAGTAAAGACTAAGGGGTATTTGCCTAGGGTAACACTTAGGCTGGAGGGAGGGGGGTCTATGTAGGGTAGGTGTTTTTTGACTTTTGGGTTTGCTTATCCTTTAAGCTGCAGATTTCTGAAGTAAAATGTCACCACAGCAGTAATTTCCCCTCTTCCAAAAAAGAGCACCAACCCTGGTGTGTCTAATATTTTGGCACCTCAGTAAAATGGCCTTTTTTTGGCCTTTAATATCTATACACAGGTACAGAGTTTATTAGCTCCGCTTGTACTGGTAGCCTAGTGGAACTAAGTTCTTAAAGGAACATTAACACCAAAAAAGTAAAGTGTTTTAAAGGAAAGGCAATACATTATATAGTTCTGATATCCTGCATTGGTAAAACTGGTGTGTTTACTTCAGAAAAACAACTATAGTTTATATAACAAACTGCTGTGTAGCCACGGAGGCAGCCATTCAAGCACAGGATACACAGTAAATAACAGTTCTGAAGAATCCCACTATATACTACAGAGCTTATCTGTTATCTGCTATGTAACCTGCGCCTTTTCTCTTTTTTTTACAGCTTGAATGGCTGCCCCCATGGCTGCACAGCAGCTTGTAAATATGAACTAAAGTTGTGTATCTGAAGCAAACACGACAGTTTTAGCAATGCAGCAGAACAGTACATTATATTCTCATTCCTTTCAGACACTTTCATTTAGTTTTAGGGCAAAGACAAAAAAGGACAATTGCCATAGTTTATTAATTATTACAAGAAAAAACTCAGGAGGTGAGAGTAAAACATTTGAAATTTCCAGTAGTGAGTTGTATCCAATACCTGCTGGTTTTCACAAGGGGGGGGGGGGTTGGGGTGGTTTTGCAGGTTTTGGTGACAATGGTTTTTTTCGACCTGCCATCTTAAGCCCCTTTCCTTGTAGCGACCATTATTTTCCTATGAGCCCCCCTCCTCCTTTGTGACTTTACTATCGGATTGGGGTCCAGGACAAAAAAAGGGTTGTGACCAACAAGGGTTGTGAGTCTTTGCCACAAACACATTGAAAAGTGTGATTGAGTAATAGATGGACTGCACTAAGCACAGCGATTTCTATGTTTCAGAAAAATGCATTGTTTTTAACCTGTTGGCTGAATTCTTTTCCAGGGAGTATCCATCTAGATGATGATCTTGCTGGCGGGTTTCATTCTTGTGACAGTGATGATGATGATGGCACATCTCATGCGAGCTCAAGTGATTGGGCCCCCAGGCCCTGTATTGGTAAAGCTTTTTGATGCCTATTTTTTATCACTTTACTTCTACTTTACAAAACTGTTCTGCTTCGTAGAAATTAATACTTATAAACCATAATCTTAATTTTACAACAAAATTAATTACCCTTGCTGTATATTAGAAAATTTTTTTTATTTTTTTTATTTATAGCATAAACCTCTTCCAACCATATCACACAGGCCTTTGGCATGGAAATGCAGGTTGAAATTGTAAAAAAAATAAAAAATTTCAAGTAGACAAGGCTGTGGAGTCGGTACATAAATCCTTCGACTCCTCCGTTTGACTCCTTTAAAGGAACACTAACACCAAAAATTAAAAATATAATGTACTGCTGCTCTGCACTGATAAAAGCTGTGTGTTTGCTACTATAGTTTATATAAATTAGTTGCTATGTAGCCATGGGGGCAGTTATTCAAGCTGCTCAAAATAATGAGTAAGGCACAGGTTACATAGCAGATAACAGATAAAACACCATTGTATTGGTGAGGGATTATCTGTTATGTGCTGTGTAACCTGAGTCTCTTCTCCTTTTTCCGAGAAGCTTGAATGGCTGCCCCCACGGCTACACAGCAACTTATTTATATAAACTATAGTCGTTTTTCTGTGGTTTCATTAATGTAAATGTGATTGCACTGAAGTGTGCACACACATATACCGAATAAGCAAGTTTCTTCTTTAGCAGTTGCTGCTAACTGGAAATCATATTAGAACTTCCGAGGAAATTTACATCCCAGAGGCTTGCTGAGAGGTTATATATTTTTGCAGGGTATTTTAGTTCATCATTGATTTATAATTATAATTCTGAATGAAAGATTTGGTTTTATAAGTATTTATTCAACCACATCCCTTTAGATAAAATTGTGACTGTCCAGCCCCATTTCACAAGCCTTAAAAGACAAGGAAACCAAATGACTTATTTTTTGGTCTGAGCTGACACTTTTCTTTGGGGGAAGAAACATTTGCTAACTCAGGGAGCTTCCTCGTTATTCATAGTGTGGACTTAGCCTTGCCGTGCTTTTGAGAAAGTGGCTGGACAGCCACTAAACGCACCAAGCCTATGGTTCTCTGATGTTTATACAATTCTGTGCCGATTTTAATGGATAAATAAAATTTTGGACTTTTACTAGATTCCTCTTCTTTATCCTGTGGTGCTCCGTGTTTCTGTATGCAGTTTGCTCGTGCACAATAGACTGAAGTAGCAAAATGTTACGATGCTAGCCAAGGTTGAAATTTAACTTGGAGGTACCTTCTATATTGGCACCTCACAGTGAATTTGGGTTTCCTTGTCCTTTAAGACAGCATATGAGAAATTTATGGTAAATTCAGTACTTACCATGCTAGGTATCAATACCAATCTGTGATATAAATAATTAGTAGAATTCAGAAAATAGAAATATATAACTTTTTTTTGCAGGGCCCTATACATTTGTTCAACGGCACTTAATGATGGGAACTGATCCCAGGACAATTCTTAAGGACCTACTCCCTGACCCTGTAGCACCATCAGAGTTAGATGATATGACTTTATGGCAAATTGTCATAAACATTCTTTCTGACCCACCAAAACGAAAGAAGCGTAAAGACATCAACACCATTGATGACGTTGTGAAACTTTTACAAGAGAGCAAGAAAATAATTGTTTTAACTGGAGCAGGGGTAAGTGTTGTTTAATCATGTGTTATCCTCCGTTGATATTAGGTGCCCATGTTTAATAACAAGCTTGGCCCTTTAACCTTCCAATGTCAGCTTTCTTAATACTTTTGTATTTTCTTTTTGACTTGTGTACAGTCAAAGAGGTTGTTCACCTTCCAAACACGTTTTTCAATTCAGTTGTTTTTAGATTGTTCCCCAGAAATAAAGACGTTTTCCAATTACTTTCCAATATTTATTTTTTAGTTTTTCCAGAATCTAAGTTTAAAGTTAAATGTTCGTGTCTCTGGTGTTTGAGTCTGGCATCTCAGTAATTCAGGTGCAGACTCTAAACTGTTACAATTTTGCCACATTTAGTTGATACATTTCTCAGCAGCATCTCTGGAGTATTAGCAACTATTGTATCAGTTCTAACAGCTGCCTTTAATGAATCCCAGAGATTCTGCTCAGCAGGGACAAAAATAAGAAATGTATCAACTAAATGTATCCATTTAGAACAGTTTACAGGGTCGGCGACCCCCCTCAGGGCTGCTTCAGAAGGTGAAAAAAAGACACTTGACACTTAAATATTAGAAAAGTGGTCACACATAGAAAATAGAAAGTCATTGGAAAAAGTCATTATTTCTGGTGATCTATCTGAAAACAACTAGTTGTTTGAAAGTGAACCACCCCTTTAACATTGACCTAAGGCACTGCTCTGCTCCTGATAATAGAGTGGCATCAGTGGGAAGGAAAGGCCCAGTTCTGCCTTACTGAGGCCATTTATGGTTGTGTGGGGCCAGCAGCAGTTGGTTTTCATCACCATCAATATTTCTTTGTAACTCCTTTCAGCAACTCTTAAGGGCAGATTTATCAATGGTCGAATTTCGAATTCATCTGAGTTTTTTTTAAAACTCCCATGAACTCTAAATTCGACCAATCGAAATTTTACTTAAAACATCAAATTTTCTAAACTCGGGTGAATAGGATGGACCTGAAAACTCTAATCGAATTCAGTTTGAGTTTTAAAAACTAGATTCAAGATTTTTTGTCCAAACACCTCTAAATTGATCCCAGGGCATCTCCCATCGACTAAAACAGCAATTTGGCAGGTTTTAGGTGACAAACAGTCAAATTCGAGTTCTTAAAGGAATTGTTCAGTGTAAAAAAAAAAAAAGTGGGTAAATAGATATAACATAATAGCCAGAACACTACATCCTGCTTTTCAGCTCTCTTGGTTTCTACTGATTGTTCACCAGGCAGTAACCAATCAGTAACTTGAGGGGGGCCTCGTGGGTCAGAGCTTGTTTTTGAATCTGAGCTGAATGCTGAGGATCAATTGTAAACTCACTGAACAGTTATGTCCCATGAGGCCCCCCTTCAAGTCACTGACTAACTCAGAGTTAGAGAGCTGAAAAGAAGAAGTAGTGTTCTGTTTTGTTATGTTAGACATCCAGTAACTCCAGCCTTTATACATTTTTGGCTAACCAACTATATTAGAAACATTTTATATTTTGCACAGTCTATATTTACCCAGTTTTTATTTTAACACTGAACTGTTCCTTCAATGGGCCAGAGTATGATAAATCGAATTTGAATTCTTAAAAAAACTTGAATCGAATTTTAACAATTTCCTTATCGAATTGACCGTTTTGGCCATAAAAAAACTTGAAAATTTGAATTTTTAATTCAAACCTTGATAAATCTGCCCCTTATTTTAACTTAATATCTCCACATGACATGTTTGAAGGCTTTTGCAGTGATGAGCAAAACTGCATAACTTCTGGAAACTGGAAGTAGAGCAATAAAATGTAATGGCTACAGCACAGCATTTAGCCATACATACTGCCAACTGTACAGCTTATTTGCCCCAGTAAAGAGCTTACCCAGCAGCCTGCCCAGTTGATATCCTATAGGACATGTTATAAAATCCATTGGGTGAGGACAGTATCATTCATGCAGTCCTCTCCCAATAGGTCTGCTTAGGACCCTGTTTGATCCAGTCTTTGGGATTGGGGGGCAAACAGAATGAAAATGATTTGACCTGGTGTGTTAATGGTCAAATTCCAAGATACGCTTGTTTGCATACATTTGTGTGCCGTAGTCTGCTAAGAAAACCATATTTGCCAATTAATTCTTATGGGTATACCTTTTTCAAATATATATAAACAAAGTAGGCAACTGTGTTTAGTATACTAAAACATTCTCCCTAAGAATTATGTCTATATTGAAAAAGCACATAATGGCAAAAAATGGCATGGTACTTTATTCAATTGTTTAAGCAAAGTCGACTGGCAGTGAAAAAGTCAATGTTATATGCCTATCAGTATGAGATTTTTAGTGTATTCTGAGACTTTTTCTGATGCTGTATTGCATATGCAGAGTACTAACCTAATGTCTGTATTATGAATTGTAGGTTTCAGTATCTTGTGGAATACCAGATTTTAGATCAAGAGATGGAATTTATGCACGTCTTGCCGTGGATTTTCCAGATCTTCCAAATCCTCAAGCCATGTTTGATATTGAATACTTCAGAAAAGATCCAAGGCCTTTTTTTAAATTTGCTAAAGTAAGTTTTACTATAGATATAGCAGCCCAAACCATGATAACTGAAACATTTCCACACAAAACTATATACAGTATGGGATCCATTATCCGAAAAAACTTGTTATCCAGAAAGCTCAGAATGGAATGGCCATCTCCCATAGACTTCATTATATCTAAATAATCCAAATTATTTAAAATGATTTCCTTTTTCTCTGTAATAATAAAACAGTGCTTTGTACTTGATCCAAACTAAGATATAATTCATCCTTATTGGAAGAAAAATCCGCTTATTGGGTTTATTTAATGTTTTTATGATTTTCTAGTAGACTTAACCCCAGGTCCCATACATGTATTAGACATTTTGTTGATCCCTGAAATCTTAATATTTTTTAAGTATTTCCTGTCTTTGTGGAGTCATATTTAGGGTACAATAAATCAGTAGCTGAGATATTGAAGTTAAGTCCAACCAGAGGCTAAATAGGGTTAAAAATGGGGTATTCCCTGAATTATAGTGCTTGAAATAGGGCATTTTTCTCATACATCCTGGGGGACACTGGAGCCATGGGGTTAAATCCCCTCCCTTTAGGAGACAGGACACATAAGAATCGATCCTCCCCTCTATATAGCTCCCCTTCTGTCTCCAGCTATTCACTTTTAAATGTGTCCTCACAAAGTCAGGAGGTTTGGACAGAGCCCCCAGGGGAGCCCAACTCAAGGATTCTTTGGGCCGGGATTAGCTCAGGCACTTGGGGCAGCACCTGAGACCCTCACCAGTGCCAGACAGACCGCACATAGGATGCAGCACTATATCCGGTGAGCGTGAGGTCTCCTCTAGACTCCACCAAAAAGCAAGAGAAGCAGCGTTAAGGTTACCAGCTCACCACAGGTGCTATTGAGTGGTGCACGATCCACGCTCTCTCCCCCCCCCCCGCATTTTCCCTCCAGACAACACCACGACAGTGGCATACCTCAACTGGCAAGGAGGGACACGCAGTTTGGCCGTAGCAAACGGGATCAGCAAGATATTTCACTGGGCACAAAACAGAATCTCCCAAATATCAGCAATACACATCCCAGGGGTATGCAATGAAGAGGCCGATTATCTAAGCCGCCATCAGCTGGATCTGGGAATTGCATGACCAGGCGTTTAACTTCATTGTAGAAAGATGGGAAAAACCAGATCTCAATCTGATGGCATCCCGTCAAAACCAGAAGGTGACTAGATTCATTGCAAAGACAAGGGATCCCCTAGTGGTAGAGGTGGACACGATGGTTGGCTTGATTAGCCTATGTGTTTCCGCCACTTGCAATGCTTCCTCTGATTCTCAAAAGTATAAAACGGAAAAGGATCACCTTCATCGCGATAGCCCCACACTGGCCAAGACGATCATGGTTCATGGATCTGATGGAAATCTCTTGCACCAAGGTCCCATCCTTCATCACAACCCAGGGATGTTCAATTTGATGGCATGGCTCGAGGCCTCAATCCTAGCCCGCAAAGGTTTCTCTGCAGAAGTGCTCCAGATGATGCTTCAAGCTCGAAAATCCGTGTCTTCCAGAGCCTACCACAGGTTTTGGAAGATTTTCATCTCTTGGTGTTCAGAGCGGGGTTAACCTACGAGAGTGCAGGGGTTCCGGTTCCCTCAGAATGGGTTGAGTAAAGGTCTGAGTTTGTGATCTCTCAAGGTCCAGCTTTCAGCACTTTCGGTGTTACTCCAAAAGCGATTCGCCTTGCACAAGGATGGATGAGTTTTCTTGCAAGGTGTAGCACATGTGGCACTGCCATTCCGAGCTCCACTACCTACCTGGGATCTCAATGTAGTGTTAACAGCACTGCTAGGTCCCCCCTTTGAGCCCATCTCCTTGAGCGAGTTACCTTGACTTACATGGAAGGTAGTCTTTCTTATGGCCATTGCATCAGCTCGGAGGGTCTCTGAGCTTTGGGCATTATACTGCTCGCCTCCATACCTGAACTTTTATGAAGAAAAAGCAGTACTGCTTACAGTACCATCCTTTCTTCCCAAGGTAACTGCTTTTTATTTAAATGAATAGATAGTCACCTTTTGCCGTGCGCCCAAGTATCCAAAGGAGGCGAAATTCACAAACTGGACGTGGTTCGTGCTTTTTACGCACATATGTGGATCGCAGGGCTCATTTTTGAAAGTCGGACTCTCTTTTTGTGGTGCCCTCCAGCAGTCGGAAGGGACTCCCAGCCTCCAAAGCTACCATTGCAAGGTGGATTAAGGAAGTGATCTGCAGGGCTTACCTCTCCATCCAACAACCCATCCCATTGGGCATTAAGGCTCGTTTTACAAGGGCGCTCAGCCCATACTTTCACAAAGTTTTACCGTTTTGATACCTTTGCTTCAGCTGAAGCCGCTTTTGGACGTAAAGTCCTTCAATCTGTTGTTTCCTAAATCATTAGAGGGATAGGTTAACTGTTTCCTTCCTGCCTAACCTGGGACTGCCCTAGCTTTGGTATGTCCTTATGGTTCCTGTGTCCTCCAGGACGTATGAGAAAAAGGGATTTATTACTTACTGTTAAATCCTTTTCTCTCTAGTCCTATGGGGGACACAGGACTTCCCGCCCTGAAACAGAGAAGACCTTGCCTCCGCCAGATAATTACAATGAGTTTTCAGTAGAGCTACCGGTAGTTTCTTTGCTCTGTTCTTAGATATATAACTGAATAGCTGGAGGCAGAAGGGGAGCTATATAGAGGGGAGGATCGATTCTTATGTGTCCTGCCTCCTGATGGGAGGGGATTTAACCCCATAGTTCTTGTGTCCCCCATAGGACTAGAGAGAAAAGAATTTAACCATAACTAATAAATCTCTTTTTATCCATGTACTAGATCATATTGAATATGTGACAAGTTCATAAGCTGTAGATACAGTTTTTTTCACCCATTTTACCAATGGGTTTTTCTCAATGCAATTAATTTGTATTTGCTTAACCAGTGGGTTTTTAGGATAACAGTTAAAGAGGCAGTTATCCAAGCAAGGAATTCATAACAAAAGGGTGATTGTGGGAGCACTCCTAAGGTTAAGTAAAAATGTATTAAAGTATAATGGAAGTGCTACTGACTTGGCCAAATTAATCATTGCACATTCTCTGGGCCCCTGTCTAAGAAATTCATTAGCCAAGAATTTGTAAAGATTGTTTAATTTCTTCTTCTTTCTTTAATTTTTTTTTTTTCCAATTTATTTATAGGAAATTTTTCCTGGCCAGTTCCAGCCATCGTTGTGTCACAGATTCATAGCTATGTTGGATAAAGAGGAAAAGCTTCTTAGAAACTATACTCAAAATATAGACACACTTGAACAAGTTGCAGGAATTGAAAAGATTATCCAGTGTCATGGTTTGTATACTGCATATCATTTTGTATACCAAGACCTCGTTTTAAAAGACAAAACTCAGAGAGAAAATTCTTTAACAATAATTGAGGTCTTTTTTATTAACCCAACAAGTCAATACAGAAGTTTTGTCTGGGAAAGCTGTCGTAGTCACACCACAGTGGGGCACCTAGGTGTAACATGAGGGCTTGCCAAAGTAACACCTCTTTGACACAAGCTTTTATACATTTTACAGGGCAAACAGACATGCCATATATGGTCAAAGCCCTCCTTCTACATTGGAAGGCACAAGAGATTCTTAAAATATATTTTACAATACCTATAGCATACCAAAGGTCACAAACCTGACGAACTTTGTCTGCTATACACAGATTGAGGATAAGCATCCAAAGTTCAAGACAACACTTTCTTGTTTATGAGATGTTATATATTTGTCTACTGTCTGCAGGCTCTTGGCCTTTGGTCAGCCTGACTCAATATTCTTATTTCGAACCTCTATCTACTTTCCTCCCCCATCTGCCTTACATCAGCCTTTGTGTATCAGGGAACTGGGGGTCTTCAAATTGATATTACTTTTATATAATTTGTCCCTGTATACAGGCTTTTACCTGTCATAGATGGTTGTTCTCATTTATTTTATCATCAAATAGAAGATAGTCATATGAAAAAGTTTGGAAACCCCTCTCAGCCTGCATAATAATTTACTCCATTTTTTTTTTTTTTTTGTAATTTGAAATTTTATTAATTTTCTTTGACACAGCAAAAATCAGTTAACATCGAAAGATTTACATCCTATCACCAGGGGCGCTCCACCAATGAGGCGAGTTGAGACACTCGCCTCAGGCGGCAGCGCCCCCCTGGTTGCCAGGGGCGGCAAAAATGCCGCTCCTGGTAACTAAGAGCCGAATTTCCGGTTTTCAAACCGGAAATTCGGCTCTTCTAGTGCAGAGAGCGCTATTGCGCTCTCTGCACTAAGCGTCGCGGACCGCCCCTGCCCTCTCCGGCGCTATAAAGGTTAGTGCCGTGGGGAGGGGTGGGGGCGGCGAAAGAAGGCCGCCTCAGGCGGCATTATAGCCAGAATCGCCCCTGCCTATCACCATTAAATATGTTCACACTGTACATCATATAGTTTAGTTATTGTAGTCTGACTGCTTCCATTGGAGGCTTGTTCTATCTTTTCATCAGCTATGTAACAGTGGGAACATATGGGGGATGGGGGTGACAGCTATAAGAAGGTAGAAAGGAATTGGGGGGTGGGGAGAAGAGGGGGAGAGGGAAAATTTACTCCACTTTCAACATAAACGATAAGTATTGATGTGATCTCTTAATTGGGCTGTCCAAATTAATGCACCTGTCTTATTTTGTTATGATGCATATTTTCTGTTAATCCAATAAACTTTATGTCACTGCTGAAATACTACTGTTTCCATAAGGCATGTTATATATTAAAAGGAAGTTGCTACTTTGAAAGCTTAGCCAATGATTAACAAAACTCCAAAGAATTAAGAGGGGTTCCCAAACTTTTTCATATGACTGTACTGGAAATGATTGATGTATGTCTGAGGGTAAGAAAGAGAAGAGTGTCATGCTACAGAAATAAACAGAAATACAGATATTACTTGCAGACATAATCCAGAACCAGCTTTTTAGTTCTCCCTTTGCATATATATAGGCCATGCTTAATATACACCAGTCCTATGAAATACATTAAACCCTAATCAGGATGTAGAAATCAGTAGCAACAAATAAGAAGTTTGGTTTTAAACTTGTAACTAGTAAACCTTATTGTTTACTGGCTTTAGCTGGCCATAACTTTCCTTGAAGCTTTTTGAAGAGATAGCATCATGTTTGGAACAAATATACTTTTTTTAAATACATTAGAGGAAATGTGTAAATCGTAGTAAACGTAACCTAAAAGTATACACATTTGTTTATCTATCTTTTATAGGATCATTTGCTGAAGCATCTTGTCTTGTGTGTAAATACAAAGTTGACTGTGAAGCTGTTAGGGAGGACATATTTAATCAGGTAACCACTGACTTTCATCAGAAATGCATTGTTTTTTTTAATTTCAATGAAAACTTTATTAAGGTTAAATATATACAGTACGCGATTTGCTTTATTTAAATGTGTTAATGGCTTTTGGCTTCTGATTTTAACAACATCCCACTCAGCACTTTGTAATGTCCATGAATACAACAACAAAAACGCTGCAAGCATGGGAAGGAAAGGATTAAAATGTAACCCCCCTTGTCTTCTTGACACAAGCTCCTTCAGTTGGGCTCATGTACAAAAGGTGCATAAACCCTAATCTAAACTTCCAAAAATGAATATATTTTTCAGTCAATAACGGATTCCACAGATTCAACGGAAATTATGATAGTCTGTGTCTGTTCTCGCTGGAACCAGTTCCCCAACCCTTCAGGCTCATGATGTTATGCAACCCCTCCCTCACCTTGTTCCATTGTGAAGTGATGGATTCTGGGACTTGAGGTCCCTATGTTTTCTATAGTGAATGGTGCACAGTTCTCTGGAACAGTGAGGAAGGGGTTGCAGTACACTGAGCATAAGAGGGTTGAAACACTGGTTCCAGGGAACACAGACAAACTATCATGGTGTCCTTTCTGTGGAATAAAAAATGTATTTAAATTTGGCGGTTTAGACCGTGATTATGCACCTTTATTTGTATAAGCCCGACTGAAATGAATTTATCAAGAAGTAAGGCATAGTTTCCCTTTATGTTTAGCGGCGATGGGCAAAGCAACGTTCGAAATGTTCATCCTATGAAGTAGAAAAATACATTTGATAACTATATTTCTTGGTGACAGGTGCCAGTCCTTTTGGCAGTACACTTGCTACCGTCTTAAACAAAAGCTGCTTTCTCGAAGAAGGAATATTCGGTTTTGAATTGTCAAAGGATACATTTTCATTACCTTCAACTTCTCTATCCTAGGTTTATCCTTTACTGGGAGTTAGTCAATTAAGTCTTTCTAGTTTCCTCTATCTTTGTGTTAAATCCGAGATCTAGATTTCATATTTGTTTTGCAGAGATCGGTAGCCAACTTTTTATTTTTCTTCTTCATTTTGTTAGTTAAGCTTGCCACATTACTTTCTTGCCAACAATACTTTTTTTCATACAGATAGTTCCAAGGTGCCCAAGGTGTTCACCTGATGAGCCTCTTGCCATCATGAAACCGGACATTGTATTTTTCGGTGAAAACTTGCCAGAACAGTTTCACCGAGCTATGAAATATGACAAAAACGAGGTTGATCTTCTTATCGTTATTGGATCTTCCCTGAAAGTCAGACCAGTAGCATTAATACCAAGTAGGTATTTATTGAAAACTATCCGTGAAATATGACTTGCTAAAAATTTGCAATAAAGAAAAATGCCATTATTGTACATAACTCCTACAAAAATCAGTTGCCTGCAGTTATAGGCTATGCCACATGTAACTCTGATTGTAGTTTTGGGCAGTTGCCGACATTCATTATTTAGCCTATTGCATTTGAAGGAGAAGGAAAGGCTTGCAGCACTTGGGAGTGCCAAATGTTAGGCACCCCCAAGTGATTGTAGTTACTTACCTGAAACCCCGGCCTGGTGCTCCTATCAGCAGAAAACTGCACCGGCCCGGGGTTATACCAGTGAGCATGACGGAGTGATCTTCTTTTGTCTTCCTCCTTCTTTGCGCGGCTGCGCATGCATAGTTGAACGAAAAGCCGAACTTTAACTAAAAAGTCGACCATTTCGTTCGACTGCGCATGCGTTTGCTCCGGGAAATTTTAAGACAGAAGAAGACGGAAGAGGATCGCTCCGTGGTGCTCACTGGTATAACCCCAGGCCAGTGCAGTTTTCTGCTGATAGGAGCAACGGCCTGGGGTTTCAGGAAAGTAACTACAATTACTTGGGGATGCCTAACATTTGGCACCCCAAGTGCTGCAAGCCTTTCCTTCTCCTTTTATCAGCCCTTGAAAGGCATAGCCCTTAAAATGTGAGACTTGAATTCCTGTTCAAATTCTGCATCAGTGCCCATGTTGTCTATATTTGTTTTGAAACTAAATGTTTGGATCTGTGGAAACTTCCCACCAGGTAGAAGATCAAACTAGCTGCAGGCCTAATTCTTTGCTGATCTTGCTGAATGGCTAGATCGTATTGTATCCTCTAAGCTGTATTTTTGTTTTTCTCTGTATATTTTTTTTTTTTTTTGTATTTGTTTTCGGTAACTACCTTGTAATCCCTATAAATGATCTATATCCATTTCTAAAAAAGGGGCTACTGTATCTGGCCGATAGTACACTTTTTATAAAGATTGTGATGCCCTGCAACACAATTTGATTGTGAGAATGCCATTGATTCTTCTGTCTATTTTATTTCAGGTTCTATCCCCCATGAAGTGCCTCAGATACTTATTAATAGGGAACCATTGCCTCATCTACGCTTTGATATAGAACTGCTTGGAGATTGTGATGTAATTATAAATGAGTTATGTCAAAGACTTGATGGGAAATACTCTCAGCTTTGTACTAATTCCTTAAAACTTTCACAAATCACTGAAAAACCTCCTCAAATACACAAAGGTTTCCTTACCTCCCCAGAGACCATCTCATCTACAGACTTAAACACAGGGCAAACTGCGGAACTACAAAGTGAACTGCAGGAAACAGCCTTAATAAGTGCTTCTAATACAACATGTTCAATGGAAAAACCTAAGGAGGATTCTAAGATTTCACACAGCTGTACTGTTGAAAATCTAGAAGTGTTTAAGGAAATTAACGCACAAACTCTCAAAGGTTCGTCACAGACTGAAACACAGCCCACCAATGAGAAAAATCGAGAAACAACTGATAAAGATACTGACATTGTTTCAATCAAGGATTTGGAAAGTAAATATACAAAAGAACAGATCAGCAAGCACTTAGACCGTAAGTATATTGATTTTGTGCAGTGCCATAGTAGTATAAGTCCATTAAGTGCAACATTTTTGTCCAAATGAAACCTTGGAAGGAAGGTAGAAAAAAAACTCACATGACTGTCCCCCAAATTAATTTCAGGCTTCAAAACAGCAAGTCCCGGATTAATTTTGTAATAAGAGTTAATTTCCATAACCTTCTAATTCCTCACTTACTAAAAAAGGATATACAAGTGTTTCAGGGTGAGAATTCCACAACTTTACAGCTTTAACTATAATACGTTAAGAAAAAAACTTTTATCCTCAAAGTGGCTGTACCTAAATAGACACTCTCTTTGAGGGTTTTTTTTTGTTTGTTTGTTTTTTAGCTCAGCATGAGCAACATAAATAGGACTTGAGTTAAAATTGATTCTGCCTATTGTTTGAATTAATAAATAAAGTTTCCAAATAAATGTTTTTTTTCTCACCCCCTGGGGGGGTGGGGGGAGCTTTCTCTTCCAGGCTTTGAGAGAAAGAGCCATACATTGTACAAGAGGTTTATTTGAGGATTATTAATTAATAATTATTTCATTATTAACCTATGCCTCCTCAAACATTGGCTCAGGAAGTTGCAAGAAATAACATGAACCATATATATTTGTTACTTTAAAAAAACAGGAAAAAAGGTACAACCACACTGCATCTATATAAACTTCTAGTGGCAAATAAAAGCAAATGTATAAAAAATAATGGGCACCTGCCAGATGTCATTTTTGAAAAAAAGTAGTGTATAATGACAGATTATGTCAACCAAGTACAGGTATGGGATCCATCATACGGAAACCTACAAATTACGGGAAGGTCATCTCACATAAACTTCATTTTCATCAAATAATTAAAAAAAATTTAAAATAATTTCCTTTTTCTCTGTAGTAATAAAACAGTACCTTGTACTTGATCCCAACTAAGCCTCCTCCCATCAGTACCTATTCCTGTCATTGTAATCCAACCGTTTGGCCCCAGGGATAAGCCCAATATCACCTTAAAGGGGACCCGTCACCCAAAAAAATTATTCCAAATCCTATTTTATCACGTTATTCAAGCAAATTGAACTTTAATAATACTGTATAAATTATTTGAATCTTGTTTCCTTTGGTCTGGGAATTCATAATTATAGCAAGCAGGCAGGAGCCATTTTGTTGACACTGTTATTAAGGTAAGCCTTGTATCATCTCAGAATCTTGTTTGTGCACCAGAATGGGGGACTTGATGTCCAACCCCATGTCCTGGCTACACAATTAAATGGTTAAGAGAATGGGGGAATGGAGGGAGAGCAGTGACATGCAGGAAGTGCTGAATGGAAAGTGAAAGTAATTGCCTGCCCCGCCTCTATGCCTAAAGCTGGCTATAAATGCAATTCGATTGGACTTCCCCATCTCCAGACCTGCCACTAACCATTCAGATCAAATAAAGTAGTAAAAGAACAGATCAGCCGATGTTCTGCCCCTGACAGCAATCGTACGATAGTTATGTCCGACAAAGCTGGTGACAGTCTCCCACTGAATATCGTACGATCAGCAATACATGCAGAGCCAACAGAAATCTTTTAGACCGATCTCCGTGGGATGAAAAATGACGGGACTCTCCACACATGGACTGAAACCATACGAATCCTCGATTCGTACGATCGGATCTTTGCGTCTATGGCCAGCTTACGACATAGAGGAGGGGCAGACAATATTTGATTGATGAGATTTTTAAATGAGTTTACAGCAGCTATGAACGCTTTAATAAAAATTTGAAAAAAAAAAATTTGAAAAGGACTTTTATTATACAGATTTTTTATGTCTGGGTGACAGATCCACTTTAAAATATAATTAATCCTTTTAGAGGCAAAACAATAAAACTGTTTTTTTTTAAATGTTTAAATTTGGGATGCACCGAATCCAGCATTCGATTCGGGATTCGGCCGAATCCTGCTGCCCGGCTGGACTGAATCTGAATCTGAATCCTAATTTGCATATGCAAATTAGGGGCAGGAGGGAAATCTCGACTTTTTGTCACAAAACTAGGAAGTAAAAAATGTTTTACCCTTCCCACCCCTAATTTGCATATGCAAATAAGGATTCAGTTCGGTATTCGGCCAAATCTTTCGTAAAGGATTCGGGGGTTCGGCCGAATCCAAAATAGTGAATTCGGTGCATCCCTAGTTTAAATTATTTTTTAGTAGGCTTAAGGTATGAAGATACAATTTATGGAAATTCCTAGGCCCTGAGCATTTTGGATAGCAGGTCCCATATATATATATATTTTTATAGATTTATGTTATGTAAGCTCTCTAATCTTGCTTGTTACATATTTTTGTAAAGTACTGTGTTACTTGCTGGCACTATATAAATACATATATGCACTAACCATGATGTTTTTCTGCTCTTTGTTTCCAGGCACACAGTTTTTGTTTTTAACACCAAATCGCTATATTTTTCATGGCGCAGAAGTGTTTTCGGATTCAGACGAAGATCTGACGTCTAGTTCCTGTGGAACAAATAGTGACAGTGAATCTTTACTTAGTCCAAGCCTGCATGAACCTATAGAAGAAGACAGCGAAACTGAAGAATGCTTCCATGCTAAATGTGAAAATGAGACTGATACAGATAATAGGGCAGATATAGAGAAAGAAGCCCAGAGTGTTGTACTGTATGAAAGTGATGATCTCCTAGGTAATGATGGTACTACAATGAACTTATAGTATTAGCGATGCCTTCAATCCCACCAACCACCAGCATTAAGACTTCCAAACTGGACATAGTTGCATGCCCGTTTGTGGGCTCAATACAGCATGCATTGCAAGTATGTTATTAAAAAAACGACAAACCCATTTTTTTTTATTTCTTTTTAAGGAAATGTATGTTTACACTAAAACCTGGTGTAATTATTTTTGTACACACTCATCCTGTGCTTTCTGTATTCTTTTCATGTTTTGGTAAAGATAAATATACTGGTTAAATAATTGATAAACACTTTCTTTTAAGTGAAATATTCTCAAAAAAAGAGAAAATTGGTTTGTCTTAAAGGAGCAGCTATCATAGGCCAAAGACATGTTTTTTTGCCATTTTTGACTATATATATATATATATATATATATATATATATATATATATATATAATATATATATATATATATATATATATACATACATACATACATACATACATACATACATACATACATAATCATTTTCCTGTTTCCATTTTATACTCTAATGTTATGCTCTTATTACATTAGCAATTTCTGAGGGGTTTTTTTTCTACACTTAGGGGGTTATATATATATATATATATATATATATATATATATATATATATATATATATATATATATATATATATATATATATATATATATATATAGGTGTGTATATATATATATATATATATATATATAGGTGTGTATGTGTATATATATATATATATATATATATATATATATGTATATATATTTATATATATATGTATATATATATATGTATATATATATATACACATACATACACATACATACATACATACATACATAATCATTTTTCCTGTTTCCATTTTATACTCTAATGTTATGCTCTTATTACATTAGCAATTTCTGAGGGGTTTTTTTTCTACACTTAGGGGGTTTATTTATTAAACTCCGAATGCAAAAATCCTGAAAAAATTTGTGATTTTCTTTTTATAAAATCAGACTTTTAAAAAAAATCCCACATTTTTCGGAATTTATTAAACCCCGAGGATGGAAAAGTCAGAATCTGAAAATCCGGCATCTCAGACCCATCGAGGTTGCATATAAGTCAATGGGAGAAGTGCCAATGATTTTTTGATGTTCGCTGGGTTTCGTGCAGTACCCTGAAGTTTTTGGGTGAAAAATCAGAAAAAAACGTGAAAATTGGATGAAAAAATCATGAAAATCAGATTTTTTACCGCAAAGCTAATTTTCGGGAAAATTTAATAATAAATAAGCGTAAAAAACCCAAGCGGATTTGATCGGAGTTTGTATCAGAAAATATTGAGATAAATTCGGACTTTGATAAATAACCCCCTAAGTGTAATTATTATTAAAAAAACAAAACTATCCGTGAAAATATAACTACAAGTTTCATATATTCTGCCTTTTTAATAGACTGCTATATTTAGACTCGGATAACAGAAGTAAAACAAGGAAAATACTATTCTGTATAAATGTGTAATTCTTCATTATTGTGATGCAGAGTTTGTTATACGGGAGTAATGAAATGCCGAACGTTTTGCTGTAGAGAAAATGTAAGTAATTTATTTTCTTTAGGTTTAGATTGTCTTTGTGGATGGAAACCTCGGTCACTGTGGTAGAATTTGTACGGAAGATTCATTTCAATAAAAAATTCTATCATTCTCTTAATATGCAATCTTCTTCTAGTGTGTAATGTTAGTACTTTTTTGTCTGCAGTCAGTATTTATACAATTCAGTATTCTTGTACAGTGTTAAAGATGAAGGCTTTTTCTTCTCTAATCTTTAATTCTTTTAAAAGTAAATAAAATGTCTGACTAGTATCTTTGTTTTCTTAATTGAGTACTCCATGTTTGGTCACCCATCCTTTAAAGGAGAAGGAAAGCCTAAAATTAAGTAAGCTTTATCAGAAAGGTCTATATAAATACACCAGTAAACACACATGTCAAAAGAAACACAGCATTTCTTTCCTTCTATTGTGTACACATGGGCTTCTGTATCAGACTTCCTGTTTTCAGTTTACATCTCCAGGGCTTGGGCTTGAGCATGCTCAGTTTGCTCCTCTCCTCCTGACGACTCCCCTCTCTGCTGTAATCTGAGCTCAGAGCAATGAGCGAGTAGGGAGAGACTGAGGTAGGAAGTGATATCACAGCAAGCTAATATGGCAGCTGCTATCCTGAACTATCAGAGACAGTCTAAAGCTGTTTACTCAGGTATGGAAAAGCATTCTAAAGAATAAAAATGGTGTTGTAGCTTGCACTGTTGTGGCTAATCTATTGCCCATAAACTGCCTTCATAGCTTTCCTTCTCCTTTAAATATCTGCTGTTCTCCGCACACGGGCCAAGGAGTCCATCTGCATGTTACATGTATTCATACGTGTTGAAGCCACATTTACAAATCTTTTTAGTGGCACTGGGGCTTGGGCAAAACTTTTCCAATATACACACAGTAGTATTCAATATATGGCCTTTCATCTGTTTTTGAACTACAACTCCTTGAACCTTGTCTGATGTCCAACCGTCACTAACCAAATAACACAGATCTTTTTATCTGCACACATCTACCTGTGATGTGACACTCTACATGTAACCCTTTATTTTAGCTCATCACACACCTGAATACTATCCCTTTCTGTTTGAGGTAAACAAATCAAAGTGAAAGGTGAGTGGTTTTCTCTCATTTTCTGTTTCCATGCCAACCTTCTATGCTGTTTTTGCCGTAACCGTGGTTGATAACCTTCGATGGCGCTGCTATCACAAGTTTAAGGGGCCGATTCACAAAGGGTCGAATATCGAGGGTTAATTAACTCAATATTCGACTGGGAATTAAAATCCTTTGAATATCGAAGTCGAAGGATTTTAGCGTAAATAGTGCGATCGAACGATCAAAGGATTATTCCTTCAATCGAACGATAAAATCCTTCGAATCCAACGATCAAAAAAACTTAGGAAAGCCTATGGGGACCTTCCCCATAGGCTAACATTGAGTTCGGTAGCTTTTAGATGGCGAACTAGGGGGTCGAAGTTTTTTCTTAAAGAGACAGTACTTCGACTATCGAATAGTCGAACCATTTTTAGTTCGAATCCTTCGATTCTAAGTCGTAGTTGAAGGTCGTAGTAGCCCATTCGATGGTCGAAGTAGCCCAAAAAACACTTCGAAGTTTTTTTACTTCGAATCCTCCACTCGAAGTTAGTGAATTGGCCCCTTAATGTTGGCGCGTTATTTAAAATCCACGTCCTTCCTATCTGCATTCAATGGGTCTCAGTATTTCAGGGGCACAAAATGATCATGTCTGCTGCATCTCTAGGCCCCCTGTTTTCTGGGGCTTATGATGTCCAAACCTGCATGGATTTTCTCAACCTGCCAAAGGCGAGTGACTTGCCAATGGAGTATTTAGGAGACGTCAAAAGAGGCCGGCACATGCCTGGACCTATAAAATAGCAAAGTCAGATGGTAAAAGGTTAAAAAAAGGTTACATTTTATTTTTTCATAAATTAAGAACCAAGGCCTGACGCGTTTCATGTCTACCAGGGACACTTAGTTATAGGCTGAACATTGAACATTGCATACACAGCCTATGCTCAGCCTATGACTAAGGGGCAGATTTACTTATGGTCGAATATCGAGGGTTAATTAACCCTCGATATTCGACTGCCTAATTGAAATCCTTCTAATATCGAAGTCGAATGATTTACCGCAATTCGTTCGATCGAACAAAAAATCGTTCGATCGAAAAATTAAATCCTTCGAATCGTTCGATTTGAAGGATTTTAATCCATCGATCGAACGATTTCTCTTCGACCTAAAAATTGTTTAAAAGCCTATGGGGACCTTCCCCATAGGCGAACATTGACTTCGGTAGCTTTTAGGCGGCGAACTAGGGGGTCGAAGTTTTTTTTTAAAAAAGAGACAGTACTTCGACTATCGAATGGTCGAATAGTCGAACGATTTTTAGTTCGAATCGTTCGATTCGAAGTCGTACTCGAAGGTCGGTAGCCCATTCGATGGTCGAAGTAGCCAAAAAATCATTCGAAATTCAACTTTTTTTTATTCTATTTCTTCACTCGAGCTAAGTAAATGGGCCCTTAAGTGTCCCTGGTAGACACAAAACGCGTCAGGCCTTGGTTCTTAATTTATTGAAAAATAAAATGTAAGCTTTTTTTAACCTTTTAGCATCTGACTCCGGCTTTACTATTTCGTGGGTCCAGGCCTGTGCCAGCCTCTTATGAAGTCTCCTGGTATTTGATCCCCTTGCTGAAGTACATGTACAGCGGTAAGCTCACTCAACATGTCTAAACCTAGCATATACTGGTTACATATTTGTAAAGCAATGGGGTATGTAATTAAAAGGAATGTTAAACCAAGAAATACGTTTTTGTCTAATAAACATAATTAATAAACATAATTCTAAGGAATTTTATAAACACTTTTATGTTATTTAAAATGATGAACCTGACACTCAGACAAGACTGTATAATAAAAGTCCTCTTAATTAAACATGAAACCCAAATTAATTTTCTTAATTAAAGGAGAACTAAAGCCTAACTAAAGAAGTAGGTAGAAATGTTGTACATTATCTTTTGGTCTTCTGTACCAACCCAAGGCAACCACAGCCCTTTAGCAGGGAAGATCTGTGTCTCCAAAGATGCCCCAGTAGCGCCCATCTTGTGTTTTTAAAAAAGCTCAGTCGCGCATAAACGCCACTGCAACCACACGCGAGTGTCAACATGCGTTTTTCATGCATTTTTCAGCACGTAGGTTTCTTTTCCCAACATGCACTTCTCATTGTTCTCATTCCCCATAATTCCGCTGGCTAGTAATAGAAAATAAAAAAACTATTTACATGCAAAATGCAGGAATGATCGTCAATACGCAACGTAGTTATGTCACCTACCTAATACGCCGTAAAAGCGTATAGGTGTCATTTATCTCATGATAATTTGGACACCATATTTAAAATACGCTATTTTCCTTTTGAAATAAAATATCAGGAAAAATGAAAAAGGTCAAGCAAATAAATGTCCACTATCTGTGCACAACCATTCCACACTGTCTAGAATGCAGGATCAATTTATAGCAGTTCTTAGCAGCCTGTCCGCAAAGATGATAGAAGGGGATGCTCATCCTACACATTCAAGATATAAGAATTCTTTTCTAATATACAGTTGTGTTCAGAATAATAGCAGTGTGTTTAAACTAATGAATAAAGTTCCAAATCCTTTTGATAGCTTTTATTTCCATACAAACAAATGCACTGGGAACACTGCACCTTCTATTCCAAATCAAAACCTGAAGAAAAATGGATTCAATTTGTGTTATACCTTTACAGAAAGTGAAGAGAAGAGAATATTGTGCTGTTCAGAAAAAAATAACACTGTCTGCAATCTTCTTTAAAAAAATCAAACATTCGCTGTATAAACTGAAAAATGTTTCAAGATTTTGCTTTCCTTTGAATCACTGAACTAATATTTAGTTGTATAATCAGTGTTTCTGAGAACTGCTGCACATCTGTGTTACATGGAGTCCACCAACTTCTGGCACCTGTTACATTCCACAATTCTTCTGCATTTCTTGGTTTTGTCTCAGAAATAAAATTTTTGATGTCACCCACAAGTTTTCTATTGGATCAAGGTCTGGGGATTGGACTGGCCACTCCAAAACATCAGTCTTGTTGGTCTGAACCAAGATGTTACTCATTTACTGGTGTGTTTTGGGTCGTTGTCTTGTTGAAACATCTCAAGGGCATTTCCTATTTGGCCTAACGCAACATGACCTCTTCAAGTATTTTGATGTATTGAAACTGATCCATGATCCCTGGTATGTGATAAATAGGCCCAACACCAGAGTATGAGAAACATCCCCATATCATGATGCTTGTGCCACCATGTTTCACTGTCTTCACACTGTACTGCGACTTGAATTCAGTGTTTGGGGATCATCTGACAAACTGTCTGCAGCCAAATACAAGAGTCCTCTGCACTCAACCCATTATCAATATATTTAAGACAGAGACATTTTGTGCATACTGCTACTAAAAAATGCCTTACCCTTTAAACAAAACAGGGATTGTTTGTCCATATATTGCAATATATTTAAGCTGGCCAACTACGTCAAAGTCATCCCATATCTGGCCAGTCCTACGCTCAATTTTATCTGATTCATTAAAAATTCTATTGCTTCATTATACATTTTACAAAAGGACTAAGTTTTACCTGCAACTTACTTGCTGCTTTCAAAGTAAACCTCCATACTTGGCTGCCCTTTTATTAGACACCAGTGGGATCACCTGACTATAGCTGGGAAGGGTGGGAGCTACAACATGGAGCTGGTCACTGCTCCTGTATAAACTATAACAAACAAGGGAAAGTTGTGCTCACCACTATTTTTTAAAACCATTAGGCAGGGGTGCAATGAGTCTGTGACCACAAAATACATATAGTCAAATACAAGAGTCCTCTGCACTCAACCCATTATCAATATATTTAAGACAGTGACATTTTGTGCATACTGCTACTGAAAAATGCCTTACCCTTTAAACAAAACATGAGCGTAGGACTGGCCAGATATGGGATGACTTTGACGTAGTTGGCCAGCTTAAATATATTGCAATATATGGACAAACAATCCCTGTTTTGTTTAAAGGGTAAGGCATTTTTCAGTAGCAGTATGCACAAAATGTCGCTGTCTTAAATATACTGATAATGGGTTGAGTGCAGTGGACTCTTGTATTTGTCTATATGTATTTTGTGGTCACAGTCTCATTGCACCCCCGCCTAATGGTTTTAAAAAATAGTGGAAGAGGGGGCAAAATGGCTCTTTTGATAGTAAAGGTTGCTGACCCCTGGTCTTCACAAATGAGGAACCAGTTAATGAAGGTTTCCGTCGTAATAGTCCAAATTCTGGTAATATAACTAATGTGGCATGGTCCACACGAGGAAATTCAAAAGAGACAAGAACATCTTAAGATAAACAATGGTCCAGGACCAGATAGTATTCATCCCAGGGTACTTAGAGATCTTATCTCTGTAATTGCCAAACTGCTTTACTTAATTTTTCAGCATTCATTGAGGTCTGGCAGAGATACTGGTGTATTGCTAATGTGGTGCCTCTATTCAAAAAGGGATCCTGTTCTTAGCCTAAAAACTATAGGCCGGTTAGTCTGACGTCAGTGGCAAATCCTAATACTATAAGTTTGTGCCAGCATGGTTTTATTCATAATAGATCTTGCCAGACTCATTTAATTTCCTTTTATGAGATGGTGAACAGGGACCTCACTCTGGGATGGCAGTGGATGTGATCTACTTAGACTTTGCTAAAGCATTTGATACAGTGCCACACAGAATGTTACTCGTTAAATTAAGGAATGTTGGCCTGAAACATAGTATTTGTACCTGAATAGAGAACTGGCTAAACGATAGATTACAAAGAGTGGTGGTAAATGGAACATTTTCTAACTGGACAAGTGTTGTGCTGCAGGGTTCTGTACTTGGTCCTTTGCTTTTCAGCTTCTTTATTAATGACCTGGAAGTGGGCATTGAAAGTACTGTTTCTATTTTTTCTATACCAAATTGTGCAGAAATATAGGTTCCATGCAGGATGCTGCCACTTTGCAGAGTGATTTGACTAAAACTGGGCAGCAAACTGGAAATGAGGTTCAATGTTGATAAATGCAGGCTATGCACTTTGGCAAAAATAATATAAATGCGTGTTATACACTAAAGTGTGTTGGGAGTTTCCTTAACTGAGACGGATCTTGAGGTTTTTGTAGATAACAAATTGTCTAATTCTGAGCATTCTGTGGCCACTAAAGCAAATAAAGTTCTGTCTTGCATAAAAAAGGGCATTAACTCAAGGGATGAAAACATAATTCTGCCTCTTTATAGGTCCCTGATGAGGCCTCATCTGGAGTATGCAGTGCAGTTTTGTGCTCCTGTCTTTAGAGGGATATAAATGAGCTGGAGAGAGTGCAGAGAAGTGCAACTAAACTGGTTAGAGGGATGGAAGACTTAAATTATGAGGGTAGACTGTCAAGGTTGGGGTTGTTTTCTCTGGAAAAATGGCGCTTGCGAGGGGACATGATTACACTTTACAAGTACATTAGAGGACGTTATAGACAAATAGCAGGGGAACTTTTTACCCATAAAGAGGATCACCGTACCAGAGGCCACCCCTTTAGACTAGAAGAAAAGAACTTTCATTTGAAGCAACGTAGAGGGTTCTTCACAGTCAGGACAGTGAGGTTGTGGAATGCACTGCCGGGTGATGTTTTAATGGCTGATTCTGTTAATGCCTTTAAGAATGGCTTGGATGATTTCTTGGACAGACATAATATCAAAGGCTATTGTGAAACTAAAATCTAAAGTTAGTGTAATTTATATGAGTGTACGGAGGGGTCAGTCTGTGTATGTATGAACACTGGATTTTTATTTGGAGGGGTTGAACATGATGGACTTTGGTCTTTTTTCAACCCGATTTAACTATGTTACTATACTGTATGGATTTAAGGATATGTTTATTGGTTTATGGTATATTTAAGGGCATCATTTGTTTTTTTGGTGTCTTACCTCCATTAATGTGGACATGGTCTTAAAAGTTCTTGAGATAACATGGGTGTGATTAAAAAGTGGGCATGGTCAACACTGTCTTATTATTGACACTGGCCATTATAGGCCCTCCACCACGTAGGCCAGAAAAATTCCCGCCCTCTGTACCACAGAGTTGGACAGCACTGATCTAGATTATGCAATTCTATCTTTATCTACTGTATCTTTATCATTTAATGTTATACATATGTGTCACTTTACTAAGGGGCAGATTCACTAAGGGTCGAATTTCGAAGTTAAAAATACTTCGAAATTCGACCCTCGAATTGAAATCCTTCGACTTCAAATATTGAAGTCGAAGGATTTAGCGCTAATCCTGCGATCGATCGATCGAAGGATTTTTCGTTCGAACGATTCGAACGATTTTAATCCAACGATCGAAGGAAAATCCTTCGATCAAAAAAAGGTTAGCAAGCCTATGGGGACCTTCCCCATAGGCTAACATTGACTTCGGTAGGTTTTATCTGCCGAAGTAGGGGGTCGAAGTTTTTTTTAAAGGGAAAGTACTTCGACTATCGAATGGTCGAATAGTCGAACGATTTTTACTTTGAATCGTTCGAATTCGAACGAATTTAACCAATTCGATGGTCGAAGTACCCAAAAAATACTTCGAAATTCGAATTTTTTTCATTCGAATCCTTCACTCGAAGTTAGTGAATCTGCCCCTAAGTGTGGATGTAATATATAGTAACTACCCTCAGTGCTTTTTGTGGTAGTTAAGCGTTATTGAGTTAACATCTCCAAATTTTCTCCAGGAATACTCTCTCTTTTGGAGCACTTTTACTAAGGCCCTTTTCACTTCTTTATTTCTCAAGCTGTAAATTGCAGGATTCAGTGCAGGAGTAACAATAGAATAGAAAACAGACACTGCCTTACCCAACTCATAATTTTCGCTGTGTGGCAAAAGATACATGAATATCACAGTGCCAAAGAAAAGTGTGACTACTGAGAAATGGGAAGCGCATGTTGAAAAAGCCCTCTGTCTGCCTGCTGAGGATGATATGCTTAATATGGCAGAAATAATAAACACATAGGAAACAGTTACTAGAGTCAGAGAGCAAAGGACTACTATGCCAGAAACTGTAAACACTATTGCATCCAAGTAGAACTTGTCAGGAGATGAAAGTTTAATCAGAGGGCCCACATCGCAAAAGAAATGGTTTATTATTTTGGAACCGCAAAAGGGTTTTTGAGTTAGAAGGATTGTGGGTAGAACTGGAACCATGCAGCCACTTAACCATGATCCAATAATCAACTTGTAGCAGAATTGTTTGTTCATGACAACAGAGTAATGGAGAGGGTGGCAAATTGCTACATATCGGTCTAAAGCCATTACGGCCAGGATGTAGAATTCTGTGGTGCCAAAAAGAAAGAAGAAATACATCTGGACGAGGCAGCAATGAAATGATATAGCCATGTTTCCTGATAACAAATCAAACAACATTTTTGGTACAGTGACTGAAGCATAGCATATTTCAAGGAAGGAAAAATTGCTTAAGAAAAAATACATAGGGGTCCTTAAAGAAATATCGATCCTAGAAAGTGTAATAATGATTACGTTGCCAAAAAGGCAAGTCATATAGATCATGAGAAAGAAAACAAACAGTGCCACATTCACATCTCTTTGCAAAATGAATCCAAGGAGTAGAAATCCTTCTGCCCGTGGGCTGTTCTCCAATGTACAAGATGCAAAATGGTCAGACTGTAAAAATGGCATAAAACAGAAATAGAATATTAAATTGCTGGACTGTGATTAAATCCAGATGGTCCAAATGCCTTGTCTGAAGTGTAAGTCATCAGAGTTATTTTAGGAAAAATGTACTATAAATATAGGATTAACCAGAAAAAGAGAAAGAAAAAGTATGACCCATAGTTTTGCACCTTCCCACTCTTTTAATCTGAGGTCCCAATGACAGGAAAATAAATAAAACCTAACCACTAAAATTGATACCAAACGAAAAAAACATATATTACATTTAATAAAAACAAGGTTAGGTGCGGAAGCTGAATAGACAGGCAGGCAGCTACTAAACGGTTTTCAAAAATTGAGATAGTTATATGGGTTTGAATTCACAGTAAAGACTGTTTCCCCACGTCTAACTCAATCAGCAGCAAGGTGCTGGTGATCAGCGGTATACTGGCGGACAGAATGGATCCGATTGGTATCACAGGTCACTCAGTAGCCTAAGGTTTAGTAGCTGCTGACTACATGTCTATTCAGCTTCAGCACCTAACCTTGTTTTTATTAAATGTAATATATGTTTTTTTCGTTTGGTATCAATTTTAGTGGTTAATAATAAAAGTTAGGTTTTATTTATTTTCCTGTCATTGGGACCTCAGATTAAAAGAGTGGGAAGGTGCAAAACTATGGGTCATACTTTTTCTTTCTCTTTTTCTGGTTAATATTTGACCTTGCACACCACCATTTTGGACTAAATCTCTTTCAATGGATGGTGCTACCTATCTTCTCCTTTTGTATACTATAAATATAGGGTTGTATACAAGGCAAAACTGTCTTTGTTGGGGTGTAAGGAGAGGTTATGGACCTCAGCACTTATTGGGGCACCAAAGAGCAGCAGTGGCAAATAGAACAAATAGAACAAATATGTGATATATTTATTCTGTTTATGCTGAAGCACAGCTCCTAGCACCAACAGAAACTGAAGGCTAAAACTCTCTACTCAGTGAGAGTTTAATGCTGTTTTGGAGCTGGGAGTTCCTCTAAAAGAGCTGAAGGGGCATACGTTGGATATTCCTTTTTTTAATAACTTTATTAATCTTTCTTCAAAATTTTAAGTGCTAAACAATAACTCAGATCTCTAATTTGCCCTATATGCAAATTAGGGTGTATGCAAATTAAAGAAAGAACTGTGTACTGAAAAGAAATTACAATTTCCTTGTTCAATGTGATGAAAACTGACATGATTTTTAGGATTTGGTTTGACCGTGCACTTGAACTCAGCTGAAACCAAATCCTGCTGAAAAAAAAGCCAAATCCTAAACTGAATCCTGGATTCGGTGTGCCCCTACAATTATGTGTAACATAATAGAAACATAGTCTGCATATATAATCATTTATTTATTTTTATTGTCCTCCCCATCTGTCTCTTTAGTACTTCTGCAACAGTACTTAGAACATATCAGTTATTTTAGCTGAGAGGCTACATAATAGGCAATTTAACCAACAAAGGGAATCCAAAATAACTTTAAAATAACAAAAAAATCCTCAAGAATTGCTAACAGAAGCATGTGTTTTAGTTAGGTGTGTTCAGCCTATAGTTCCTAATAGCCGTGTGTTTAAAAAAGTGAATAGCTCCTGTTTCCAGGGGCGTAACTACAGAGGAAGCAGACCCTTCGGCTGCAGGGGGGCCCAGGAGGTATAGGGGGCATATGAGGCCCTAATAAATGAGAAATGTCAATAAATATTGGTAAAACAGGACAACCTCTGGAAATGTTGGGGGCCCTAAAATTAATTTGCTGTGGGGCTCAGTAGCATCTAGTTATTCCACTGCCTGTTTCCATGCAAACACATGTATTGGGAACACTGCACAGTCTATTCCAAATTTGTGTTATTCCTTTACAGAAAGTGAAGTAAAGGGAATTTTAGGCTGTTCCAAAAAATAGCAGTGTCTGCATTCTTCTTTTCAAACTCAAACATTCACTGTGTCAATTGAAATGTGTTTCAAGATTTTGTTTTCCTTTGAATCTCTGAACTAATATTTAGTTGTATAAGCAGTGTTTCTGAGAACTTCTGGCACCTGTTACATTCCACAATTCTTCTGTGTTTCTTTGATTTGCCTTAGAAACAGCATTTTTGGTGTCACCCCACTGGTTTTCTATTGGATTAAGGTCCGGGGATCGGGCTGTCCACTCCATAATGTCAGTCTTGTTGGTCTCAAACCAAGATGTTGCTCATTTACTGGTGTGTTTGGGGTCATTGTCCATTTCAAGGGCATTTCCTATTTACCATAAGGCAACATGACCTCTTCAAGAATTTTGATGTATTGAAACTGATCCATGATCCCTGGTATGTGATAAATGGGCCCAACACCAGAGTATGAGAAACATCCACATATCATGATGCTTGTGCCACCATGTTTCACTGTCTTCACACTGTACTGTGGCTTGAATTTAGTGTTTGGGGTTGTCTGACAAACTGTCTGCGACCCCTAGACCCAAAAAGAACAATCTTGCTTTCATCAGTCCACAAAATGTTGCGCCATTTCTCTTTAGGCCAGTCAATGTGTTCTTTGGCAAACTGTAACCACTTCAGCACGTCTTTTTTTCAACTTCTTGCCGATAGCTTGGCTTCACATAGGCGTCTTCTAATTGTAACAGTATCACAGGTAACTTTAAACCTTCCTTGATCTTCCTTTAGCTGATCATTGGCTGAGTCTTTGCCATTTTGGCAATTCTTCTATCCATTCGACTAGTAGTTTTCCTTTTCTTCCATGTCTTTAAGGTTTTGGTTGACATTTTAACACATTTGAGATCATTTTAGCTGAGCAGCCTATAATTTTCTGCACTTCTTTATAGGTTTTCCCCTCTCCAATCAACTTTTTAATCAAGGGACACTGTTCTTCTGAACAATGTCTGCAACGATCCAGATTTGCACTATATGCACTATAACCAGCATGCACAACATTTGCTGCCTTCCTTCCTTAAAGGGATACTGTCATGGGAAAAAAACATTTTTTTCAAAATGAATCAGTTAATAGAGCTGCTCCAGCGGAATTCTGCACTGAAATCCATTTCTCAAAAGAGCAAACAGATTTTTTTATATTCAATTTTGAAATCTGACATGGGGCTAGACATTTTGTCAATTTCCCAGCTGCCCCAAGTCATGTGACTTGTGCTCTGATAAACTTCAATCACTCTTTACTGCTGTACTGCAAGTTGGAGTGATATCACCCCCTCCCTTTTCCCCCCAGCAGCCAAACAAAAGAACAATGGGAAGGTAACCAGATAACAGCTCCCTAAGGCTAAGGCCACACTAAGCGATAGCGCGGCGATTTGACTCGCCGCGACTATTCGCCGCGACTTTTAATCCTCAATCGCTGGCGAAACTTTGGCGCTGGCGTCTATGGGAAATCGCGCAAAATCGCCAGCGTAAAAACACACGCGGCGATCTTTTTTCTATTGTCGCTCGAAATCGCCTAGCGAGGCGATTTCGAGCGACAATAGAAAAAAGATCGCCGCGTGTGTTTTTACGCAGCGATTCCCCATAGACGCCAGCGCCAAAGTTTCGCCAGCGATTGAGGATTAAAAGTCGCGGCGAATAGTCGCGGCGAGTCAAATCGCCGCGCTATCGCTTAGTGTGGCCTTACCCTTACACAAGATAACAGCTGCCTGGTAGATCTAAGAACAACACTCAATAGTAAAAACCCATGTCCCACTGAGACACATTCAGTTACATTGAGAAGGAAAAACAGCAGCCTGCCAGAAAGCATTTCTCTCCTAAAGTGCAGGCACAAGTCACATGACCAGGGGCAGCAGGGAAATTGACAAAATGTCTAGCCCCATGTCAGATTTCAAAATTGAATATGAAAAAATCTGTTTGCTCTTTTGAGAAATGGATTTCAGTGCAGAATTCTGCTGGAGTAGCACTATTAACTGATTCATTATGAATTTTTTTTTCCCATGACAGTATCCCTTTAAATAAGGGCTGTAATTGACACCTGTTTTTTTCACAGAATTAATGAACTCACTAATTGAACTCCACACTGCTATTATTTGGAATCAGCAGCATGCATGTCAGACTGTTGGGTCTGTTGGTTTTCTATTACTCTACTACACCTAATAGTTAATTATTTGCCATGTAGATATATAATTTCTACCAAGACAATGATTGATTAGGATAATGATGTTGGACTGCAATTATTCTAAACACAACTGTAATGTTAAGGAAGAGGAAACCTTCTGTAAATTATTCAAATTCAGTTTGACTCACCTTATTTTTAGCCATCATGCTGAAAAGGGATCCAACTGTATATTATGTTCTTTCTCTTGAAGAAAGCATGCAGACAATTAGATTAAAAGAAAATAAACTTTCTTAGGGCTCATTTACAACTGCATTTGCAACCAAATTGTGTTTGCAAAAAATCCCCGGTAGTCAGTTGTGCATAAAATCCCATTTATTAAAGATACAGATGTCAAAACATGGTAAAGATGTCAGAACATGCTCCTAGCACTTCTGTATAGTTTTGCTTGAAGCTGTTGCCTTCCTGTTCCAATCGAGAACGGCTGCATTAAATGTGCCAACCGGACTTTGAAAATATCCAGCATAAATGCATCCAATTTGAAATGATGTGCAAGTGCAATTGTGCTCATTTTGATGCATCGTCCACAGTTGTGCCTGGAGGAGCTCCCTCTTGCCACCTCAACAATGCTGGTATTCTGGGGGAAAGAGCTGCATTATGGGTAAAAAGAACTCTGCTCTTGTAATTGCACTTTGCTCCCTGCACTTGCTAAAGTAAATGAGCCCTTAATTGAGAATATCAAATAATACACTAACAATGCACTTATTTGCTGCTAAAATATCTGGCTACCACCTGATATTTATAGACAGAGAGAGTGATGGCTCATAAATCTCAACATTCTTTTTACATAATTGAGAGAACCATATTTCCAAAAAGTTTTCATTTTAATTTCCTGTATTTACCCATGTGTAATTATTCCTGGCAAAAAGACATAAATGTCCATCAAGGTGAAGTTAATAGAACAAAATTTGTTCTAGTCGCATTTTATTAAGTGTTGAATTTTTATTTATATTCTAAAATGTATTGTTGCAAATTTTCATTTCATTTATTTAAAACCATTGTTCCTGAGACTATTGAAACCAATTTTATTAGCTTTTATTCAACAGGGGATCACCAGGGGTGCTCGGTACAAGGCTTTGAGTCTAGTGCTCTTAGTAGCATTCTGATGGTGGGCCTGTCAATATGAAATGGAAAATTGGAATAATTCTTGCTGTTTTCTATGGATTCACTCTATTGAATGGAAACTGTTGTCATCAATGTAATGTCATTTCCTTATCCAGAAACCCGGTATCCAGAATGCTCTGGAGTTCATTCCATAAGCAATAATTCTAATTTTTAAAAATGATTTCCTTTTTGTCAGTAATATTAAAACAGTACCTTGTACTCGATGGTAAATATACTGCATTAATCCATATTAGTGGCAAAGCAATCCTATCGGGTTTATTTAATGTTTACATTATTTTTAGCACTCTTAAGGTATGGAGATCCAGTTACAGAAAGATCCCTTATCTAGAAAACCCTAGGTTTAATTCAATTAATTCAAATATTTAAAATGATCTCCCTTTTCTCTGTAATAGAGCCTGCACTCTACACAGTACTCTCACCGGGAGCTCCTGGTGCCCATACACTAAACTAATAAATGAGAAATTTACAAATAAAAAAAATTGCCATTTGTCTAAAATCTTGTTCTATTCTCAATTAACCAATTTCTATTTTTGCTAGAGAGTGTGGTTATATTAATAATGATATTTACTGTGCTTAGATCATCTATAAGTTTTTTTTTGTCAGAACCAAAAGCCTGGCTTTACCTGAAATGAATGTGCCCCTTCTGTACCCAGCAATTTGCTAGATGAATTTAAATATTCTGTCATCTCTCTGATGGCCAAATCTCTTGGGGGAAACAGGGGAAATAAACTAAAATCCTGTTTTGCCGTATAATTAGCACAACGGCAGTGAAAGCTCTAGAGTGTATTTATCTATAAAGATTATTTTAAAACTAATTGCTTCACAAGGGCATGAATGATCAGAGAATAAATATTCAAGAGGAAAGTCAATTACAAGTATAGGATCTATTGTCCAGAATGCTGGGATTTTCCATATAAGGGATCTTTCTGTAATTTGGATTTCCATACCGTAAATGGGTGGTTCACCTTTAATTTAACTTTTAGAATGTTATAGAATGGCTAATTGTAAGCAACTTTTCAATTGGCCTTCATTTTTTTTTGTTATAGTTTTTTAATTCTTTGCTTTCTTCTTCTGACTCTATCCAACTTTCAAATTGGGGTCAGTGACCCCATCTAAAAAACAAATGACTATAAGAAAAAAAAAATGAAAACCAACTACAATTAAAATGTTTCAGATTATCAGTCACTACGTCATACTAAAAGTTCATTTAATGGTGAACAACCCCTTTAAGTTTATCAAACCTTAGCGTGGCTATGGCGGAGCTCATCCGGCTTTGCGTCCCCTCGTGATCGCTGCTCTCGTGAGAACCCGTTCCCTTCTCTCCGGCTCAAACAGCACAGTATCTCCCTCGCTTCTGAGTTCCTCTGAGGAAGTGCCAAGTTTACAGGCACGAAATGCGTTAGTTTGCACACCCACTGTAACACTGTACTAATATGTGTGCTTGAATAAAGCCTACTTGATATTAGAACGCCTCCTTTGTCCTAGTCAACGCTCAGAAGCGAGGGAGATACTGAAAGTCTGCTAAGCCGGTGAAGTCTACTTGCACTGAAGTGCAAATTTTTGCACATTCATTTCATGCAAATAGAGAATTTCTACGTTACACAGTGTGGACTAGAACACACCATTAATCTAGCTCTGTGTAAATCGAAATGAAACATGGACGACTTAACAGTTCAACCCAAAAAAGACACATTCCAATTAACATGGCAATTTTTAAATTAGGTTCTGTATAAATAACACATCACAAGATGACTCTATACAGGCTGACAAGCTGCCAGCAGACTGTGTTGGCATCCTATTGGCCCTCATGGGGCCCTCTGATGGGCTTTTATTGATGCAGTTCTTGCTGCGACCTCCTGTATTCCCGTCGTATATAAAATATGGCATTTTTTGCCATATTTATTTTTAGGGTTTAGTTCTACTTTAAATCTGTCTTGGATTAATTAACATTCTGAAGTTAATTAGCATTCATGTTTTGATATCTTTGGTTTTTTACTTTCATTCATTTGATATATGAGAAACAGTTGTCTAATCTGGCATTGATTAAAGAATTGTTTGTGCAAAGTGACTCTTTTAATTCATGGGTTTGTGCAAATACATTTATTTTTAGTAAAATGTATTATGCTTACAGATGAACCATATTTCTTAAGTATATTCTGTATTGTTACCAATCTTCTTGACTCTGTTAAACTCACCCAGCCTTTTCCGTTTGATAATTCAAGTAAATGTTCCAAAGTGGAGAATAATTGTCCAAAGCCCTTCTCCTCAGATGGCAGATATTTCATAAATCAACCTCAATGTATTACAGAGGTACTTGCTCACATGTATAAAATGATGTACAATAGAATTCAGAATTCCGGGAGCTATTGATCAGTAACATTTGGAAAGATACAGGTTGCATATTTCTGATTTAGACCATTTTTTATTTAAAGAATATTTTAAAATATTTTTACTTGTTTTTTGTAAATGAAACATATTTATAGTAATTATTTTAGATATTTTGAAGGCAACTTTATTTTATTCTTCACTATGGATTTTCTTAATAAAGAATGACATCGCCCATGAATATACCACTGCATATATTTGGCAGAGTTGTGCCACAGGGAGCCACATAGGAGTCCCAACTCCCGTCATTCAGACACACAAGTTAGGGAGCAGAAGAAGATGCAGACCACAATTGGGCTCTGTCCTTAATGCTCTAGTGCCCCTTAGTGATTTCTGGTGTGATCCTTGGTCACATCATTGTCAGGTGCCCCAAGAGACTCTCCTGGTTATAGATTCCATATCTGTTCCTGCCTTTGATTTTTTGCTGCCTGCCCTGTTTCTAGCCTGTCCTCCAGTTCTGTCTAACCCTCCTCTGTACCATGCTTTTGTATCAAACTCTGCCGTGTTCAGGTTTCCTGTTGGTCCACAGCCAAAAGTTCTGGGGCCCCCAAAAGGGCATTGGTCCTGGGAGGTGTCCCTTGCTCACAAAGGAGTGATATCTCCCACTCAGTCCCAGGGTTCCTGCTTCACAGATTGTGACAATCATTCCCTGTCCTGCAGAAGCTGAATCTGCAACTGGACAACTAACTGTAAGGGCAAGGCCAGACGTGGCGTTTTTGCAGCGTTTTTACCTTGCGTTTTTAAAAAAGAACAGCCAGGCATAAATACGACACTGAAACCACCTGCGACCGTCAACATTAGTTTTTCATGCGTTTTTCAGCACGTAGGATTCTTTTCCCAACATTCACTTATCATTGTTTTCATTGTTCTCATTGAGAATTTGGACGCCATATTTAAAATACGCTGCGTTTTTACGCAAAGTGTGGTTTCAAACGTGCAGATCTCATAGAGTCTATCGATTTGGTAGTTTCTTGACGTATTGGCGTTTCTGCAAAAAAACGCCAATACTGCGGCGGATTTCAGCTTGCAAGCACCCTGTGTGAATTACCATAGTGCGTTTTCCATTCGTTTCAGTGGTAGTGCAGTTTATGCGTATTTACGCCTGGCTGTTCTTTTTTTAAAAACGCAACGTAAAAACGCTGCAAAAACGCCATGTCTGGCCTAGCCCTAAAGTGGTACACGCTAGTCTGATGAACAAAAAAAAATGCTCTACTATGTAAATGCTGCTCTTTAATATAGCTATTGATGCAGTTCTTTCATTTAGTTATTAGCTCCTTTTTTGTTTCCATATGTTGTAATGTGTTCATTATGTGGCTAATAAACTCATATTAAATAATGATTACCCACAACAGATTTATAATAATTTTATTACAATATTACAAAAAGGAGAACAAGGTAAATTAAAGGGGTTGTGCCGATGAGTAAGTGCCCCTATAGGCACGAAACGCGTTAGGTCTTCATGTCCTAATACATTTTTCTACTTTTTATATTTGCCTCTTTATTTTTGGAGACCCTCACACCCTTTGGATACAGTGTTTTTGGGTTGTGCACCTTCACCTTTTTTTTAGATCACATGGTTTAAGAAATAAATGCTCACCATAAATAAATACTTTTTCCAATTACTTTCCATTTGTGACGGGTTTTCTAATATTGAAGTGTAAAGTTTCATTTTTCACCTTCTAAAGCAGCTCTGGGATGGGGGGCGGGGGGACGCCAAGTCTGTAACTGTTCTAAATGAATATATTTATTTGATACATTTCTTATCTTTGTCCCTGCTGAGCACAATCCATGAGTTTCATTACAGGCGGCTGTTAGAATTGATACAATAGTTGCTAATATTCAACAGATACTGTTGAGAAATGTATCAACTAATTGTATCAACTAAGGGGCAAATTTACCTAGGGTCGAATATCGAGGGTTAATTAACCCTCGATATGCCGATTTGAAATCCTTCGAATATCGAAGTCGAAGGATTTAGCGCAATTCGTTCGATCGAAGGAATAATCGTATAAATAAATGATTAAATCCTTCGAATCGAACGATTTTTATGGATTTTAATCCATCGATCGAAGGATTATCCTTCGATCAGAAAATTGTTAGGAAGCCTATGGGGAACTTACCCATAGGCTAACATTGGCCTCGGTAGGTTTTAGGTGGCGAACTAGGGGGTCGAAGTATTTTTAAAGAGACAGTACTTCGACTATCGAATGGTCGAATAGTCGAAGATTTTTAGTTCGAATCGAAGTTGAAGGTCGAAGGTCGAAGTAGCCCATTCGATGGTCGAAGTACCCAAAAAAACATTCGAAATTTGAACTATTTTTCCTCTATTCCTTCACTCGAACTAAGTAAATGGGCCCCAGAATGTAGCAAATTTTAACCGTTCAGAATCTGCTCCTGGATCACTGAGCTGCCAGACAGGAACATTAATTGGAAAAAATAAAAGATGGAAAGCAACTGAAAAAAGTCTGTTTATGGTGAACAATCTGAAACCAACTGAACTGAAAAAAAAAGTGTTCGGAAGGTGAGCAACCCCTTTAAATAGAAATGGATTTTGCAGCAAAATTTGTTGTAATGCAGAGAAACTGAGTCTGTCGAGGATATTTACCTTCAAAGATACTATTAAAACTAATGACTTAACTGGTGCTTCCACTGTGTATTGAAGGCATTAAGGAACACACAATCAATGCTCCAGAGGAACGCAGAGAAACGGAGTCTGTCGAGGATATTTACCTTCCAAGATACTATTAAAACTAATGACTTAACTGGTGCTTCCATTGTGTATTGAAGGCATTAAGGAACACACAATGAATGCTCCAGAGGAACGCCAATTAATGTGTTTTGGTATCTGAAAACAACTAAGCGACCCATGGCAAATTAAGCATATTTCCAACTCAGCAAGAGCAATACTTGCACATTCATTGCTTAATGTCTGATGAATGGAACCCAAAAACACAGGGGCATATTTGCTAAAGTGTGATTTTTCTCCTCCTCTAAATACACAAAAGTTCATCTCAATATATCAGGCATATGTTCTCATTTTTACTAAAAGAAAAAATATACGTGCTTGCATAGCTCATTTTCTCTGAAAACTCTGATGTATTTTCCCTATACGGTTGTACACACTTTATACCATATAAATCAATGACATATGTGGGATATTAGTATGGATGAGATGACGTAGATAATGAGATGTTGCTCTATTTTCATAATGGCAGTCCATTAATACTTTGGTGAATATTCAAAGTTTCCCACTGGCCACATTTCCCCTGGTGAAAAGTAACTGTTTGCCAAAGTGAACTTAATTCATCAGAACATCTTTTTCATGCATGGGACCTGTTATCCAGACTACGCGGCACCTGGGGCTGGAAATAGGGGTAGGCAGAGCAGGCATGTGCCTAGGGTGCAAATCTGGGGGGCGCCAGGCACGTACCTGCTCTGTCGCCTACCCCATGTCCAGTCCCCTCTCTCTGCTCTTTCCTTGTCTTTTTCCGGTTCCGAGCATGCGCTTGAGCGCCAACTCACGCATGTGTGTGCAAGCACCAAAACTCACGCATGCGCGCCCAGGTTGCCTAGGGCGCCTGCTCGGCCTGGCCCGGCTCTGTTTCAGCATAATTGACCTTTCTATAATTTGGATTTTCATACCTTAAATCTATTAGAAAATCGTGTAAACATTAAAGAAACCCAATAGGCTGGCTTTGCTTCCAATAAGGATTCAATATATCTTAGTTTGGATCAAGTACAAGGTACTGTTTTATTATTACAGAGAAAAAGGAAATCATATTTGAAAATTTAGATTATTTTGATAATGGAGTCTATGGGATACAGCCTTTCCGTAATTCAGAGCTTTCCGAATAAATGGGTTTCCAGAGAATGGATCCCATACCTGTACTTGTAAGTTGTCATGGTAATTTTTTATTTTTGGTGAGAATATGCCAATTTAAACTGGTACTCTGTAACCTTCATGCCAGCAAAGTAGATACTGTAGAACCCCCTGATTTTACATTTTGCTGGGCACGGTGCCGAAATGGTATCAATTCTGGAAAAACTGAAAAAAGACCACTTGTGTGTAGGGTACGCTAAAAAAACAGTGGATTAACGTCACGATTTCAGTTGTTTTAATGGAAAACTAAAGCTTAACAAAGAAGAAGGGCAGAAATGTTGTACATTATGTTTTGGGATTCTGTATGAGCCCAAGGCAACTGCAGCCCTTTAGCAGTGAAAATCTGGGACCCCAAAGATGCCGCAGAAGGAACATTAATTGTGAATTCAATTTCCATTGAATTTATACATCTCTTGCTCTTCTTTGCACTGCTGGTTATTGCTATTGAGACAATATTGCAGAAGCCTGTGAAAATACACCCAGGGCTCTGTTGAAAATAAAGTCTTAGCTGATTTCAGTAATCAGAACCAGCAGTGCAGATACCGCCCTTATTAGCAATTCGATTTAAAAACAATTGCAAACCATTGCAATTCTTTTTGTATTCAAGATTAAAAAAATGAGCTGATCCCATCGAGTAACAACATGAACTAATTACTGTCCAGATAAAATATCATCAGAGAGTTTTTATAAATAAGCACAAGGCGGACATGAAACTGAAAAAGTCTTGCAGTTATCTCCTATGACCTTGATCTATACATGATGATGAGTAAATATATTGATTCATGCTAGCCGTAATAATAGATCTATTACGGGATGTTGGAAATTGTATGTGTATTTTTTTTTTGTCTTCCTGGCCTCAGGATTTTAACTGAATGTAGATCATCCTGGTATAAAAAAATCAATAAGGTACGTGAAGGGGTAAAAATTCAGTGATTTTAATGCTCATTGCATCATTGACAGGATAAATAATTGCTGGTCCTTGTATCATGCCTATACTGTCTTGATAATATGGGCCACTAAAACTTGTGAGCACCCCCTGAACATTGATGCATTGATGAGCCTGCTGGGCTGATATTGGGCTGAAAATTGCCCTTATATCAGTCAGGCATGTTTAAGAATCTCGTCCTACAAGGCTGCATCAGCATGTTGATACATTGCTTGTCCAGTGGTTCTCCTGGGTTCCCTCAGCATCAATCACAGTTCAGTTGTGCTGAAAAAATAGGGTGCAGCATTCCCTTGAATGCCACCCAAAAAGAACCCTGACAGTGCAGGAATAAGTAGCCACCTATAAACATACATGTACACACACGTACACACATACACACATATATACAACCACACACACGCATAGAGGACTGTAACAGATATATCAGCAAGTCTGTTGAAATGAAATATTCATTTATTGGACATTGCACAGATTCTTTTTGAGGATCGGTGAAAGATAACTACCGTATTAAAATATACTTGATTTAGAAAACTTAAAAACTGACTTTACATTTTGTAACATATACGTAATGGCTTAGGAAGGATTTACTAAATCGTTATATATGCCATACACTACAGCAGCAACTTTAATATCAATAGCAATTTAACTTAACCACCATTTCCTGCATGTTTCTAATTTATATATTTATCATTTTTAGTGATAAAATTCTCTATAAACATGTGTATTTCAGTAAGTCAGCGAATGCTCAAAATGTGGCAAAATATGCAATGGTCGGCTAGAAATCTGAACAACATTCATTTTATCTATAGTGCAGATTTACTAAGGAACATATGAGTGATATATAAGCTCTGTCCCAACTTCTATACTAACTTCTCCACTCAGTGTTGGACTGGCCCACCAGAGTACCAGGAAAATTGCTGGTTGAACCGGGGTCAGTGGGCCTATCTGCTCAACCAGACCTTGTTTGGCCTTGCATGACTATATCTACTGATCGTTCCTAATTTCTGTGTGAGAACCAATAGGTGACAGTATATAAAGAGAAGAGACTAGGAAAATGTGGAAGCCAAAATGGATAGGAGAAAAAATAATATAGAGAGTGGGTCTATGCTCTATGCTTTCTGTTGGGCCCCTGGGATCCCAGACTCCACTTTGTAACTTCATCCTGGATCAAAAAATGGTGATGGTGTCAAAATCAAATTTGTTATTAAATGAAACAAGGGGGTTATTTATCAAAGTCCGAATTTTTCTCAACATTTCCAGCCAGAAAACTCTAATCTTAGCTTTTTCAGTGTATTGATTATTGGGATTCGGCCAGGATGCGGCCTTTTTCAGGAGGATTCGGATTCGGCTGAATCCTTCTGCCAGGCCGAACCGAATCCGAAACCTAATTTGCATATGCAAATTAGGGGCGGGGAGGGAAATCACGTGACTTTTTGTCAGAAAACAAGGAAGTAAAACATTTTTCCCCTTCCCACCCCTAATTTACATATGCAAATTAGGGTTCGGATTCAGTTCGGTATTTGGGCGAATCTTTCACGAAGGATTCGGGGGTACGGCCGAATCCAAAATAGTGGATTCGGTGCATCCCTAATTGATGATTAGATTTTCCCAAAAATTTGGTTTGCAGGAAAAAAATCAGAATTTCACGATTTTTTTCAGATTTTCACCCGAAAACTCAATTTTTGTATGTTTTTTTTTTTTTTCAGAAAACGCCGAAATCTTCGGGGTATTGCACTAAACCCAGCGCACATCAAAAAATCATCATCGGGACTTCTCCCATTGACTTATATGCAACCTCGACAGGTCTGGGATGGCGGATTTTCTGATTCCGATTTTTCCATCCTTGGGGTATAATAAATTCCCAAAAAATTTGTGATTTTTTTAAAAGTCCGAATTTAGACTAAAAAAATCACAAATTGTTCGGGATTTTTGCATTCGGAGTTTAGTAAATAACCCCCTAAGTCATTGATGTGTGTCCTGTGAAGATTATTACAGGTATGGGATCCATTATCCAGAATGCTCAGGTCTGCTAAAAATCAACATTAAACAGATGCTGGCACCAGAAATTAAGCTTTTTTTAAAAATCAGAAGCTATAACTGACAGGTTAAGGAGGGACATTCAGGCTGGCAAAACTGTCAGGTTTAGAAACTTCAAATAACAATTACTTACAAAAGCAAAACTATCAGCTGAGAATGATCAACATAACCTATAGGTAACTTTTAACGTACGTTTATATTTTGAAGAGTAGTTTTTTAGTGTCAAAATCCCGTTAAACCAATAGGTTTGACTTATAACCAATATACATTTATGCTGCTTATTTAACATCAGGTACAAGGTACCTGAGATAAAGGATCTTAGAGTTAGAATTATTTGCTTAAAATGGAAAGAGAGAGAGAGACGTAAGCAGTTGTGCGTTGAAGATAATCCTTACATTTTGACCAGTTGTAATAAGGGTTTTTTTTTAGTTTCTCTTTATTTTAACAATAAATCATATTCAAATCAAACATTGCAGACAATTGTTTTGTCGGCGTATAAGCTGTAGCGTTAATGGTCAAATGCAGATTTATTGTCATGCAATCGGAATACACTTTTAGATTTTTAAGACTGAAAAATCAAATTAGAGTGGCAGCTGTTGAGCTGACCAAACTTAAAGCCTTTTCATGTAAAGCTTGCTTTCTCTGGGAAGTGATACAATAGCTTTATGCATCAAATATACTAAGATTTTATTACTTTTAGTTGGCAAATGTCTGTCTGTGCATTATTAGTACAACAATTTGATCAAATAGCAAATCCTGTCCCTGACAATTTCAAATTCCAATATGTATCCAGGGCCTGAACTAGAGGTAGGCAGGAGAGGCAGAAGAGGCAGCTGCCTAGGGCGCAACGATTGGGGGGCGCTGGGCAGCTACCTCTTCTGCCTACTCCTATACCGGACCTGGCACTAGACTTGCACCCGACAATGTCCCTGCCATGACAATGGCGAGGCCACATAGGCCCGGGACGTGCTGCTCCCCAATGCTCCGGCGTTGCACGCCAGGGCTCTTGCGCCTGCGTGAGGTAGTGCGCCCAGCAAATCTGGCGCTGTCCATTCCCTATTGAAATCACATGTGCAGGGATTTTTGGGGTTTGGAGGATGCAGTCTAAGGTGGCAGTTGATACAAAGTAACAGTAGTCAGCCAGCTCAGCAAAGTAGTCAGAAAGATCAGCAGAAGTGTAGGGGGCTAGGCTTAGGGAACTGTCAGAAACTAGGGATGCACCGAATCCAGGATTCGGTTCGGGATTCGGCCAGGATTTGGCCTTTTTCAGCAGGATTCGGATTCAGCTAAATCCTTCTACCTGGCCGACAGTGGAGTAACTAGATGCTACTGGGCCCCACAGCAAATTAATTTTAGGGCCCCCAACATTTCCAGAGGTTGTCCTGTTTTACCAATATATATTGACATTTCTCATTAATTAGGGCTTCATAGGCCCCCTATACCTCCTGGGCCCCCCTGCAGCCGCAGGGTCTACTTCCTCTGTAGTTACGCCCCTGCTGGCCGAACCAAATCCGAATGACTTTTTGTCATAAAACAAGGAAGTAAAAAATGTTTTCCCCTTTCCACCCCTAATTTGCTTATGCAAATTAGGATTCGGATTTATGTATTTGGCCAAATCTTTCGCAAAGGATTCGGCCAAATACAAAATAGTGGATTCGGTGCATCCCTATCAGAAACCATAAAAATCATGAAAAGTCTGCATATTTTTTAATTGATATATTGCAAAGTTGTTTGAAATTATGTTTACTTTTCAAAAAGCTTAAGTTATGTTTTTGTGGAGTTCCCCTTTAAGGAACAGGCATTTCTACAACCTAGTTCTGCAGTCAAGCACAGCAAAACTGTATGAAAACAAAAAAAAAAGAAGAAGAAAGAGACCTGTTGGGATTATTTAATGTTTAAATGTTGCAGTAGAGTGATCCACATTACATAAAGACTCATTAACTGGAAAACCCCGGGTCCCAAGCATTAGAGAAAATAGGGTCCTCACCTAGATTTTAATACATCATGAAACTTAACAAACTTTAATTTGATAGTTTTTTTTTTTTATGTTTTAAATATCATTCATCTTGTGCTACAGACAATATACAGGAATAAAGTTCCAGTGTCAAACTGGTTATGAACTGATCAAATGTAGTGGGGGCCCAGCTGCACAGGCTAATGAGTCTTCAGCCAAGAGGAACAGAAAATATTGTGTTTTAAGAATTACAGGGCAACCCTTTTGAAAGGGTGATACCTTTATTGGCTAACTAAGATAATCATAACAAGCTTTCAGAACATTTTAGTTCCTTTTTCAAGGCAATCAGCTTTCAAAAGTGTTGCCCTGTAACATGTTTACTGGCTGTCACTGTACAACAACTTTACCTGTATTTAGGGGCATATTTATCAAGGGTCGAATTTCGAATTGAAAAAACTGAAATTCTAATTAAAAAAGACCAACCGAAATAAAGTCGAATTTTTTTTGGTCGAATAGGTCCGTTTTCGATCGAACAGGTCCGTATTTGGCTGAATTTGAATTGTATGAATCGAAGAAATAGCGCATTCGATTGAATTCAATTTGATTCCCCCAAAAAAATTTGATTTTTCAAACTCCACCAATTGACTCCAGATAGGTTCTAGGAGGTCCCCCATAGGCTAAAACTGCAATTCAGCAGGTTTTAGATGGTGAATGGTTGAATTTTTAAGGAGACAATACATGATAAATTCCGATATTAGAATTTTCTAATTTCTAGGATAGGAAATGATAGGAATCTCACAATAATTGCCCTTCACATTGGAGCTTCCCCCATAAACTGTTTGAGTCCCCATGGTTTGGGACCTTTCTCTTTAACACATTGAAAGCTGATAAATCGATCTCGGCTCATAGGAGATTTCCTAAATCTTTTAGAAGCCTCAATGCCACAATGACCAAATGGTAGAATTGCACACAAACCTCTTATAACTAAGAGAAGCAGGTCTTGTTAATATCAAGGAAGGATTTGTTTTAAACCAAAAAGCTGTTGGCAACTACAATTACCATTCACAGGCAAATTCAATGACTATAAAGTGAAACGGCAACATTAATAATAATGATTCACTTCTCTAGGCTGTAGTCTTTTTAGCTGTTCATTATTAATCAGGATGGTGGCAGGTACATGACACATAGATATAAGCTTTCCCTGACTTTATGGGAAGTTCAGGGAGTTCTGGGAGCCGGACATGCTGGCATAGGGAATACTGCTGTTTCTGGCTGTGGGATCTATCACATTCCTGGGTTTAAATTCTGACTCCCAATCTTCTTTTTCTTCCTTAACAAGCTGCCCTAGATTGTGATGCAGAATTTCTTCTTGGCTAAACTGTTTTTCCTTTGGAAAAAAAAAAAACAGAATGGAAACGAATGTTATAATGTTTCATGTTGGTTACCATGCTTTTTAAAGCATTTAAATACAGTAGCAGATTGAACCCAATAACCTCCACAGCATGATTAGATCATATGGTATGAATAAAATATAAAGGTATGGGATCCTATATCCTGGTATCCAGAAAGCTCCATGGAAAGACCATTCCCCCATAGACTCCATTGTATCCAAATAATTAAAATGTGTTTCTTTTCTCTGTAATAATGATACAGTACCTTGGTCCTAACTAAGATATGATTAATCCTTATTGGAGGCAAAACCAGCCTGTTGGGGTTATTTAATGCTTAAATTAGTTTTAAGTAGACTTAAGGTATGAAGATCCAAATTACAGAAAGATCCATTATATGGAAACCCCCAGGTCCAGAGCATTCTGGATAACAGGTTCCTGTATTAATGTTATCATTTATTTAGGTCAGAAAACATCAGCAATCCTTATATCATCCCCTCACTCATTAAATCTGGCATGTATTATATATTCCCGTATTCTCGTTGAAGGCCCTGTTTGTAACTTTTTATGGAGATGTTGTAGATGCAAAGTTGTATGACAATAACAGAGTAAATCTAATCATTGGTTGAATATTTTCATGTTTATATATCAAAATGTGTGAATTGGTGAGGACAATTCAATTTCACAGGAGCATATAGCTTATGGGAAACACTTTAGGAGAGCCAAGAATATTTATCTACATGCACTGATTGACATTTAATGTTTTATGTATGTGAGATGTATTTGTCAACAAAATGCACTTTGCTACCTATATATATATATATATATATATATATATATATATATATATATATATATAGTCCAAATAGTTCAGCACTCCACTACTCCACATGAGTGACCCAGGTGCTACCGTCCAAAGCTGCATCCAAAATCCAAAAAAAGTGAGTTGCACACTGGGAACTTTTGTTTAGTTTAAAAAGTTCATTCTATTAAATATAAGTTAAAAAATAGGTCAACGTTTTGGTCTGTTCCTGAGACCTTTATCAAGACCATTAACACGCCAGGAACAGACCGAAACGTTGACCTATTTTTTAACTTATATATAATAAAATGAACTTTTTAAACTAAACAAAAGTTCCCAGTGTGCACCTCACTTTTTTTGGATTTTATATATATATATATATATATATATATATTCCCAACTATAGTCAGGTGATCCACTGGTGTCTAGTAAAAGGGCAGCCAAGTATGGAGGTTTACTTTGAAAGCAGCAAGTTAAGTTGCAGGTAAAACCAAGTCCCTTTGTAAAATGTATAATGAAGCAATAGAATTCTTAATGAATCAGATAAAATTGAGCGTAGGACTGGCCAGATGTGGGATGACTTTGACGTAGTTGGCCAGCTTAAATATATTGCAATATATGGACAAACAATCCCTGTTTTGTTTAAAGGGTAAGGCATTTTTTAGTAGCAGTATGCACAAAATGTCGCTGTCTTAAATATATTGATAATGGGTTGAGTGCAGAGGACTCTTGTATTTGACTATATGTATTTTGTGGTCACACCCTCATTGCACCCCCGCCTAATTGTTTTAAAAAATAGTGGTGAGCACAACTTTCCCTTGTTTGTTATAGTTTATACAGGAGCAGTGACCAGCTCCATGTTGTAGCTCCCACCCTTCCCAACTATAGTCAGGTGATCCCACTGGTGTCTAATAAAAGGGCAGCCAAGTATGGAGGTTTACTTTGAAAGCAGCAAGTTAAGTTGCAGGTAAAACCAAGTCCCTTTGTAAAATATATAATGAAGCAATAGAATTCTTAATGAATCAGATAAAATTGAGCGTAGGACTGGCCAGATGTGGGATGACTTTGACGTAGTTGGCCAGCTTAAATATATTGCAATATATGGACAAACAATCCCTGTTTTGTTTAAAGGGTAAGGCATTTTTTAGTAGCAGTATGCACAAAATGTCGCTGTCTTAAATATATTGATAATGGGTTGAGTGCAGAGGACTCTTGTATTTGACTATATATATATATATATATATATATATATATATATATATATATATATATATATATATATATATATATATATATATATATAGCCAAACCATCATTATTATTATATCATTATATCATACAATTACATTCTTGACTATTCCATGCCTTCTACTTTGTTGCAATTGTCTGGGAAGCCCTCTCTTGTTTCAGAAGGATAATAACCCCATGCACAATGTTTTCATATACAACTGGTTTGTAAAGATGCCAGTAGAAGAACTCAGGGTCAGACTGGGGTAACATATAAAATCCCGGTGGGCCCTGTTCCTGCTTGGCCACTGGGGTAACATAAAAAATCCTGGTGGGTTCTGGTCCTGCTTGGCCCTCTAGACTAGTCCTGCTGCCACCCTCCAATGTGTTACTTGCCACCTGTCCAGCAGTGCTGAAGGAGAGGGTGCCTTGGCTAAGATGGGCAGCCAGGGGTGGTAGGTGGACAGCAGTTGATGAGGTGGGAGGTTGATGTGATACGGACGTTGGCCCAAGGAACACTGGAAGGACTTGACTGGCCTTAACCTTAACCCAAACCCAACCTTAACCTAACCTTAACCCAACACTTGTGGGTTGAATTGGAAAGCCAATGCAAGCTAGACCTGATCAGCCAGCATCAGTACTCAGGCTCTTAGGTAACTTGGAAATAAATTCCACTAACAATATTCCAGCATCTAATAGAAAGCCTTCCTAGAAGACTAGTGGACAAAGGCTGTTTAATCAGCAAAGAAAGAAGCACATTTTTTATTACTACCCTTAGTTTTGGAATGAGATGTTGGATAGACAGGTGTACATACTGTTTTTGCCATATAGAGTAAATAAAATGGTATACTTTTATTATATCAATAAAAAACTCATTCTGTTTCTATACAGTATACCAAACAGAAACATAATTCAGATATTTACTTTCACAATGTTGTTCTGTTTGCTGTCCACAAGGTTCGTCTGCTTCATTCGATTTGTTTCCATTGACTCTAATTTCATCTGTACGGACTCGATTTTTCTCATGATTCCACTGATGGAGAATTCAAGTTGCTGCAACCGCTTCAAAAATCTAGGACACAGTCATACATAAGAAGTTAAGTTATGTGGGTTTGTTTGTGCACTGAGGACTGGGATAGCTAAACATTTTAAACAAGAACATTGAAGTAAAAATTGTCTTGGCACAGCATCCACATGCACCTGTAAACAGTAAATGGGTGCAGCGGTGTGGTAGGTAAAGGATGTGGGCAGGGCAGCCATCAGGGGGGGACAGGGGGGAGAGTTGTAGGGGGCCCGAGGGTAAGGGGGGCCCAACCACGCCATACTTACTTGATTAGCCGGGCCCCCATCTTTCTGAGAGCTGCTGACTTCGGGAAGGCATGGACGTTTAAGGGGCCCTGGCCACCAATTTCATTATAATGTGTGGGGGGGGGGGGCTGGCCACCAATTTTTTATTCTCATGTGGGGTGGGGGCCCTGGCCACAAATGTTTTTTATGGGGGGCCCTGACCACCAATATCTTTTTATTTTTTTTAATATGTGGGAACCCTAGCCACCAATATTTTTTTGTTTTTTTACTGCGTGGTGTGGGGCGGACCTGTGGGGTGGGGAGGACGGACCTGTAGGTGGGGCTTGCGGTGGGCGCAGCTCAGGGGGCCCAGGAAATTTTGTCGTATGGGGCCCTGTGATTTCTGATGGCGGTCCTGGAAGTGGGCACTGGGCAGAGCTGGAGGTTTGCTAGTTACTAGTGGCATATCTATAGAGGGGGGGAGTGGGTGACGTTGGGTCGGGAGTGGGTGGGATCAGGGGAGGGGGCAGAGGCAGGAAGTGGGCAGAGGCAGGAAGTGGGCAGAAGGATGGGGATTAGAGTGTGCCAGGCCCCTCTGAAGATTGTTTTGCAGGGGGGCCTGGCACTCTCTAGTTACGCCACTGCAAATTACATTTCAGCATCATAGTGATTAACACTATTGATATATGTAATAGGTGATTATGGCATCGGGAATATCAGTAATGTCTCCATGACAGTCTTGTAGAGGCTGTTTCTTTCAAAAGGATTGTATATAATAATATATAGATATATAATAATAATATCATATTGGAATATATACTGTATGAATGGAGCATTTTCAGTGGTATTTGTGTTACTGGCCCATTATTAAGGGACCTTTATGGTTCTGCTATCTATGCTTTTATGTTTTTTTTCCCTTTGTGGTCACTTACATTTCAAACTCATCTTGTGACACCCAGCTCCCTTTAGAAGAAAGGTCATTCTTCATATCATCTAAATTGACTTCTTCCTCTAGTCTCTTGTTCCTGAAGGATCTTCCCAAATTCTCAATTTCAGCATTTAGAGCCACCTACAGAGGTACATATAAGTTTATGTGTGGAACAGCAGATAAAGCAAAGTACTGTTTCTTTAAAACCCACATGCAACTTTGAACTTCTTCAGTGAATTCAGAGACAGTCACATCATCACATCACCCAGTTCAGTGGTTTTAAAACTTTGCTTTATAAATTAAAGGGATCCTGTCATCGGAAAACATGTTTTTTCCAAAACGCATCAGTTAATAGTGCTACTCCAGCAGAATTCTGCACTGAAATCCATTTCTCAAAAGAGCAAACAGATTTTTTTATATTCAATTTTGAAATCTGACATGGGGCTAGACATTTTGTCAATTTCCCAGCTGCCTCTGGTCATGTGACTTGTGCCTGCACTTTAGGAGAGAAATGCTTTCTGGCAGGCTGCTGTTTTTCCTTCTCAATGTAACTGAATGTGTCTCAGTGGGACATGGGTTTGAGTGCTGTTCTTAGATCTACCAGGCAGCTGTTATCTTGTGTTAGGGAGCTGCTATCTGGTTACCTTCCCATTGTTCTTTTGTTTGGCTGCTGGGGGGGGAAGGGAGGGGGGAAGGGAGGGGGGTGATATCACTCCAACTTGCAGTACAGCAGTAAAGAGTGATTGAAGTTTATCAGAGCACAAGTCACATGACTTGGGGCAGCTGGGAAATTGACAGTATGTCTAGCCCCATGTCAGATATCAAAATTGAATATAAAAAAATCTGTTTGCTCTTTTGAGAAATAGATTTCAGTGCAGAATTCTGCTGGAGCAGCACTATTAACTGATTCATTTTGAAAAATTTTTTTTTCCCATGACAGTATCCCTTTAAGTATATAGTCCCATTATGTTAAACAAGAGCTTAATATAAAAGAATTTGGTCTGTTGTCTCTATCAGATGGATTATGGAGTTATGGGCATTTTACAATTCCTAATACCAACATATGGGGACCTTATCCATCTCAACCACCTTAAGGGTGGTGGCAGACTTGGCTACTGGGGGAAAACAGTCGCCCAGCGACAAATCGCCTTTTTTCGGGCGACTAATCTCCCCTAAATGCCTTCCCGGCGGCTAGAATATAAATCTCCGACGGGATGGCATTCGGAACGCTTTGTTTTCCGAAGTCGCCCGAAGTTGCCTCACGAGGAAACTCCGGGTGACTTCGGAAAGCCATCCCCGTGGCAATTTACATTCTAGCCAATGGGAAGGCATTTAGGGGAGATTAGTTGCACGAAGAAGAGGCGATTTTCTATTACCTGTCCTGCCTATGTTACAGCTCCCAATTGGTACCATTGGCACCAATATATCACATTTGCAACTGAAATGTATTTGTATTAAAAACCATCAATTTGATAGTATGTATGAGTATGTGTATGAGCCCCTCATGAGTACTGAGTGTGATAACTCCATAGCACAACTTAACAATGTGGACTCCTTTATTAAATCCACAGTTTGGTTTGTGCTCTCTCTCTCTCTTTGTGCTCTCACCCTTCTTTCCTCTAAGATTTGTTTCATTCTCTGCTGTTCCTCCTCATCAAGAATCCTATTACCGTCCTGATCAAAGTTGGAAAATGCTGCAGAGATTTCATGGTCATCGTGGCCCATCCTGTAGAACAAAAAATACCTTTTATTTCCTTATTTTCCTTCTCATGAGGCAACTTCGGGCATCTTTGGAAGACGAAGCACTCCGAGTGCCATCCCGCCGGCGATTTTCATTTTAGCCGGTAGGAAGGCAGGGGAGACAGTTCGGGGAGATTAGTTGCCCCGAAGAAAAGGAGATTTGTCGCCGGGTGTCTAATCTCCCCGAATCTGCCTGTGTGTCCTGACCCTAAAAGTAACTTTGGACCCCCTCATTAGAGGGCCCCTGGGAGAAAGAAAATATTTAAAAGCACAAAGGATATATTTTATTGAGTAACAATGGTTATAACCAATGGTAGTTCAAAAGCAGTTGTATTTGAACTACAAAAGCATCTCCCAGAATTGTAACCCTTAGCCTTTCTATATAGAACTCGCCATTCTTCTTTACCTACAAAGCTGCTGCAGATGAAGGATGTAACTACTAGCACTGTGGATTTTACTTCTCTGGGGTTGTTCTATGATCCATGTCATACTGCCTGTTAACTGCAAGCATGGCAAGATCAAAGGTCCTAGCTGGTAAGGTATGAAAATATTGAAGAGAAATTACCACTATAAATGTCATTATGAAGTATCGTATATAATAGATAAGTTAAGTAGGTACATGTATTACACAAAGAGGGAAAAGCATAATAAATAATTAGTACTTCGTACTCAGTGGCGTAACTACCAGGGGAGCAGGGGGTGCAATTAGACCAGGGCCCGCACCCCCGCAGGGCCCCCCGGCAGATCGCACCCCACTGTAGTGGGGTAGGGGGGCCCCATCTGCATGGCCCGCACCAGGGCCCTCCCCCACCTAGTTATGTTACTGTTCTTACTAGTACTAAGACTAGAGGCCTATGGAACATGGGGCCAAATATGACACTGCAGCAATATAATGGGGTCATTCTATGAAAAGGAAACATCTAGTGGTTAGTGGGTTTTAGCTAAACAATTTGCTTTTACAGTAACTTTGTGGGCCATCTGCACCTGGGATTTTTGGCTTTGAAGGACAAAACCAAGGAATCAACGAGACTCTATAGGTCTTACTGTTACACGTATAACCTGTAGCATTTAGCAACCTTTCTTAGTAAACTTACTCTCGTAAACTGTTCTTAAACTCTTCAAATTTCAGCTCTTTTGTGCTATTTTGCAGAGCTTTTTGTACATCAGAAATCCTTTCTTTTTTCAGTTTTAGCTTCAGTAAGGTCTTCTTGTAGCCCTAGAAAGAAAAAATGCAAACAAACTACATTTGTAGGACCTGAATTAATGGGGTTATTTATCAAAGTCCGATTTTATCTCAACATTTTCTGCTACAAACTCAGATCAAATCCGCTCAGGTTTTTTTACGCTTATTTATTATTACATTTTCCCAAAAAATTGCTTTGCGGGAAAAAAAAAATCAGATTTTCATTATTTTTTCAGATTTTTCACCTGAAAATTTAGATTTCTAGTGCTTTTTTGCCTGAAAATGTTGGGGTATTGCACAAAACCCATCGCATAACAAAAAATCATTGGGACTTATATGCAACCTCGACAGTTCTGAGACGCCGGATTTTTAATTCGGTCTGACTTTTCCATCCTCCAGGTTTAATAATTTCCGAAAGATTTGTGATTTTTTAAAATTTCAATTTTATCTAAAAAAAAAATCACGAATTCTTCAGGTTTTTTGCATTCAGAGTTTAGTAAATAACCCCCTAAATGTATGTTTTAGAAAAACAAAAATAGCAGATATGTAGATCAGATAACACAAGGTCAGTGTTGCTCAATATAGAAAGAGAAATCCAAGCACTCAAGGAAGATATATGTCCAAGGACAAAACAGATTTCACCAATCACTGCAAATCCCAAGAGGATAACTACTCAGAAGCCTTATGGAAACAGCTAAAGTCAGTTTTAAAGTTAGACTAAATCACAGCCAGAGGAAGAGAAGAGCACCGGTATTTGTTGTAGAGATAAAAATGGATGCTACCTGCCATGGTGCAGGCATCCTGCATAGTAGTCCACATTTTTGGGGGATATTTGCCATGGAAGGTTAACCTAGTGCTTTCCATTCATATAATGGTGATGACCAAAGTCCTTTGTGTGCCATTACACATACACAGGAATTAGTGGAGTGCCCATATTAATTATTGATATTAATGTGGATTAAATGAGACATCTTGTGCAACAAACAGGAATGTTACAGGGCATTATATTATTCCAAATATCGGAGGAAGGTGCTGAGTATTACTATACTAGTCTTGCCCATCTGTTCCCCAGGGGAGGGGGCAGCACATTGCACTTTAGTAACGGAACCGATTATCAACTAGGTAGACCTGGTAGGGAAGTGATTCATGTCTTTGTTTGGGAAAATGCAGGGCTGTGTTTGACTATTAGGGATGTAGCGAACGTCGGAAAAAAAGTTCGCGAACATATTCGCGAACTTGCGCAAAAACGCGAGCGGTTCGCGAACGGTTCGCGAACCCCATAGACTTCAATGGGAAGGCGAACTTTAACATCTAAAAAAAAAATTTCTGGCCAGAAAAATGATTTTAAAGTTGTTTAAAGGGTGCAACGACCTGGACAGTGGCATGCCAGAGGGGGATCAAGGGCAAAAATGTATCTGAAAAATCTGCCTGTGTGTGCTTGGAAGAGATAGTGTAGGGGGAGAGCTGTTAGTGATTTCAGGGACAGATGATAGTAAGTTTGCTGGCTAGTAATCTGCTTGATACTGCTCTGTATTGGAGGGACAGAAGTCTGCAGGGATTTGAGGGACATTTTAGCTTAGGTAGCTTTGCTGGCTAGTAATCTACTGTTCTCTTTAAACAACTGCCATACGTTGACCTTGTAGGCATTGTTTGCCCAGTTTTTTTGGACGCAGCCACTGAGCACAGTTGCCAGAAAAAATATGCCATATAAATGCTGAAAATAGTCATTTTTCGCCATACGTTGACCTTGTAGACATTGTTTGCCCAGTTTTTTTGGTTGCAGCCACTGAAGCACAGTTGCAGAAAATATGCCATATAAATGCTGAAATAGTCATTTGCCATCTGACTTGTACATTGTTGCCAGTTTTGGTGAGCAATGAAGCCAGTCAGAAAAATTGCATAAATGCTGAAATAGTCATTTTTTGCCATACGTTGACCTTGTAGGCATTGTTTGCCCAGTTTTTTTGGTCGCAGCCACTGAAGCACAGTTGCCAGAAAAAATATGCCATATAAATGCTGAAAATAGTCATTTTTTGCCATATACGTTGAGTCAACGTATGGCAAAAAATGACTATTTTCAGCATTTATATGGCATATTTTTTCTGGCCTCTGTGCTTCAGTGGCTGCGGCCAAAAAACTGGGCAAACAATGCCTACAAGGTCAACGTCGTTGACCTTGTAGGCATTGTTTGCCCAGTTTTTTTGGCGCAGCCACTGAAGCACAGAGGCCAGAAAAAATATGCCATATAAATGCTGAAAATAGTCATTTTTTTGGTCGCAGCCACTGAAGCACAGTTGCCAGAAAAATTATGCCATATAAATGCTGAAAATATGCATTTTTTTGGTTGCAGCCACTGAAGCACAGAGGCCAGAAAAATTATGCCATATAAATGCTGAAAATATGCATTTTTTTGGTTGCAGCCACTGAAGCACAGAGGCCAGAAAAATTATGCCATATAAATGCTGAAATATGCATTTTTTTGGTTGCAGCCACTGAAGCACAGAGGCCAGAAAAATATGCCATATAAATGCTGAAAATAGTCATTTTTTTGGTCGCAGCCACTGAAGCACAGTTGCCAGAAAAATTATGCCATATAAATGCTGAAAATATGCATTTTTTTGGTTGCAGCCACTGAAGCACAGAGGCCAGAAAATTATGCCATATAAATGCTGAAAATATGCATTTTTTTGGTTGCAGCCACTGAAGCACAGAGGCCAGAAAAATTATGCCATATAAATGCTGAAAATATAAATTTTTTTGGTTGCAGCCACTGAAGCACAGAGGCCAGAAAAATTATGCCATATAAATGCTGAAAATATGCATTTTTTTGGTTGCAGCCACTGAAGCACAGAGGCCAGAAAAATTATGCCATATAAATGCAGAAAATATGCATTTTTTTGGACGCAGCCACTGAAGCACAGTTGCCAGAAAAAATATGCCATATAAATGCTGAAAATAGTCATTTTTTGCCATACGTTGACCTTGTAGACATTGTTTGCCCAGTTTTTTTGGTTGCAGCCACTGAAGCACAGAGGCCAGAAAAAATTAAACCAGTAGGGTTTGCACCCTAGTTTGTAACGGTGGCGGAGGGAGGAGGAGGACGCTAAAGGACAGCTGTGTGTGGAGTCATGAGGCTTGAAGAGAAGGACAGCTGCATAGAAGTCAGAACAAGTCTTCCGGCGTGCAGTAACCCTCCGAGATCCACCCCTCATTCATTTTAATAAAGGTCAGGTAATCGACACTTTTGTGACCTAGGCGAGTTCTCTTCTCAGTTACAATCCCTCCTGCTGCACTGAAGGTCCTTTCTGAGAGCACACTTGAGGCTGGGCAAGACAAGAGGTTCATGGCAAATTGTGACAGCTCTGGCCACAGATCAAGCCTGCGCACCCAGTAGTCCAGGGGTTCATCGCTCCTCAGAGTGTCGATATCTGCAGTTAATGCCAGGTAGTCCGCTACCTGCCGGTCGAGGCGTTCTTTGAGGTGGATCCAGAAGGGTTGTGGCGCTGCCTTGGACAGAAAAACATTTGCATGTCTGACGTTACAGACTGGCCAAAGGGCTTTGTCCTTGCAGGTGTGCTCGTGGCAGGATTACTGGCACCTCTGCCCCTGGAATGTTGATGTTCCTGAAGTGACATCACCCTTAAAAGCATTGTACAACATGTTTTGCAGGCTGGTTTGTAAATGCCGCATCTTTTCGGACTTGTGGTATGTTGGTAACATTTCGACACTTTATGCTTGTACCGAGGGTCTAGTAGCGTTGCGACCCAGTACAGGTCCTTCTCCTTAAGCCTCTTGATACGGGGGTCCTTCAACAGGCATGACAGCATGAAAGACCCCATTCTCACAAGGTTGGATGCAGAGCTATCCATCTCCGCTTCCTCATTATCAAGGACTGCATCATCCACGGTCTCCTCCCCCCAGCCACGTACAAGACCAGGGGTCCCCAAAAGGTCACCACTAGCCCCCTGGGAAGCCTGCTCCTGTTGGTCCTCCTCCTCCTCCTCCACAAAGCCACCTTCCTCCTCTGACTCCACTTCTGGCACCTCTCCCTGCGTTGCAGCAGGTGCCTGGGTTCGTTCTGGTGATTCCGACCAGAAATCGTGCGCTTCCAGCTCCTCGTCACGCTGGTCTACAGCCTCATCTGTCACTCGTCGCACGGCACGCTCCAGGAATAAAGCGAAGGGTATTAGGTCGCTGATGGTGCCTTCGGTGCGACTGACCATATTTGTCACCTCTTCAAAAGGTCGCATGAGCCTGCAGGCATCGCGCATAAGCACCCAGTAACGGGGGAAAAAAATCCCCAGCTGTGCAGATCCAGTCCTACCACCCAGTTCAAAAAGGTACTCGTTGACGGCCCTTTGTTGTTGCAGCAGACGTTCCAACATAAGGAGCGTTGAATTCCAGCGAGTCTGGCTGTCAGAAATCAAACGCCTGACTGGCATGTTGTAGCGCTGCTGAATGTCAGCAAGGCGTGCCATGGCTGTGTAGGAACGTCTGAAATGGGCCGACACCTTTCTGGACTGGGTGAGAACGTCCTGGAATCCTGGGTACTTGGAGACAAAACGTTGGACTATTAAATTTAACACATGTGCCATGCAGGGCACATGTGTTAAATTGCCTAGTCTCAACGCTGCCAACAGATTGCTTCCATTGTCACACACCACTTTTCCGATCTGCAGTTGGTGTGGGGTCAGCCACCGATCGGCCTGTGACTGCAGAGATGACAGGAGTACAGATCCGGTATGGTTTTTGCTTTCCAGGCACGTCATCCCCAAGACAGCGTGACAACGGCGTACCTGGCACGTCGAATAGCCTAGGGGGAGCTGGGGGTGCACAGGTGTGGAGGAGGAGAAGGAGGACCCAGCAGCAGAGTAAGAAGAAGAAGAAGACGAGGTAGAGAGCGATGGAGGAGTAGAGGTGGTGGCAGAACCGCGTGCAATCCGTGGCGGTGACACCAACTCCACTGTTGTTGTTGAGCTACCCATTCCCTGCTTCCCAGCCATTACCAAGTTCACCCAGTGGGCAGTGTAGGTGACATACCTGCCCTGACCATGCTTGGAGGACCATGCGTCAGTAGTCATATGGACCTTTGGCCCAACACTAAGTGACAGAGATGCGGTAACTTGGCTCTGCACATGTTGGTACAGGTGTGGTATTCCCTTTTTAGAAAAAAAATTGCGGCTGGGTACCTTCCACTGCGGTGTCCCAATTGCTACAAATTTGCGGAAGGCCTCAGAGTCCACCAGCTGGTATGGTAAAAGCTGGCGGGCTAAGAGTGCAGACAAGCCAGCTGTCAGACGCCGGGCAAGGGGGTGACAGTCAGACATTGGCTTCTTACGCTCAAACATGGCCTTCACAGAAACTTGGCTGGTGGCAGATGACTGGGAATGGGAACAGGTGGTCAAGGTGGAAGGCGGAGTGGAGGGTGGTTCAGACGGGTCAAGGAGAGCAGAGGTAGAGCAGTAAGATGCTGGACCAGAAGGAGTGTGGCTTTTAGTTTGCCTGTTGCCTTTGAGGTGTTGCTCCCAAAGTGCTTTGTGCTTGCCGCTCATGTGCCTTCGCATAGAAGTTGTACCTATGTGGCTGTTGGGCTTACCAAGGCTCAGTTTCTGACTGCACTCATTGCAAATTACAATGCTTTTGTCAGAGGCACACACATTAAAAAAATCCCCGCTGCTGACTTTTTGGAAGTGTGCGATCTGGCGGTAACAGTAGAAGTTGGCGGAGTTGGCGGTATTGGCGGCAATGGCGGGTGCGTTGGCCGGCTGAACACAGGTGCCGATACATGTTGTTGCCCTACTGATCCCTGCGGGCTGTCCTCCCTGCTTCTTCTAAGTCTTATTCTCCTACTGCCTCTCTGACTCTCCGTCTCTCCATCTGAACTACCCTCCTCTTGCTCTCTTCTACTAGGCACCCACAAAACATCAATCTCCTCATCATCATTCTCCTCAGATGCATCAATTTCTTCTGACACATCACAGAAGGAAGCAGCAGCGGGGGCCTCCTCCTCATCACTCATTATGTCCATCTCTGTCGTGTTCTCTGCCAGAATTAAATCTGGTGTAAGGTCCTCATCTCCTTCATCTTCTTCTGGCAATAATGGTTGCGCATTACTCAGTTCAAGAAACTCATGGGAAAATAACTCCTCTGACCCCAGTGAAGAAGGGGCACCGGTGGTGGAGGAAGTGTTACGTGGGGTGGCCATAGCAGTGGAGGATGAGGAGGATGTTGTGGTAAAGTTAGAAACGGTAGAGGATGGGGTGTGCTGTGTAAGCCAGTCAACTACCTCTTCAGCATTTTGGGAGTTCAGGGTCATTGGCTTTTTAAAACTGGGCAATTTGCTAGGGCCACAGGATTGCATAGCAGCACGGCCCCTAGCACGGCCTCTGCGTGGCGGCCTGCCTTTGCCTGGCATTATTTTTTAAAAAACAACAACAACAACAAAAACTCAGTTGGTTTTTCTGGAAACGATAATACACACAGCTAGATGGCGGGTTGAAGAAAACAGTGTGCAAATAATGCCTACAAGGTCAACGTATACACTACTACAGCGGTGGATACGGATTACGTAAAATTATTATGGCTGCTTGAAAAAAGTCACTCCGGTGTTTTTTCTGGAGACGGTAATATTATGGATATTTAGACAGAATGTGAACAAGGTCACACAGCTAGATGGCGGGTTGAAGAAAACACTGTGCAAATAATGCCTACAAGGTCAACGTATACACTACTACAGCGGTGGATACGGATTACGTAAAATATATTATGGCTGCTTGAAAAAAGTCACTCCGGTGTTTTTTCTGGAGACGGTAATATTATGGATATTTAGACAGAATGTGAACAAGGTCACACAGCTAGATGGCGGGTTGAAGAAAACACTGTGCAAATAATGCCTACAAGGTCAACGTATACACTACTACAGCGGTGGATACGGATTACGTAAAATATATTATGGCTGCTTGAAAAAAGTCACTCCGGTGTTTTTTCTGGAGACGGTAATATTATGGATATTTAGACAGAATGTGAACAAGGTCACACAGCTAGATGGCGGGTTGAAGAAAACACTGTGCAAATAATGCCTACAAGGTCAACGTATACACTACTACAGCGGTGGATACGGATTACGTAAAATATATTATGGCTGCTTGAAAAAAGTCACTCCGGTGTTTTTTCTGGAGACGGTAATATTATGGATATTTAGACAGAATGTGAACAAGGTCACACAGCTAGATGGCGGGTTGAAGAAAACACTGTGCAAATAATGCCTACAAGGTCAACGTATACACTACTACAGCGGTGGATACGGATTACGTAAAATATATTATGGCTGCTTGAAAAAAGTCACTCCGGTGTTTTTTCTGGAGACGGTAATATTATGGATATTTAGACAGAATGTGAACAAGGTCACACAGCTAGATGGCGGGTTGAAGAAAACACTGTGCAAATAATGCCTACAAGGTCAACGTATACACTACTACAGCGGTGGATACGGATTACGTAAAATATATTATGGCTGCTTGAAAAAAGTCACTCCGGTGTTTTTTCTGGAGACGGTAATATTATGGATATTTAGACAGAATGTGAACAAGGTCACACAGCTAGATGGCGGGTTGAAGAAAACACTGTGCAAATAATGCCTACAAGGTCAACGTATACACTACTACAGCGGTGGATACGGATTACGTAAAATATATTATGGCTGCTTGAAAAAAGTCACTCCGGTGTTTTTTCTGGAGACGGTAATATTATGGATATTTAGACAGAATGTGAACAAGGTCACACAGCTAGATGGCGGGTTGAAGAAAACACTGTGCAAATAATGCCTACAAGGTCAACGTATACACTACTACAGCGGTGGATACGGATTACGTAAAATATATTATGCTGCTTGAAAAAAGTCACTCCGGTGTTTTTTCTGGAGACGGTAATATTATGGATATTTAGACAGAATGTGAACAAGGTCACACAGCTAGATGGCGGGTTGAAGAAAACACTGTGCAAATAATGCCTACAGGGCAAATAATGCCTAAAGGTCAACTTATACACTACTACAGCGGTAGTAAAATAAAAAAAAGTAAAATAAAAAAAAATGAATATTAAAAAAAAAAAATTAAAGTTGGTGCTGCTGAACTACTAGGAGCAGCAGATTAGCACACCAGTCCACTCCCCAACACTGCTAGACTAATAGCACTGGCTCTTATAGTAGTAGTAGTAGTAGTAGTAAACAAAAAAATAAATAAAAGCAGTCCTTACAAGGACTACTGTTATTGCAGCAGTCAGCAGATGAGATCAGAAGCAGGACAGCTGCCCACTGCAGCTACATACAGAGCACTGCAGTAGAAGGTAGATTACTAGCCAGCAAAGCTACCTAAGCTAAAATGTCCCTCAAACCCCTGCAGACTTCTGTCCCTCCAATAACAGAGCAGTATCAAAACGATTACTAGCCAGCAAACTTTCAACTGTCCCTGAAATCACTAACAGGCAGCAGCTCTCTCCCTACACTATCTCTTCAGCACACACAGGCAGAGTGAAAAAACGCTGCAGGGCTTCGGTTTTTATAGGGAAGGGGAGTGGTCCAGGAGAGAGCTTCCTGATTGGCTGCCATGTACCTGCTGGTCTGGGGTGAGAGGGCAAAAAAAAGCGCCAACAATGGCGAACCCAAAATGGCGAACGTCGCGCGACGTTCGCGAACTTCCGGCGAGCGCGAACACCCGATGTTCGCGCGAACAAGTTCGCCGGCGAACAGTTCGCGACATCTCTATTGACTATCCACCTCCTACTGTGCTTAGGGCAGGGTCCGTTAGGACAGGGATTTAGCAAATCTATTGGGAGCTCCAATACAGGGACCATTTAAAAGTTAGCGATCTTTTTTAGCCCAGAGTGAAAGCGAAACACACTATTGAATGTGCTTCTGTGAATACAGGCCAGGAAGAAATAATTGGCTGCATTTTGTCCTGCACTACCCTGCAGTGGAACGCAAAAAAACTGAACACAGGGCAAAATGCCTTGGAGAATAAGCCCTTATGTAGCTCAGTGCTATTTATCCTTTACTCACTTTCATTAAATGAATGCACAACTGACATAGGCGAATCCACTCGTTATACACCATTTAATTGGGCAAATAATCATTTAAACAGTTTCTAGTACAGATCTTGTTAATAGGTACCTGCTTCAGAATGTCAGAAAATTGGAGCTCATCCTTCTGGCTTGAAAGCTCCTCTTTTACTTCAGAATATGTATCATTGATGATAGCCAAAAACATATTCTAAAAGGCAAAAAAAATAAAATAAAGTTCTGTAACTTTTAACAATGTTATGTCCGGATAGAAGATCATGAAAGCTGAACCACATAAGTCTCACAATCAGCTGTGCATGTACCGTGTGTTAAAGGGGACCAGTCACCCAAAAAAATGATTCCAAATCCTATTTTATCATGTTAGTCTAGCAAAATTAACTTTAATTACATTGTATAGGGTTGCCACCTGGCCGGTATTTCACCGGCCTAGCCAGTAAAATACCAGCCAAGACCAGGGCCGGTATTACAAATTTACTGTCAATGTATTAGCAGGTAAATTTGTAATCCCTATTGTTCCGTCCCTGTCCTGCCTCAGGTCCGCCACTTTCCCCTACTCTTCTAATCCAAGGACGCAGTCCTTCCTGTCGAAACACTGTGACTCTGCCCCGGAACAGTATAACCCCGCCCGAAACGTCATAACCCCGTCCCCGGACCAACACAACCCGCCCAGGACCAGCAAAACCCCGCCCCTCTCTGGCCCGCCCCACCCTTACGTCACCAGCCAGTAGGACCAGATCGAAAAGGTGGCAACCCTATATCCATCAGACTGGGAATTCATAATTATAGCAAAGCATATATAAGCTCCCAGCAAGATGGAAAACTCCACTAATGGAAAATATCATGTAGGATGGAAGTTTAAACCCTCAGAAGCAACAGAAATCTCACTCATAATACCATGTCACAACACATCGCTAATGTTCTGGGGTTGTATTCTACTTCTGAAGATACTGTATACACATTTAATATGGCACTACTTACCAATAACACAAAGAATACGAAGAAAACATATGTGACAAAGTAAATAGGTCCTAGTATTCTGTTGGCATTGTCAATGGCATCATAATCAAAATCTCCAAGGATAATCCGGAACTGAGTAAATCTAAAAAAAAATAATGAATGGTCACTTGTCAGCATGTGTTAAATTCCAATAGTAATACCGGATCATGGATGGCAAAGTTTCTTGGTGGGTCTGCTCTCTAAGTTATGAATAAATCCTTTCTAACGAGCAATGTGAAATAATTTGTGGGGGTTCAGGCAGGTAGTGGAGAGAAACCTTCATACCATGCTCCCTTACTCCATGTTTCAAGATATCAGCTACATTCTAAGTACAGAAGGAAAGGAGAATAAAAGGCTGTAGGAGTTGGATGGCCAGGGACAAGCAGTGGAGAGACACTTCCGCATGTTCCCTCACTCCACTCTGTCATGATTTTTTATGGTATTGTTTGTATTACTAAATTACACTGTGTACATAGCAAGTAAGGTCATTCTACCATTTAAAATGTTACTTTTGAATCAATAAATTTATTTTTTTGTTGTAATATTGGTGTGTAGGCAGCCAACTCAGGTCATTGTGCCTGATCATGTCGTTTCAAAAAGAGCCAACACTTTACATTGGGACTGTTTTCAGATAAGCTATTGTTGAGTCGCAACTGGGGATAGCTAGACTTAGATTTTTACTATTGAGTGCTTTTCTCACATGGGAGCATTTTTAGCAATGCAGGTGTCAGGAAGCTGTTACAGTATATTGTTACCTTCCCATTGTCCTGTCGATTGGCTGGGGATGGGAGAAGGATGATACTACTCCAACTTGCAGCGCAGCAGTAAAGAGTGACTTAAGTTTATCAGAGCACAAGTCACATGGCTGAGGGCACCTGGGAAACTAGGCCAGGATTCGGCCAAATCCTTCTGCCAGGGGGAACCGAATCTGAATCCTAATTTGCCTATGCAAATAACGTGACTTTTTGTCACAAAACAAGGAAGTAAAAAATGTTTTCACACCCCACCCCTAATTTGCATATACAAATTACGATTCGGTATTCGGTCAAATCTTTCGCAATGGATTTGAAGGTTCGGCCAAATCCAAAATAGTGGATTTGGTGCATCCCTATGGGAAACTAACATGTCTAGCCCCATGTCAGATTTCAAGATTATTTATTAAAAAAAATCTATATCTCTATTCTGCTGGAGGAGCGTTATTAACTGATGCATTTTGTAAAAAAACATGTTTTCCCATGACAGAATATTTACAAAATAATGTAAATTTGTATGCAATTTTACTATGGTAAACTTACAGCAAAGTAATCTTTCTTTTAAAATCCTTAAATAACCTTGCTACAAATGCCATCAGTGGAGTTCCTGGTGCTCCATACAGTTAAATAGTTAAAGGGGTAGTTCACCTTCAAACACCTAGTTGTTTTCAGATAGATCACCAGAAATAACGACTTTTTCCAGTTACTTTCTATTTTCTACGTGTTACTCTTTTTCTAATATAGAAGTGTAAAGTGTCATTTTTCACCTTCTAAAACAGCTCTGGGAGGGGGGGTCGCCGACCCTGTAAACTGTTCTACATTTAGTTGATACATTTCTTATCTTTGTCCCTGCTAAGTAGACAGGCAGCTGTTAGAATTGATACAATAGTTGCTAATACTCCAGAGATGCTGCTGAAAAATGTTGTGAAATTGTAACAGTTTGGAGTCTGCTCCTGAATTACTGAACTGCCAGACTGAAACCAGAGACACCAGAGACAGGAACATTCAACTTTAAACTTAGATTTTGGAAAAACAGTAAAAAATAAATAATGGAAGGTAATTGAAAAAAGTCTTTATTTCTGGGGAACAATATGAAAACACCTGAGCTGAAAAAAGTGTTTGGAAGGTGAACAACCCCTTTAATGCTTCTCCAAAATCGACAATGGGTCAAGCACAAAGACCCCTTTATAATTGCCACTGGGAACCCACATATTGCCTCACCCATAGGTGTATATATGGGGGCCCATTTACTTAGCTCGAGTGAAGGATTCGAATGGAAAAAACTTTGAATTTTGAAGTTTTTTTTGGCTACTTCGACCATTGAATGTGCTACTTCGACCTTTGATTACGACCTTGAATCAAATGATTCGAAATAAAAATCGTTCGAATATTCAACCATTCGATAGTCGAAGTACTGTCTCTTTAAGAAAAGGGCCCCATAGGCTTGGTTGAACAAAAATCATTCGATCGATGAATTAATATCCTTCGAATCGATTGATATTCGAAGTCGAAGGGTTTAACTTCGACAGTCGAATATCGAGGGTTAATTAACCCTCGATATTCGACCCTAAGTAAATCTGCCCCATAGTGTCAAGAACAAATGTTTTCCAGTGCATTATGCACCTCTTAAAATTTAGGAAATATGCTTTTAAAAATGACCTTTTGTACTGTTCTAATGAAAATGTTCTGAAGGCATCAGTTCCACATACTTACATGCATTTAACGAAAGTGCTAAAGTTTTCCACTTGTGTTCCAAACAGAAGATAGCCAAGTTGGGCGTAGGCAAAAAATACAATGAAGAACATGATAGCAAAGCCCAAAATGTCCTTTGCACAGCGAGCGAGAGTCGAGGAAAGTTGTGTCATTGTCTTATTAAAGCTAATATACTTGAAAATCTGGAAGAAGAAGAATGATTGGACCATGAATGGTCTCACGTTACGCATATCACATAATATTGTTATAGCTAAATATGAACTGATTTTTTTTATTGGTAAATTGGTTTAGTTGTGTCTGTGGCAAATTTTAATAATGAAATGAAATATGTATGCTGTTAGATTTTCATGCTAGTTTATCTCTATTAAAGCGGAAGTAAAGTCTAAAATAGAATAAGGCTAGAAATGCTGTATTTTGTATACTAAACATAAACATGAACTTACTGCACCACAAGCCTAATCAAATAAATGATTTATGCTTTCAAAGTTGGCCACAGGGGGTCCCCATCTTGTAACTTTGTTATACATCTTTGCAAGACCAAGACTGTGCACATGCTCAGTGTGGTCTGGGTTGCTTAGGGATCGTCATAAATTATCAAAACAGCACAAGCCAAATAATATCTGCCAGAAGCCGATACAGCAAGATTAATTTATAATCAGAATATACAGACTGCACTCGGTCCAGTGTTGTCATGTAATCTAATGTGGATTTCATAGTTTTTGTATTGTTTATTTCAAACTTTCTCCAACTCTGCAGAACCAGTGGCTGCAGCAAAATAATCCTCCAAATAGAATCCCAGTTTATCTGTTTAAATCTGGCTCCATGGTCTTTGTCCCTGCAGCTGGAGTTGGAAACAGTAAAGGGGATGTAAAGGCAAAAATAAAATCCAATACAAATCTCTACACAGTCGCTGACTGCTCTTCGGGTAACAAACAAAGCTGCTTAAATTCTGCATGGCTGGGAAGTAAGGGGGTGGCTCCCCCTGCTGTCCATAAGTATGATTGTTTCCCTGCCCAGCAGTTAGGGACCGTCTGACAATTCCTATCCACAGCAGTAAATGAAGGGAGAATTTCACTGCATACAGTCAGGTTTCTTCTAAAAACGGTACACATTTTTTAATTAAAGTATATTGGATATAGGTTTCTTTTTCATTAAAGTAGAAAGTAAAAATGGGATTTTATTTTTTTGCCTTTGCATGCCCTTTAACCAACAATTTGTTTTAATGCTTCTAGCACAAACTAGAGACCGGGAGTGTAACTATAGGGAGAGCAGACCCTGCAGCTGTGGGGGGAACCCGCAGAGGATAGGGGCCAAGTACCAGTGACCCACAATGTCCCACAATCGGTGCTTGCTTGAATAATAAACACTTATAATACAGCTATGATGTGACAGGAATGACAGTGCAGACCTAATACATGGGACACTTACTTTAATCCAAGCAAAGAACAGGTTCACAGCATTCATGTTATTGTACTGAGTCTGCCAAAAAGCCAAGAATTCAAAATCTGCATATATGGTAGGATTTTTTAGCAGAGTTCCCATCAGTCTATTAACCTCCATGGTTCGAAATATGTGAAATCCAATGGCTACAAGAGAGAGCTAAAGAATTGCATTCGTTATTTGCAACAGAGTTTAATTCTATGAGTAAAATGGCAGCTATCCCAAAACAAATGTGTTTAGATGTGTTACCCCATCCCATACAATAATAAAATGGTAGAGTAAGACTAGGCAGTGTCAGCCTTTTCACTATATAACACAAGCTTACCACTGATATTAGTTAACTTTATCACTAATAGAGATTCATAAACGAGTCCAATAAACGCTAAAACATGAGATATAGCTTGGTCACTACTAGATAACCAGACTGGAAAAATATCTGCTTGTCTTGACCTTTGAAATGAAGCAGATCATATATGGGATCCTTATTTAGAAACCCTTTATCCAGATTGGCCTGAATTTTGGAAAGATCATCTACTAATATACTCCATTTTAATCTAATAATTTAAATAATAAATAAATAATCTGTAATAATAAAACATTATCTTGTAGTTGAGCCCAACTAAGATTTAATTAATACTTATACACTCCTATTGGGGTTATTTAATATTTAAATCCTTTAGTAGAGGGTTATTTACTAAACTCCCAATGCAAAAATCACGAAAAATAATATATAAAATCGGAATATATTTGGGAATTTATTAAACCTCGAGGATGGAAAAGTCCAAACAGAAAATCCAGCATCTCAGACCTGTCGAGGTTGCATATAAGTCATCGGGAGAAGTCCCAATTATTTTTTGATGTGCGCTGGGTTTCGGGCAAAAAGCATAAGAAATCTGAGCTTTCGGCTGAAAAATCCGACAAAATTGTGAAAATCGGATGAAAAATCCCAAAAAAACGAAGATTGGATGAAAAATCTGAAAAATAGTGTATATCGGATGAAAAACCCGAAAAAATCATGAAAATCTGATTTTTTTCCAGCAAAGCTAATTTTTGTAAAAATGTAATAATAAATAAGCGTAAAAAATCGAGTGGATTTGATCGGAGTTTATAGCATAAAATATTGAGATAAATTCGGACTAAATAACACCCTTAAAGTATGTTGATCCAAATCTGGAAATCCCCAGATCCCAAGCATTCTGGATAACAGGTCCCATGCGTGAATAGTCCTGTGTTGCTTAGAAGTCTATCCTAACACTTTAAAAAATATATTCTGTAAAGATTAAAAAAATATCCTTACCAGTATCACTATAACATCAAGGATATTCCAAATACTTGTAAAATATCTGAATTTATGAATTCTTAGTTCAAGCATCTCCTCCACAACGTAGTAAAAGATGAACACACAGAAGACGATCTCACAGGCAATAATGAAGTAATCCCATCCCGAGATATATCGAATGAGCTTCACCGTCCGAATCTGCCAAGATGGAAATGCGCCCCCTGTCACAGGGAATTCCACCACAAGCCTAAAAAAACAGCAAGCACTGCTTCACGGTCTCAGAAATACAAAAAATATGTATATCATCCTTTAATAACGTAAAATAAAAAATACAATACTATGGAAAGTGTTTTATATATATTGTTTAACAAACCTCTCTGACTGCAGATATACAATATACATTCGCCATACTGACAATATACATTGTAAGTAGTACCCATAAAACACAATAGATGGTGCTCTAATCAAACAAAATCTATAATTTGAGTAGGTACACTTCTTATGGATCATCCTTTACTATGAGCATTTCGCTCTGTGGGCATCTACCTACTTGCATGAGTATCATTTAGATTGGGCAAGTAAGGAGCTCCAGGGGATACAAGGTATTTCAGAGCCCTATACTTCTCATCTGCAAAAGGTTATTTATCAAGGTCCGAATATCCGAACCTCGAATAATTCATCGTTTTCGGAGCAAAAAATAAAACTACTACGAATTTTTTGAGATTTATTAAATATTGATGGTCTAAACTCAGAATCCGAAACCCTGGCTTCTAAAAGCTCTCGAGGTCCTGTATAAGTCAATGGGGAAGGTCCCAGTGTCTGCTCTGACGTCCGTACCAATATCCGATGATTTTGGGGTTTCTGAGCAAAAAACTCCAAAAAAATCATAGTTTTGTCCAAACAATCCTGAGTTTTCGGGGAAAGCTCCGAAGTTTGCCCGACCCTATTTTTTTGGCCTTTTTTCTTCATAAATAAGGTCTATTCGGGAATTCGGAGTTGCTCGGATTTCTAACTGAGATAAATTCGGATCTTGAGAAATAACCCCTTTAGTATAGGGCAAGTGTAGGGTTGTGCGAGCTGTTCTCTTCACCTTACTGAATCTTCTGTCTCACACAAGGCACAGAGCATATTTTATATTTCACTAAAGCTAGACTCAAGTTCTGTCCAATAGTGTTCCAGAGTCTAACCCTTTGTAATTCAGCCCTATGAGCTCCCTTAGATCATAGATAATACTATAATAATAGGGCCCATTTACAATGCTCCACACAACGTGCAAAAAAAGGCTGCATTTGTTCATTTTTTTTGCACATTGCCCACTGCTGAGAGACAGTGTCCAAATAGCCACAGGCCTCTGCACTCATTTTTTGAGAACAGAGTCCTCTGGGCTCCTCCTGCCCCTACCCAATTGATGTATATCCCTCCTCTCATCTGGCAATTGGATGTTGCTCCCAGTGGCCTCCAAGCAGGTGCTTAGTTTTGAATTCCTGGCTTAAAGGCAAGCTTTGGTTGCATAAAAAATGTGTACTGCCAAACAGAGCCTCCTGTTGGCTGCAAGTCCACATAAAGGCTACCAATACCAATCACAGCCCTTATTTGGCACCCCCAGGAACTTTTTGCATGCTTCTGTTGCTCTCCAACATTATTTTATAATCTATCTATCTATCTATCTATCATCTGCCATTCTATCATCTATATTTACTCACCTGAGCACACAAAAAAGATTGATGTTGGCATTATACACAGAGAAGTCAATAAACACTGCACGGGTGCCCCTGTCCAACCAGAGATTATTTTTCAGTATTTGCAGTTGTCTAAGACTTTCTTGTTTGGTCAACTCGAGATCGATGTAATATCCTCCTCCACTGTATGTTGTTATTTTACCCCAGTAGGAGGATCCTCCAAGTTCTTCCTCTGTGTAATATGTCCATCTAATAGAAACACAGAGATCATTCTCATGCAATCTAGTATCAGCAATGTGTTTGCTTTGTTTGTAGGATGGATTGGTTTCCTTTATGGGGCTGATTTATGAAAGGGGGAATTGGGGAACCAGAAGGATTCCTGGCAGTTTGAATTTTTTCAACATTTAGCAACATTATATGAATATGCAACTGCTTTGAGAAGTCAAACATATGTTATCTGGGGTGTATTATTGCTCAGTACACCGAAGCGGCAGGTCCAAATTATTAATCCCCAATGCAGATTTGTATAGTTAAAACGATCTATAGTTTTAGGAGCATTACACATCAGTACTGCTTGTGAAAACAAAAAAAGTACTGTAGTAGAGAAATCGAGCTATGTGTGTCTGACACAGAGGTTAGAAGTATTGTATGCTAGCCTAGGGTTACTGCATCATCCCAGAGGTATAGGAGACCTCTAATAGTAGACATCCACATTTTATCTCTGAAGTTACAGATCCCTTGAAAGCGTTTGGGGTTAGAGTTCCTCATTCAAGTAACCCTTATCAGCCAATCAAATAGACCCGCTAACTGATTAAATACAGTACCATGGCAAAATTATAATATCTCTAAGTGACCTTTTATTCTGGTTCCTTACTGGAGACATCACTGAGTATGATCATCACCCAAGCATGCTTAAAAAACGACCGCAGTCCAGAGTACTCCAAGCACAAGCAATACTGCCATACTAAGAATATGGATGACCGGGATGCAAAATTTATGGATTCATTGGATCTGCTTTATAAGGTACAGAACTGTAGCCTGATCCTTACTGGGGGTTCAATTGCCTATTCAAGCTGTATGGAATTCATACTAATGTTTTACTTTTTTTCATTTTAGTATGTGCAACTCATGGCAGAGTTAGGGCAAATTAAACTTTATGAAAGGGTAGGAGTCTCTGAGCTCCTCACTTATGTAGCCATTTACCTTGTGGGAGGGCTCACAATAGAGAGAAGAAGAAGGAAAGACATTTAGGTGGATCCCTTATTGTGAAATGATTCAAACATTTTTTTTTAGTTGCTACAAGGTATTATTGACTATATATTACATATTATTGTTATTGTTATTATTATCTATTATTGATTTTACTTACGCTGTCCCATTTATAAGACCAAATTGGCACTTGTCCTCTTTTTCTTTGGAATACACATCGAAACAGCCAATGATTTCGTCTTTAAAGTCTTTATACACAACGCAGGAATTGTTTTTTACTTTAAGCTGACGCATACGGGGCACTCCAAGCAAAAGGTTCTCGTAGTAGATTAAGGAGTTAGTATTTTCGGTTAAAGAGGCATTATTGTACCATTTGGTCCAGTAAAGACCATCTAGCAGTGGACCCTGCAAAAACTGAAAAACACAATAACATCTTAAGCCAGACAAAGATTTTACCAGATATAATTGATATTACACCACTTGTATATGTTTCTGCAACATATAAAATACATTTTTGCCCATTCAGTTTGAGAGTAGGCAGGGTCAGATACGAATGCAAGTGCAAAGCTGTAAAAGGGGTACCCATGCATGATCCTTTACAACTTGTGAAAAGTTTCAATGCACCCCTGATCTAGACACTAATAGATGCAAAATTTGGAACCAGGCCCCCTGCTCCTAACTGCAGCCCTCCTGCTGATATTGTTGCCAGCTCACTGCCTCCCCCACCACTGTGCCCTATCAGTGAACTGGTGAAGATGCAGCCCCTGGTAGTTACAGCAGTGTGTGCAAGTGCATTGGCATAAGGGGGCCCAGAAAGCAGACCACAGGGAAGGACATAAAGGCCCAAGTCTAAGGTGGCATGCTCCCCAACCACATTTGAATGTGTTCCACTGGGGACATGCAGGAGATCTGATAAAGCTTTAAATCTCCCATGTGCAAAATCCCAGCTACTCCAAACCCAACAAGCAGAAACATATGCATGCACATTCGTATGTGAACTGGTAGGGCAGGTGGGACAAGGAGCAGTGAAGGGGAGTCGTCTGACTTAACTCCAAATCCAAATGCCAAAAACTAATAGTGATCATCGTTTGTCTTTAACATTGAACTAGGACAGGGACTGGATGTATCGAAAGTGATAGGATTGGTTATTATCATAATAGCTTGTATTTTTGTATACATGCTTAAACTCACCGACCAAAAATCATCCATGTTGCCTATAGATTTGAATGTAACTCCACTGCCTGATGGGGTGTCAAGGAAGAGCTTTGACATCACGTTTGTGTAATAGTAAGTATTGGTGCTTGTCATGCCATAGGTCACTGAAAAAAGTAACATAAAACAAAGGCTTTTATACAGAGGAATGGACATATATGGTGGGTAACTGGGCCATGTACAGTCATGCCATCACCACTCACCCCTCCATGTATACATTTTCAACATGGGAGAATGGGAAATGGCCACATTGCTAGTTCAGAGAGCGCAAATGACCTCTCTGAGCCAAAATTCAGTTTAATAAAGCAGAATCTTGTCTCTTAAATTTACTAGGAGGGTATTTTTGATGCCAATGGAAGGTAACCTTTGGGGTGCTCCAGCGCCACTAGCATTGTGTCTTCTTTTTGCACTTTGCCCATTTATCCCTTTTTTTCAGCACTGTATTCACAAGGCAATGGAGGAATGCACATAGGTGTACCTGCTACTGCTCCATACCCATACCCTTGTGCAATATACATACCCTCCATACATACCCTTATGCCATATACAAAAGGAGCTTCAGAGGACGTAGACCACAACTAGGCCCTGTCATTACCACCTGCCCTAACATAACAGATAGCTTTTAGGTGGAAATATTTATATATTCCACATTATAAAGTTGCTTTCATGGGGTTATAGACACGTGCACAATGTTTTACCAGATTAAATGTAGCAATCAAAAAGCGGTTAGAATGTTTGAATGCAGAAAATATTCAGTAGGTTAATGAATTATTATACAGTATAAGTATTGCCCTGTACATGGATCAGGACAAGCTAATAAAGTCCAATTTTAGCAGTTTAAAATAATCAGTACAAAAGATATCAAAGCAATCACGCACAGGCAATAAAGCAGGAGCTTGCCAAATACAATGTACAGTGTCAGACTGGGATGTCAGGGGCCCAACTGAAAACCTTAGGCTGAGGGGCCCACTTTCCAAACTACTATACCTCCTCTCCTCACTCAACCTCTTTATTCTCCTAGTCTCTTTTCTCTGCATACTATACTCTATTCTTCCATTATTAATACTCTTTGTTCTCATAAAGAATGACCATGAAATAGGCCAAATGGTTAGAAGCAAGCGGTCCACTGACCCCTGGGCCCACCGGGAGTTTTCCTGGTATCCCGGTGGGCCAGTCCAACACTGACAATGTAATGGTACCTTGCAAACACATTTACATTGATCATGTTTGTTTTGAACTCTTTCTAGCTGTAAAGCTAGACTAAATAAACATACAACCATGTAATTGTATCTCCGGTAGTAGTTAGTCGACTGTATGAGAGACAGCTGCATTATATTGCATGATATCAACGCACTTGCAAATAATTCTCTCTCGCTGTGCTAAGGGCTGTATTTGTTTGGGTCATGTTTTTCTTACCCAATCATTTTTCCCATTTGGCAGGCAGGCTAAAAATTCTTGGAATTGAAATTACTATAGGAATGAATGGGATGCTAGCAAAGTGTTTTTATCCTGCTTGCTAAGGGGGAAACGCTCAGGTGAGTAAATACATGAAATCTCCCCATGTGCCTTTATCCTTCTAGCGATGGCAACTGATAACAAATCTAAATATGTTGTGTTTTGGTAATGTAGTTTAAAACATGTTTTTTTCAAAACGCATCAGTTAATTGTGCTACTCCAGCAGACTTCTGCACTGAAATCCATTTCTCAAAAGAGCAAACAGATTTTCTTATATTCAATTTTGAAATCTGACATGGGGCTAGACATTTTGTCAATTTCCCAGCTGCCCCCAGTCATGTGACTTGTGCCTGCACTTTAGGAGAGAAATGCTTTCTGGCAGGCTGCTGTTTTTCCTTCTCAATGTAACTGAATGTGCCTCAGTGGGACATGGGTTTTTACTATTGAGTGCTGTTCTTAGATCTACCAGGCAGTTGTTATCTTGTGTTAGGGAGCTGCTATCTGGTTACCTTCCCATTGTTCTTTTGTTTGGCTGCTGGGGGGAAAAAGGGAGGGGGGTTATATCACATATCACTCTAACTTGCAGTAGTAAAGAGTGATTGAAGTTTATCAGAGTACAAGTCACATGACTTTGGGCAGCTGGGAAATTGACAATATGTCTAGCCCCATGTCAGATTTCAAAATTGAATATAAAAAAAATCAGTTTGCTCTTTTGAGAAATGGATTTCAGTGCAAAATTCTGCTGGAGCAGCACTACTAACTGATTCGTTTTGAAAAAATGTTTTTTCCCATGACAGTATCCCTTTAATGTCTTATGTATTACAAATGTGGAGCAAAGAGCAACGTTACAACAAGCAGGCAAAGCAGTTTGCTCCTTGGCCCTCCAATATTTTCTCCTGGCAGCTTTAGGCAGAACTCTTTGCAGTCAGAAAACAGAGCTGCACCCATTTATTTGCTGATGGTTCTGGACAAGCGATGACATACCCTGCCACACCTCTATCTGGTGTTTCTTTCACTATGTTTAAGCCTGGAGCACCAAAGGCCTCTAAACACAAATGAGAATGAACTTTCCATCTGCCGAAGACATTAGGGCTCATTTATAAGCAGGAAGGCCTGAATCAAATGCAACAAAAACATGCAATCAGCTTCCCTGAAGAAATTGATGCTTTCAGAGTTCACTTGAGAAAACAATTGCTTTAATTCTCCCTTTAGATTGTAAGCTTTTGTGAGCAGGGCCGTATAATCCTATTTTAGTTGTTGTAAGACCCCTGTTTCATTTAAGGTTTTGGAAAGCTTAACAAATGTTCAAGAAAACGAATGTGTTTTGAGGACTGAAGGGTAGTGGCACACGGGGAGGTTAGTCGCGTTAGTCAAGTTAGTTAGTAGTTGGCTAAAAATCTTCACTACTGATGACGACTAATCACCCTAAATGATCCCACCAGCAAGAATTAGAATCGCCGGTGGGACGGCATGAGCACCGCTTTGTTTTCTGAAATCACCCAAAGTTTCCTTGTGAGGCAACTTGGGGTGACTTTGTAAAACTGAAGCAACGCTTATGTCATCCCATCGGTGATACACATTCTTGCTGGCGTGAAGGCTTTTAGGCAAGGCGGCAAGTAGCGATGGTTTATCGTTTTGTGTTAAGGTGACCATACACGGGCCGATAAAAGCTGCTGACAGACCAAGTCGGCAGCTTATTGGCCCGTGTATGGGGCCCTCCGACGGGTAGGGATGTAGCGAACTGTTCGCCGGCGAACTAGTTTGCGCGAACTTCGACTGTTCGCGTCCGCCGCAAGTTCGCGAACGTCGCGCGACGTTCGCCAATAGGCGTTCGCGTCAAAATCGTTCGACCATTCGACCATTCGATCGCTAAAATCGAACGATTTTCGTTCGATTCGAACGAAAATCGTTCGATCGAACGATTAAAATCCTTCGATCGTTCGAATCGAACGATTTTCGGATGTTCGAAGTTCGCGAACAGTTCGCGAACTGTTCGCATTTTTTGCCGGTGTTCGCGAACGGAGTTCGCGAACACATACTCGGCGGTTCGCTACATCCCTACCGACGGGCTTCCCCGATCGATATCTGGCCGAAAGTCGGGCAGATGTCGATTGGACGGGACTAAAAATCCCGTCAGATCACGGCCGCATCTGTTCGTTGATGCAGTGCCACGATCCGACCACCAGTTACCCATTGTAGGATCCGATTGTTGAGCCCTAGGGCCCATGATCGGATTAGCCCGATATTGCCCACCTCAAGGTGAGCATATCAGGGAGGGATCTACTCATTTGGCGACATCGCCAAACGAGCAGATCTCTCCGTGTATGGCCACCTTTACTCTCACACAAATGGAACGGGGGTGGGGCTATTACTGTGTAGATTGTTTAGTTTGATTATACATGCAGCATAATAAAAAGGTAGTTTTCATGTAGTAACTTGTGTTGCTAAATTCAGTATCCACTGCCTGAATCTCATACACAGAGTATAAGTACTTACAAAGACAGATGTCCACCAAGAAGACAATATACACAAGAAGCTCTCTCAGCGTTGTCTTAATGTAAAGCTCTCGGTTTTCTGCTGTATTCTCTGTCAGCGTTGTCCCCCAAAGCCCTGTCAAAAAGAAGCTCATGAAAGACCTGTTCAAGTATTTAATCTCGAATTACTATATATTCTCATACCAATAGGTTATTCAGAAGTATGTAGGTTTCTCACAATTCTGAACACAAGTACTATATCTTATGTGGCCTTCTATGTATTAAGACAAGTAATAACAAGGAAGGGCTTCATTGTTTAGGTCAGTGATCCCCAACCAGTGGCTTGAGAGGAACATGTTGCTCCCAGTGGTCTCAAAGCAGGTGCTAATTTTTGAATTCCAGGCTTGGAGTGTTTCTCTTTACTTTCTTTAGGCAACCAATGCAAATTTCTCATCAGGACAGATAATCCTCTTCTAGGAATGCAGCATTGACTGTCTAAACAGCCCTCCAACTACAGGTATGGGACCTGTTATTCAAAATGCTAGGGACCTTGGGCTTTCTGGAAAATGGATCTTTCCATAATTTGGATCTTCATCCCTTAAGTCTACTAGAAAATCATGTAAACATTAACTAAAGCCAATATGATAGTTCTGCTTCCAATAGGGATTAATTATATCTCGTACAAGGTACTGTTTTATTGTTAATGAGAAAAAGGAAATCATTTTTTAAAACTCTGATTATTTAAATAAATTTGAGTCAATGGGAGACGGCCTTTCCATAATTTAGATCTTTCTGGATAAATGGTTTCCAAATAACGGATCCCATCCCTGTAGTGCTAAATGTCCAGATGGTTGACATTATTGTAGAGAACAGCCAAACTGCCCAACCAAATTTGGTTGGGCAAAAGAAAGAATCTGTGAGGCTTGCTGCACTTCATATACTGTACCAGTGCCAATTAATAAATGCCTCTAATAAACAGCCAGTGAACCCAAATTAGCACTGCATATACATTTAAATATTCGGGTTTATTTTAGACCAAAATACACTCTTTGCAAACTTAATTATTATCTGATGACCAATATGAGCATGCTGGGATCCCATGCTGAGACAAATCACATCTGCCTACTCTTATATGGCGATTATATGAATTTTATAGAAAGTGATTTATTCAGTCAGATGAGATCATTTCTTGAAATGTCATCTTCAGACGAGATCAAAGTTTGTAATTAGTAATCATAGACGTATTTCCCCTGACCTTGTGCCATTACTGCTTGTTAAAAAAAAAACTGTCCCTATGTTAGCCCAAATGCTAATAAAGAAAGCAAAGGTTTGGAGACAGACTGACCCATTTTTCACAGTGATATCTAATTATCCTTATTCCTGTGATACTGGGCAGTTTGCTAGAGGATTCTAACTGCAGTCTCCTGTCCTTGCCAACAGTGTACTTTTTTTCAGGCTCACAGAAATAGATGGATCAATGAGCAGCTCCGGCAAATCTGTGCCCAAATGTAATTTTACAAGAAACATAGGAAGGATATACAGGTGAAATGGATGTTGTTTCTGTGCAATATTTCTTCATCTGCCCTTAGAAAATAGCCAGACAATAATATCTCTGAATGGCCCCATACAAAGACAAGTGTCTAATCACAGTGCACACACTACATGTCTAAATGCTTAGGATATGAGCAGCAGGTCATATATGGGATAGAAATGCTGTTGAAAAACTGCAGCTCCCAGTATTCTCTGCCTGAGGTTGCTATACTGAAGATGTTGGGAACAGTAGCCCAAGATTTTCTAGGCTACTCTATATCATTAAATTACCTTTGCTCCAATGTCACACCTCCATAGATCCCCTCATTAATTAGGAACTACACCCCCAGACTTAAACCTCTCACTTCCTCACAAATTGCTTTTTCACACTCCAAAAACCATGAATTTTTATGTGCTGGACCACTTGTCTGCAGCTCCCTGCCCCTTTTTCATTAGACATTCTTAGAACCTCCTGAGCTCCAAACGATCATTTAAAACCCACCTTTTGATTCAAGCCTTTAATTATATGTATCTATTCTGATGAAAAGTATGTGTGTATATGTCAATTGTTTTGGATCCTGCTTGCCCCCCCCCCTTGCATGCAGGAGACTATAGAAGTATATAAATAATAATAACAATCATAATATATTTTTGTAGTACAGCTAGTCACTAGTGGGGCTGATAGAGCAAGGAGAGTTCAGGGAGAGGTGGCGGCAAATATGGCCCACCACCAACCTGCTACCCAATTCTGGGGGCAATTAATCTGCCCATACCCGTCTGACCCATGCATCATTAATCTGAACCTAAGGCTCAGACTTGCTTTCACCTGGTATGGTACCTATGGATTGGATGAAAGTTGATATATTTCCTGTATTTAAAAGGGATTATCTCAGCCTGGCAATTATAGGCCAGTAAATTTGACATCTGTGGTGGACAAATTATTTGAAGGCTAGTAAAGGGATCACATTCAAAAATTTGTCCTGCTGAATGGCATTATGAGCAGTAATCAGCATGGCTTTATAAAGGATAGGTCATTTCAAACAAATTTTATTGCTTTTGATGATGAGGTAAGTAAGATGCTGGACAGTGGGGGAGCAGTAGATGTGATCTACTTGGATTTTGCCAAATCCTTTGATACCGTGTACACAAATGGCACTGTATGGCTTTCTAAAGTAAGGGCTGTTGGGCTTAATAAAGTCATTAGCACATGGATAGAAAACTGGCTACAGGATCGGGTACAGAGGGTGGTTTGTAATGATACATTCTCTGCTTGGAGTAAGGTTCTTAGTGGGGTCCCTCAGGGCTCGGTATTGGGTCCACTTTTATTTAACTTGTTCATTAATGACTTAGGGGAGGGTGTTGTAAGTAATGTATCAGTGTTTACAGATGATGCAAAATGCATTTCTTCAAGGAAGCGGCATCCTTGCCGCAGGATCTTGACAAACTGGCAATCTGGGCAGCTAAGTGGCAAATGAGATTCAGTGTTGATAAATGTAAAGTCATGCACCTGGGATGTAAAAATATCCAAGCCACTTATAGCCTTAATGGGACTGCACTAGGCAAATTCATAATGGAAAAGGACTTTGAAGTCCTTGTAGATGATAAACTTGGCTGTAGCAAGCAATGCCAGTCAGCAGCATCAAGGGCAAATAAGGTCATGAGCTGTATTAAAAGAGACGTAGATTCACGTAGAGTAAGCAGTTATTCTTCCACTGTATAGAGCACTGGTAAAGCCCCATCTAGAATATGCCGTACAGTTTTGGTCTCCAGTGATCAAAAGGATATTATTGAATAAGAGAGGGTACAGAGAAGGGCAACTAAGCTGGTAAAAGGTATAGAAATTTTCAGCTATGAGGAAACACTGGCCAAGATAGGGGTTTTCACGCTGGAGAAGAGGCGCTTAAGGGGTGATATGATAACTATGTATAAATATTAAAGGGGATTATATATCTCTGTTTTATTTACCAGTAGGTCCTTCCAGCTGACACAAGGTCACCCATTCTGATTATAAGAAAGGAGTTTCTGTTTAAATATTCGGAAGGGGTTTTTTACAGTGACAGCTTTGAAGATGTTGAATTCTCTCCCTGAAGGAGCCGTGATGGCTGATATATTATTAAGAAGGGGTTAGATGGCTTTTTAGCAAGTGAGGGAATACAGGGTTATGGAAGATAGCTCATAGTACAAATTGATCCAGGTACACGTCGGATTGCCATTTTGAATTCAGGAAGGAATTTTCTCCCCCTCTGAGGCAAATTGGAGAGGCTTCTGATGTATTTTTTTCCTTTTTGTGGATCAATTAGCAGTTTTGAACCTGATGGATGTGTGTCTTTTTTCAACCTACCCTACTATGTTACTATTCTAGAGAATTTGGTCATCACAGCCACATTTGTTATTTGACTTACATACTGTAGCCTCTCTAATTGGTTACACAGGCAGGCTTTTACACCAATGAAAATACATCATTGGTGCCATACGTCCTGACTCAGGGCTCGTACTGATGAGCGTTCTCTGCACTCCCCTGCATTCTGTTTTTAAAGAGCTCATGGGAGCGCATGAAGGACTGCATCTAATTCATTTAAAGGGGACTGTCCTGACAAAGGCGCATGTAATCGCTGAACACACCTGTATTTGGTGCTTATATGCACCTATGTCACTACAGGGCTATTTAAAATTGCTGTGTGTTTTTCTTCCTGCGCTCCCCTGTGGCTGAGAGATTTAAAACAGAACAGAGGGAAGTACAGGTTTGAGCGTATTCTAGAATGTGGAACACCTGCAGGAGTTGGGGAAGGTTAAAGTTTATATTTAAAGCTAGCATATAAAGGTATAAACTTTTTTGTCTGTCCCTCTTGGATACAACTTTAACAAACAGGTGCATTTCACCCTGTCCACCATGTTTTTTTCTTAGCAATATCAGAGGTGCCCCAAAAGTTACCAAGAATTTAATGTACCAGAGATGAATAGCAGATCAGCTTGTTAGCCATTTGGTTCAGTTAGGATGGGTATAAATATATTTATATGAGCCTTACTGTCTGAATGCCACTATATCTATAGGTCTCATAAGAGACTGGCTGCCCAGCAATTCCATCTCATCAGCTCTGATTCTGATGCCTCCCTTCATAATACGCTAGAATCATGGGTAGAACCAACAGTGACAAAAACAGTATAAACATTACAAAATGATACATGAAGGATTATGACTAAACCACTTAGATGGCACAACAGAAGACAGTTCAACTTAGAGTTTTGTATATGCTGTAAACATATCAAATCTGAATCAATGTTTGCCTTATGTTTTATAGTGATTCCATTTTACATTTAATAGACAATTTTACCATGAAAGTGCTACAGTAATTGTATCCTGAATTAGAAAATGACACATTAGCAGCAGACTACAGCAAATGATAGCAAGAAGTTGGTTTACACAAGGCAAATGGGTTGGTTTATGGAACACTGGCTTGTTTGTGTAATTAATTACACTATACATAATATATTACTGGGTTGGTCTAATCCACTTGGGCATCAAAGAAAACACTTCTAGAAAGTCCCACGTGAGCCTCAGTTTCTGGTCTTGGGCCAGTAGCCTGTAAGGCTATATAAATGCCCAAGCAAGGAATCAATATATATTGTAATGGTAAATAAATCACTTAGATATCACGACATACACACATAGGAATAGCTGAAGAGTCGATTTAGGCCAGGGCAGAGAGACCCTTTCTCTTGGACCCCCAACTTCAGACGAGGCCCTTTGAAGAGTACCAGTAACATTATTTGGTCTTTATAATTTTTCCTATGAACCAAACATATATTTAAAGAGGGCAGCATGCAAGATACTCCACCCTCAACCAGTGATATATGTTTGCTGTAGCTCGTTATGTGTCAATCCTTCCTTATTTATGTACCCACCCCCTTAACTCTGTAAATGTGAGCTGTACACCTACACAATGCTCATCATGAGATCCCCCTTTTTCTCCCATGTCCATTACAGGTCCCACTCCCCTGGACCATCTCCATACATTTTCAGTTGCTGCCATCACTGACTACTATAGGAAGCAAAGGAACAGTCTATACTGTATATCACACCATCATTCTCTGTGTTACAGTGGTCAAAACTGCAATGGTAGGTGGTCTCAGTGGGCCTTATGAATGAATAGGTCTTGTGTTGAACATCATTTTTGCCAACTGTTAATCATAAAAAAATAAATTTTTTATGTAAGTTCTTAACCTATATAATTAGTATTAGTATACAACCTCTTCCCTTCTACATTATGCAGTGGATTAACCATACTTTGATCAACTAATTTTCTGCTTCAGAAAGACCAAACAGGAAGTAGATTAGGTTTCCCTGTTTTCCCTTTGCTCAAGAAAAAAAAAACCATATTTAAGACAATAGGCAAAATGTATGTTCGGCACAAGCCCTATTCATTGCACTCAAGTTGAACAAAGGGGTAAAATGTCCTTTTAATTCACCTCTGGGCATCTGCATTTTAAATATAGACCATACAGGGGTTTCAAAGAAGGGACTATAAAGCACATTTGTATACTATACACAGTACTGCATGCTGCAAATAAGTCACAATGATTCATAAGCAGGGCTCCTCTTTGGCATATGTTGGTGCACTAATAATTAGATTAATCTTTGGCTGCCACGTAAAAAAGAGCCTTCAAGATTCCTTGAGTGTTGGCTTCCACCTCTCATTCACACTATTAACCTGTATTCCAGCGGTGGTGTATTTTCCATGAAAACCCCATTGGTGAGTAGAAATGACTAGTGTCTTTATCTCATATAACACAGGGGCTGCTGGAAGTGGAACAGGCACAGCAACCCTGGTAATATGAAGAGGTAATATAACTTTAGTTATCTCCCAACCTTTGGGTGACCTTGAATCAATTTACAGGATAAAAAAATCAAATATTAAATGTAGAAAAACATTCAGCATTATATCAGCACTGTATACCCAGTACAGGTATAGGATCCGTTATCCGGCAACCCATTATCCAGAAAGCTCCGAATTACAGAAAGGCTGTCTCTCATAGACTCCATTATAATCAAATAATCCAAATTTTGTAAAAAAATGTTTCCCTTTTCTCTGTAATAATAAAACAGTAGCTTGTACTTAATCCAAACTGAGATATAATTAATCCTTATTGGAAGCAAAACCAGCCTATTGGGTTTATTTAATGTTTACATGATTTTCTGGTAGACTTAAGGTATAAAGATCCAAATTATGGAAAGATCCATTATGCGGAAAACCCTAGGTCCCAAGCATTTTGGATAACAGGTCCTATACCTGTACCATCCAAACAGTCTTTTTTTACAGAATGATAAACAATAGATGGAGTCATCTATTTATAGTAGAATAATTTATTCATTTATAGTAGAATTATTTTGTTTATAGTAGAATGAGTTATACAATCTGAAGTCAATTAGGTGATTTTTAAATGAAATGCATGATTATAAATCCCTTTAAAGTTGATAGCATCAGCTGTGCTCTGCCAGCTTGGTACTGAATAAGTATAATTCTCTTACCTCTTATCCCTTTAACAATATACATACAGAACTGAGAGCAGGGGTTTCTTTTGTGTTTCTTCTCCTCTTGGTACGGTGGGGGGTCCCCCAGGTGCTCCAGGTTGTCATACGGGTTCTCCGAAACAGTTTTGGGATTGTAAATGGCTTTAATCTTCAGAGACGGAGAACCGTCAAATGCAGGGTTATCCCAAGCTCTTTTCCCTAAATTGTCCATTTCTTGCTCTTCACTGAAGTGGTTTTCTGTCCTGCCTCTCAGCTTAGCAGGGTTCATTGTAGCCTTGAAATGCACCTGTTTGCTGGGCTGCACTGATAACTTTAATATAGACTCGATTCCTACCCAGCAGGATATGCACTGTCACCTCTCCTCTAGAGCTGGGAGTGTACTTGTCTTTATATAGTGCCATTCAAATTTGCTTTTGTTTCAGGACAGAAGAGCCAATAGTGAAGAACAGGTTGTCTGTGATTGCTGCTAACCTACTGACAGCAAGGAATTTTACCCATGACACTTAATTAATGAGTTGTGAAGAATAGAAGGCTGTTTTTTATTTATACCAACACAATTTATATATTTGTTTTCATCTTAAATGGACTCAATGTGTACTATGTTGCAAATAACTCTCCTTGTAAAGGGTAGAAGCAAAAAAACATTCAATGATATTTTCATCCAAAATATTTTTTTTTTATTTATGAATCCGACATTAAAGAAATGCATGTGTGGCTAGGTTAATATAGAGTGCATGCAGTAATCTTTCATACTGTATATGTGTGTGTATGGACAAATATATGTGCACAAAAATTTAAATACAAACTCTAGGGGGTTATTTACTAAAATGCTAACATTTCTCACTATTTTATTAAAACTACTCTTAAAAAACTTCCGGGCACATTTTTACCGTATTAATCAATAAATGAACTAGAAAAAATCTAGTGCAGGGAAAGGCTCGATACAATCATGAAAAAAGCGTACGATTTGTCGCCTGAAAACCCAGATTTTTTCTGATTATCACCCATAAACCATGAATTCTATGGGTTTTTATAAGGGTAGATCATGATATCTTCCAATTTTAAACGGAACATCTGCCATTGACTTCTACATGACCTCGGCAGGTTTGAGATGGAGTATTTTTTTAATTTTGAACATACAGTAGGGGGCGTTTTTAATTTTGAACATACAGTAGGGGGCAGATTTACTAAGGTTCGAGTGAAAATACAAAAAGTTCGAATTTCGAAGTAATTTTTTTGAATACTTCGACCATCAAATAGGATATCACGACTTCGAATTTACTTTGACTTTGATTCAAAGTGAAAATTGTTCGACTAATCGACCATTCGATAATCGAAGTACTGTCTCTTTAAAAAAACTTCGACTTCAATTCTTCACCAACTTAAACCTGCCGAGGTGCTATGTTAGACTATGAGGACCTTCCAGAGCAATTTTCTAAGTTTTTTATATTCAAAGCAAAATCGTACCCTGCTAAGCTGAGAGGCAGGACAGAAAACCACTTCAGTGAAGAGCAAGAAATGGACAATTTAGGGAAAAGAGCTTGGGATAACCCTGCATTTGACGGTTCTCCATCTCTGAAGATTAAAGCCATTTACGATAAAATCGTTCGAATCGTACGATCGGAATATGATCGTACGATGAATAAAATCCTCCAACTTCAAATTCAAATGTCGGAGGATTCTATTCGATGGTCGAATATCAAATTATTTTCCACTTCGAAATTCGACCCTTGGTAAATCTGCCCCTAAGTGTATATTGTTCCTTTAATATTAATACACTCTTCTCCTTCTCTTCCGACCCCTACATGTACCATCAACACTGCAGCTGGAGGGTTAAGTTTGGCAGTGTCACCAAAGCATTGGATCTTAAACTGATTTGGCCACTAAAATGCTGGGCTATGGTGACCCATCAGACAGGGACTGCATCAATATTTTTATGTGGTATTCACCCAATGGGATTTCAAACCTGCCAGATATCTTGCTGATATTCCTCCAGATATTGGAAAGGCAGACGCTCCTGAGGGCCCCATACAGTACATGGGCCAATAAGCTGCCAACATGGTCTGGAGGGAGCTTTTATCAACTCATGTATGGCCAGTTACCTTTAAGGTCCCAGCACTGTTATTATGCGCTCAAATCAAGGCATATCTCAGCAAATCCCAGCATGTTCTCTTTTTATTAGTTATTAATGGCATTAATGAAAGTAATGAATTAATGGTAATCAACTTTTCAAAAAACATTGGGGCAAATGTACCAAAGGGGCGAAGTCACTAACGCTGGAGAAAATTCGCCAGCGTGGCGTAATTTCGCAACTTCGCCAATTTACTAACGGGCGTTGGTGTAAATTCGCTAGCGAAGGAGATAGACTGTTGCGCCACTTCGCACTCTAACGCCAGGCAAATTTTCGCTCTGGCGAATGGACATAACTACGCAAATTCACTAAGATGCGGATTTTAATGAACGTTACCTCTTGCGCCAGACTTGCCTTCGCCACGTCAGACCAGGTGAAGTGCAATAGAGTAGATAGGAGTTCCTCAAAAAAATTTGAAAAAAAAGACCCAAAAAAGGCTGGGGACTTTTCAGTTTTTCAGGGTGATAGGCTGCAAAAGATTATAATTTTTTTTTAGGGTACCCGGCTTCCCCTCTACATTTCCTAACATATGACACATAAACTATACACTGGGCACATGTGTAGGGCAATATAACAACTCTATATTATTTTAAGGTTCCCTGGGCTTGTGTAGTGTAATGTTTTGCTGCAACATATATGTTGACATTTAATTTCCCGCAGTATGCAAATTAGCCAACACTAGCACAACTTCTCTTTGCTTGCTGAATTAACGCTAGCGAAACTTCATCATCGTTCGGCGCCCTGGACGCGACTTTGCATTTTAGTGAATTAGCGCTGTCTTGGCGAATTTTCACCTGGCGATGTGAGTGCAGCTGTCTCTGATGAATTTCCGGAGGTTAGTGAATTTGCCCCATTGAGTTATAAAAATGTTATTTGCTTTAAAATTATTTTTAAACGTAATTGCCATTGGAAGAAGTATTTTCTTTCCCTTTCTGCACTTTGGGTTCTGTCTCTTGAAACAATGTAGCAGGAGGTGGCCTTGCATGCTTCTTCACAGATCTGCTAATCAGATGGTTTCCCCTACATTGTTTCGAAAGGTAAAATCCTCAGGGGAGAGAACAGAAAGGCATAGCTGGCTACAATATCATATATCCAATAGTTATATAAACTAACAGCTACAAAACCATTGCAAGATCCTATTTTAGGTTTACATCTTTTACAGAACTCCTTCTTCACAGAAGGTGCTGTCATGTGCTGATTGTGTGTCTATTACTTCTACCCCATAAATGTTTACACATAAATAGAAATATATACAACGTATAGGTGGTAATTTTTTTTTAAGGGGTAATGTACAATGTAAGAAGAGTTGCACTGACTGTGCTAGTCTAGTAACCAATACACAGTGATATAACCAGAACTCACTGGGCCCTCCACATCATTTTAGGGCCTCTTAAAATTATTAAAAGATAGTTTTCATAAACATATATTGAAACTGATTATCAGTCAGTGCCCAAGTGCCCCTTATGCTTTATGGGCCACACAGGGTCTCTTTTCTCTCTAGTTATGCCCCTGCTAATTGGATGTTTTAAACAGCAAAATACTACAATAGATACTTGCTTATTGGTTGGTAGGAGTTATTCTACATCTTTCATTCCATTGCAATAACCCCTAAGGTTACCATTTATCCCAAAATTCTGGTTTGCAGTCTTTGCTACTGACCAGTGTCATCGACATTGGCAATCCAACATGTGACAGGAGCCACAAATCTGTGCATGGCCAAATCATAACAAATCCTACGTCTACGCCTGGTGTGGAATAAAATGTTTTTTTAAGATAAAGGATCCATGATTTATTTTGTGACTCAGCCATAAAGCATGACAGGACTTCTGTCACACACACACACACACACAACATCATTGTTTCCATGTACATATAATTGTCTATGTTTTTACACAGCGCCACTTTAGAAGACAACTTGTGTTCGATAGAAATGACTTGTGTGAATTGTAGCCTTCTGCTAAATGCCTATAAATAAACAAGCACATAAACAAAGACTCTGGGAAGGTTAGTAGCCTAAGAGGAGGCTTGGGGTTTAAGGAAATGAATATTGATGCTCTAATTTCCTTACCCAATGTAACCGCAAATTGAACGTACATTATTTGGAGAAATATGAGCCTGCAGTATTTAAGCATTAGTTGATCCGGGCTGTTGTTTTATAACTACAAGGTTTCTAATTTTAATTCTGTGAATAATGCTGCCAATGTTGAAGCTCCTTCCCTGTGACCTTGGAGTCAGTGTCTACAGTGTTTGTTTGTTTTAAGGAATGAAAACCTTTCTTCTCTTCCATTAATGGGATGACTGGAAGTATCTGCCACTTTCCTGTTATCCTGATTTGATGATTGTATTTGAGCTCACGCTTACTGTATATTTTATTTGGCAGAAGATCATGTGTAATTTGAGAATTGGACAGATAAAATTTCATTGAGGCAAATGCAAGTTCTGTACAGCTTAGGGGTCATTTATGGATAAAGTGCACTTTTGGACAAAATCACCATGTATATATTTTACACATAATGCAATGTTTTCCCCATAATCCCGGCGTAATTGCAGCTGTGTTCCTGCCCCAATTGTGCACAATGCCCAGATACGGTGCTGCTTTGACACAAATTTTGGAGATCACTTTGGGAATGTATGTTCAAAATAGTATTAGCAGCCAAATCAATGGGTGCAATTAAAGTTGTCACCTTTTGGCAGTAATAATAACAGGTAGGGTGGGTACATGTTTGTGAGCAGGTGTAGTTGTGACACTAAGGGGATTTGAAGAGTAGGGCAGGTATCTGTGGGACAGAGGGGGGCTGAGAGAGGGGACCAGGGTGGATCAGAGGCATGCTATGGGTGGAAAAACTAGTTATTATTAATTTACCGGCAAGTACATTGACTCTGGCCTTGGCTGGTATTTTACTGGCTACATTATTATTATTACTACTTTGCATCCATTTTAGAACACTCACGATTGCGAATGTGTTAGTAAATCACCCTTTTTTTATTTCCAAGAAGCAACAAGGAGAGGTTTTGGACACTGTCAGAAATACAATCATGGAAAAATTCCCATTTAGCCTTAGGGCTATGGCACAAGTGAGTTTTGCTTTAGCTCAGCAGTCAAAATGTTCCTTTCCTTATCCCACCCTAAGGCTAATTGCACATGGGGCATTTTTTCCCACCAGCGTATTTCAGCTAGGATAGAATAGTACTCACAAAACACAGTGAGTTCTACCCATCCCCCCATTCTCCCACTCCAGGCCCCCACCTGTCCATTCCCTGCCACCCACCTATGTCCCTTTCCCACAGGTATGAGAGCTGCTGGGTGGGGGGCTTTATTATAACTATAGAAGAAACAGACAGAGTGGATTGGGCCCCCCTGTCCCCCAGGTCTGCTTCCTCTATAGTTACGCCAGTGATTCCACCCATTTCTCTCGCCATAGACTTAAGTCCAGCGTCACAGTTGGCATATGCCAGCAAATAAAAGTCCAATCTGGTCCTGTCAAGGGAGAATTGGCACTAAAATGCATACTTTTGGGTTTCCAAAAGATCTAAGTGTGCTGTCAGTCTGATCCCATGTCTTTACATGTAACGTGGGTCAGACAGGAGCTGATCAACACTGACCAAGGGGTGACCTACATGCACTGTTTCACAGCATCATGTATCATTTGTGTCCCTTTAATTTCAGCAGAATTTAAAACAATATACATTGCCAGTATTTTACTTAACTACTCTCCAGAGTCTCATTTGTCGTCACACAGACATTTACCAGGCAGATATTTCTGCTTTTCTTGTTTTCTTTTATTTGTTTATTTGTACCCTAAATCAGTTCCAGATGTACTAGGCGTAATCTTGTCATCAGCAGCACCATGACATACAAGCAATTTGCTGCATATAATCTTATTCATACAAGCCAATATACATTGTGTGTGTCTATGGCTATCTACAAACAACACATGAAAGGCCCTGCCTGAGCATAAAAGCGGTATTCATTGCTCCCCATTGTGCAATTGTTATCTCTTAGTAACACGAGCTCTCCTCAACACTCATCAATGGGATGTGCCCAACAATGGCCATTAGCTAAACAAAGCTGTGTGCGGAACTACTGTACCACCATGATGCAAACCATTTGGCTCTCCATGCCTGAAAATTGCATCATTACAAAATTAGATTTGGCATTTTTTTGAGAGTTAAGCTGGCCATAGATGCAAAGATCCGATCGTACGAATCAACGTACGATCGGACTTTCCCATCTCCCGACCTGCCACTAACCATTCAGATCAAAGTCTTACCATTCCGATCAAATAAAGTAGTAAAAGAACAGATCAGCCAATGTTCTGCCCCTGACAGCAATCGTACGATAATTATGTCCGACAAAAGCTAGTGACAGTCTCCCACTGAAAATCGTACGATCGGCAGTACAAGTATAGGATCCTTTACCCAGAATGCTCGGATCTTTCCATAATTTGGATCTTCATACCTTAAGTCTACTAGAAAATCATGTAAACATTAAATATACCCAATAGGCTGGTTTTGTCTCCAATAAGGATTAATTATATCTTAGTTGGGATCAAGTACAAGCTACTGTTTTATTATTACAGAGAAAAAGGAATCATTTTGTAAAAATTGGATTATTTGGATAAAATGGGGTCTATGGGAGACAGCTATTCCGTAATTCAGAGCTTTCTGGATAATGGGTTTCCGGATCCAATACCTGTACACGCAGAGATATTATCGGCAGGCGACAGAAATTTTCTAACCTGTCCGATCGACCAAACGACCAATCTCCGCCGGACGAAAAATGTCAGGACTCTCCACACACGATCCAAAAATCATACGAATCCACGATTCGTACGATCGGATTGTTGCGTCTATGGCCAGCTTAAGAAAAGAAGGGAAATGAAGGATATATATATATATTTAAATATATGTGGTGGCACATATATTATGCCTTTGGTAGCATATGTTACATGCAGGGATTCTAATATAAATTTGAAATGCAATGCATCTCTGTAGGTTTAAACTACATCTCCCCACATGTTCCAGGTTCCCTACCCATATAAAATGCCAATAGTAATAGATCTGTGACTGCTGGGGAGGTGCCTGCCTGCATTCTGCACACTGTGAATCCAGTCATAGACCAGTATTACATATACAACAGGGCAAATTCACTAAAGGACGAATTTTTCGCCTGCAAAGGCTCTTCACGGCACTTCACCAGGTGCAAATTCTCTACCACTATGTTAATTCACTAAAATGTGAACTTGTGTCTCGGCAGCCGAAGTTTCGAAAGCGTTAATTCGTCAGCGCGAGCATTTCATAGCAAAATTTGAATAGGACAGGTACATATAGGTCATATATATGTCTTTATTAGTGATGTTTGTGCAAATGCTTGAAGTGGTCACTTATTATTAAAAATGTCCAAGGAAGCAAAATAAAGACAAAAGAGATTCTCTATTGTCCTAGACATGAGCCCAACCTAAAACAAATGTTGCATGCCCCTCAAAAGGTTAAAAAAAAATTTAAAAACAAAATTTAAAAATAAGACAAACCTGCTTTAAAATATGAAAAAAAACGCCAGCCATCATTTTTATGACTTTTCAGCATACAGGAAATGATGTCACTGACATAAGTTTGAGGAGGATGAAGCTTCATCTTATCAGGTTGCCAGGTCTAAGCTGGCGAAGGAAACTCTGGCGAAAAAGTTAATGTTATGTAAAATTTGCAGAGCTTGAACGAAAATGCGCTTGGCGAAAGGGCGCAAAACTGCGCTAGTGATGGTCTTTTTCGCTACTGAAATGTCCACTATGCCTGTAAGTAAATTGCCGATGTCCCTGTAGATGGTATTTCTGGTAAAACTTTCGCTAGCGACAGTCACTTCACTCTTTAGTAAATCTGCCCCAATGTGGCTTAAAGCGATGGTTCACCTTAAAGTTAACTTGTAGTATATTATAGAATGGCTAATTCTAAGCAACTTTTCCATTGGCCTTTATTTTTTTATTTTTTATAGTTTTCAGATTATTTGCCTTTTTCTTCTGACTCCAGCTTTCAGCTTTCAAATGTGGGTTACTGCCCCCATGTAAAAAAACAAATCTTCTTTAAGGATAGAAAATTTTAGTTATTGCTACTTTTTATTACTCACCTTTCTATCCAGGCCTTCTCTTATTCATATTCCTGTCTCTTATTCAAACCAATGCATGGTTGCTAGGGTGATATGGACCCTAGCAACCAGACTGATGTAACTGCAAGCCGGAGAGTTGCTGAATAAAAAGCTAAATAACTTTAAAAAAAAAACACAAATAATAAAAAAAATTTAGCCTAGTCTGAGGTTTTTTACTGCACCAAGGATGAGCCATGGAGTGCCCCTGTATAAGAATGTGTAATTTAGGGCTCTTACAGACGAGCTTTTGGAGCTGCGCTCCCCTGCATTCCGTTTCTATGCATTCAGCCGCAGGGGAGCGCAGGAGTAGACGCATTCTGTTTTTTTCAATGGGGCTGTACTCACACAGGCGCATGTAGGCACCGAACACAGGAAAAATGCAGCATGTTGCGTCTCAACCTGCATTCGGCGCCTACACGCGTCTGTGTGAGTACAGCCCCATTGAAAAAAACTAAATTCCTGCGCTCCCCTGCGGCTGAACGTATAAAATTGGAACGCAGGGGAGCGCAGCTTCAAACACTCATCTGTAAGAGCCCTTAAGAACAAGGTTTGTCATGTGTTTAATTGTATCTTTCTTATTACATGAAACTGGTGATAATGCTACTAATAGGATTTTCTCTCAAGTTCTGGTACAAATTGTTATTAATTTATGTTCACAGCAGACAAATTGCTCAGGTGGGATGCTGTGTACTAGAAATATGCTTCCAAACAACAGCTTAGTTAATTAAGCCATGATTTATTAATGAACAATTAATTATACCTTATTTAGCAGTTCTAATAGCTGCATGAGTAATTTTATTAATCACCTCTGTGCTAATTGCCGATGTGTACAGACGGATCCCTAATTACATGTGCAGACATATGCAAAAGGACTAACGACACTGAGCTGTGCAGAATTGATGTTTTAGTTCAAGTTTCATAATCTACTGATAGTTCAGAAAAGAAAGCAGACACTGCAGGAATAGCGACCATTGCTAGGCAGTCTAAGGGCTCTTACACACGGGCATTTTTTCCTGTGCTCCCCTGCGTTGCACTTTCTTCCGCTCAGCCGCAGGGGAGCGCAGGAGTAGACGCAATCAATTCTTGTGAATGGGGCTGTACTCACACAGACGCATGTATGTGCTGAACGTAGGTGAAATGCAACATGCTGCTTCCCACCTGCGCTTGGCTCTTACATGTGTCTGTGTGAGTACAGCCCCATTCACAAGAATTGATTGCGTCTACTCCTGCGCTCCCCTGCAGCTGAACGGAAGAAATCGCAATGCAGGGGAGCGCAGGAAAAACCGACTGTGTGTAAAGGTGGCCATACACGGGCAGATAAAGCTGCAGATATCGGTCGTTTAGACCAATTTTACCGCTTATCCGTTTATCTGCCCGACGGGTCATCCCGATCGATATCTGGCCACGATATTGATCGGGAAGTTTTGATTTTCACCTGACCGACCCGTCGGAGCCCCTTGGCGTAACATAATCCGATCGTTCGACCATACGGCCAAACGGTCGGATTACCCTCGATATAGCCATGCCGTTAGTGGCATATTGGGGCAAGATCCGATCATTTGGCGATGTCGCCAAACAAGCGGATCTTTGAGTCTATGGCCAGCTCAAGAGCCCTTCGGCTGTAAAATACATTGTATTATTTACACCTATAATCCCCTATATTGTTTACACCTGTAGAATCCTGCATTGTTCATTGTACTGCCTGCCCTGCTCTACCCTACCTGTGTGCCATACTCTGCCTGCCCAGCACTGCCTATGTGCACCATACACTGCCTGTTGGAGGTGAACCTGGTGGAGTTTGTCCTGGGGGTTTGTAAATATTTGTAAATACTTCTTAGGGGGGGTACGGTCCCTATGGTATTTAAATATGTGCTGGGGATTGCTGTACTCTCCACAGGGAAGGAGGAGACAAATGCAGTCTGGCAGTCTATGGATTCTAACAAATTCCAGAGGGGCTGCAGTCAGATGCCATAGACAGTCACTAGTTAGGCTGGTGGAGGGCTGTTTGGGCCTCTTTGTACTTGAAATGCCTGGGCCTATTTTGAATCCCAATCTAGACATGGGCATATGGATTTAAGGGTAACATAGTAACATAGTAAGGTTGAAAAAAAGATACACATTGGTCAAGTTCAACCTTTTAACCGGCCTAACTGCCAGTTGATCCAGAGGAAGGCAAAAACCCCATCTAAAGCCTCTCCAATTTGCCTCAGAGGGGGAAAAATTCCTTCCTGACTCCAAAATGACAATTGGACTAATCCCTGGATCAACTTGTACTATGAGCTATCTTCCATAACCCCGTATACCCGTACTTGCTAAAAAGCCATCCAACCCCTTCTTAAAGCTAATGTATCAGCCTGTACAACTGATTCAGGGAGAGAATTCCACATCTTCACAGCTCTGTAAAAAACCCCTTCCGAATATTTAGACGGAACCTCTTTTCTTCTAATCGGAATGGGTGACCTCGTGTCAGCTGGAAAGACCTACTGGTAAATAAAGCATTAGAGAGATTTTTATATGATCCCTGAGTATTTCATAATATGACATACGATTGGCGGGTGATGTCCCTGCAGTGAGCACCAAACATTTGGTTATTTGGTGTTCTACATTAATGTGGGTATGGGTTTAACATTTATTGTGATAACATGTGTGTGGGTTTTAAGTGGGTGTGGTTTACAAAGGGGAGTCACCAACACTGGCTTTCATTGTGCTTTACTACACTTAGCAAATGCTGCAAACAGCTTAGTTGTCCTGATGAACACAGCTTGTCTTTATCCATTGTCTGTTTTATTCCGCTTGCTTCTGTCGACGTTCAGTAAAATGTAGGTTAGCAAGAAATTTCCGTAACCGCACTCATCTCTGCGCACGTTTGCAATTTACGTTCATTTTCTATGTTTAGTGGTTTTTGAGATAGTTGCAGTTTTAGACTAATACAAGACTTTTTGGCTTAACTGAGAATCAGCCAGTTGAGGGTTAAATGAATACAGGTGCATAGGAAGGAGATGGAATCTCTGTAGCTGTTAGGATTAATAGTGTGTTTAGCAACCAGTCAGTGGTCAGAATGCAGAGTAAATAGAAAAGAAAATAACATTTATTGGTTGCCAGGGTCCATGACCCCTTCGGCTAGACAGCTGGAGAGACACATAATAAGAAGGCAGATAATGAAAGCCATTAAAAACAGATTAAATGAAAAGTTGGTAACACTAATTAAGACTTCATTTACTAATAATAACTGATAATTATAACTTAAAGGGGGTCTAAACCTAAACAAATTAATTTATATACATTTTCTTTGACCTTTGAACAATTATGCCATTTATATTCATTTTCTGTTCTTTAGCAGTTTCTGAAATATTAGCATTTTTAGAGAATTGCGAACGGCTAATACCAAGTTGACACTCTTAATTCACTCTTCTTCAAAGAGAGCTGTTAGGGCTCTTACACAGGGGCGGGGTTTCCTGCGCTCCCCTGCGTTTCGCTTCTTCGTTCAGCCGCAGGGGAGCGCTGGAGTAGACGCACTCAATTATTGTGAAGGGGGCTGTACTCACACAGACTCAATCATGTAAGCGCCAAACGCAGGTGGGAGCAGCATGTTGCATTTCACCACCGTTCGGCGCATACATGCGTCTGTGTGAGTACAGCCCCCTTCACAATAATTGAGTGTGTCTACTCCTGCGCTCCCCTGTGGCTGAATGGAAGAAAGCGCAACGCAGGGGAGTGCAGGAATAAACGCCCGTATGTAAGAGCCCTTAAAGTGAAAGCTGTTAAAGAACTGCCTAAAACTGGTAATATCAGAGAAAAAAACTAAAAATTAGAAAATCAATATTAATTGCAGTTTTCAGACATGAATAGAACATAAATGGGTAGGGGTGGGGGGTCACAGTTCCTTTCCAGACCACCAGCTCTGTGGACCTCCCCGCTAGTTATATCACTGGACCTCCATGCAGAGTAACCTAATGCCAACAAGTCTAACTAATGTTTATTTTACAAAACATAAAGTACTTTAACAGGACAGTTCTATACGCCATCTTTGCCTTCATTTCATTTATAAAGGGTGTCCAAGTGTTTTAGCTGAAAAAACTGAATGCAAAATGTGGCATATACCACCAGCATATACTATTAGGAGGCTACTGTCATTCTGGAAGCACCACTATTTAAATATTAATTTCCAGCGTGGTTATAAAATTAGTTACGGTAATAGGATGTGATTTCTTCTGTCCATTAATGGATTAAGATACTCATTTAATAAAACGCTTGGCCAAACATGAAATCTCTGGTAGGACAAACATGTAGAAAAGAATCAGTTCCCACCAGTCGGATAAGGCATGTACAACTATAGCAGCACAGACGACATATGGCAAGCAGTTCCAATTGGAAATCAATGAGCCACTGAAGTATAAAGGTTCCCACCCCTTTGCCCATACGCTCTGGAGGATTTTTTGTTCCTGGATTAGTATGTGTGTTCATTGAACACATTAAGTAACCTTGTAGTAAAACAGTGCAAACAGCATGCTGTTTGGGGGTTCTTGCTTCATGTTACACTTGATTAGTGATGTGCGAATTTGGGGCGTTTCGCTTCACCGAAAAATTTGCAAATTTCCTGTGAAATTAGCGAAACTAAGAAAAATTCGGGAAACAGCACCAGCGTCTCATTTTTGACGTCAGCGTCCATTTTGTTGACACTGGCGAATTTTCACAGCGGTTTCGCCTGGTGAATAAATTCGCCCATCACTACACTTGATAGCAGACAATAGGTTAGCCCATCATTATTACTCTCAAGGGATTGTCCACCCTGAAATAATTTTCTGCATAATGAAAAACATTCTAAGCAACTTTCCAACATACATTTATTAAAAACGTTAAAATTACAGGTATGGGACCTGTTATCCAGAATGCTTGGGACCTGGGGTTTTCCGGGTAACGGATCTTCGTGTAATTTGGATCTTCATAACCTAAATCTACTAGTAAAATTATGTAAACATTAAATAAACTCAATAGGCTGGTTTTGCTTCCATTAAGGATTAATTATAGTTTGAATCATGTACAAGGTACTGTTTTATTATTACAGAGAAAAGCAAATCATTTTTAAAAATGTGGATTATTTGGATAAAATGTCTATGTCTATGGGAGACATCCTTTCGGTAATTCAGAGCTTTCTGGATAATGAGTTTCCAGATAACGGATCCCATACCTGTATCTTTGTAAATATAATTGCAACTTTAAGCAGTATTGGGTCATTTCTCTTCTCTGCTTCTGAAACAATGCAAAAGAAGTCAGTTCTCCTACAGGTCTGTTCATTTGCTGCTTCTGCTCCATTGTTTCAGGAGGAGTCAGTACATTCCCCACAGCAATGTAATGCAATATGTAAAATCACATAATATCTAATAATGAAAATGGTGACCATGAGTTTTGGCACTAGTGCATGTTTGTAGGTGAGACTCAAGCATTACTGGAGGTAGATGACAAGCATTGTATTCTGGCTATTTGTTTTGGGATAATGGGGCACAAATGCCTGACACCCACTGATGGGAGTTCTTTTCTGAAGGTTTCCTTTCCTGACCTACCTACCTACACTCAAGAAAAGGAAAGGATAGTTAGGAAGGCCATTATACCCCTTCGCTAGGGGGAGGGAGGTAGAAAGGAAGAAAGGTTCCTTCCTTTCTCCCTTCCTCCCTCCCCCTAACTATCCTTTCCTGTTCTTGAGTCACATTATTGGAAGGATATGGATAACTGATGACGGTAATGTGTATTCTCTTTTATATGGGCAGAAGTAATTTTATAATAATTATAACATAAATTAAAAAGAAATTAAAAAACACAAGGAAACAGTCAGTGTTAAGGGGTTCCATTAAATGGCAAGGAAACTAATTTTCAGGAGGGCCCCATTTTTTTTAAAACCCTACCCCAAGTAAATACAATGACCATGCTTCCCAACATTTAAATGAGGAGCAAATTAAACCTCCTACTACATCTAGTTACCCAATCTGTATAAATTCTGCCCACTTTCCCATAACACCCTCCCCCATTTCTGGACCAATGTGAGGTATGAATCATTAACTTGTGAGAATGCTCTACTATCTTTAGCAATTTCTAAAAGGTAAAAAAAAATGATAACTGTAAATGTTGCTATATTGCACTTGTTTACATTCCCAAATAGCCTCAAGGGGCCACTGAGAAATCTATAAAGATAGTGGAGCAGCAGGAATATACTCCAGGCCTATGCATTTTTCAGAGAAGTGGATCACCAACTTTCGGTCCATGAAAATCAGCAGCAGATGGAAGACCCCTAATACAAAAAATAATATAGCAATTTTTGTATAATGTAATGATGTCATTTGTTTGATTTTGTAATTTGATCAAAGTCATATTTTTTTTGCCCATGGGCCCCTTTCTGCAAAGCCCTAAAACTGGCTGCAGTCTTTATTTTTCTGCAGGGCTGCTTTAAGGCCCTGGGCAAAGACCAGATAGAAGAACCCATTTACTCTTCCCTGTATTTGTCATTCATCGTCCTGAATACTAAAGAATGGCAGTGGAATCAGTTTGGAACAGAGCAATGGGGAGGGTATAATTTGGTGAGGTCATAGGGGAGCAAATCACAGGCAGGTAGTGACATCTAGTCTAAAGGTGGCCATAGACACAATGATCCGCTCGTTTGGATCTTTCCCCGATATGCCATTAACGAGCATTGCTATATCGGGGGTAATCTGAACTTACGGCCGAACGATCCGATTACAATGGGCTCCGGCGGGATCGGTCGGGTCAAAATCAAACCTGTCCGATCGAATGATCTCCGCCGGACGAAAGATGTCGGCACTCTCCACACACGATCCAAAAATCGTACGAATCCTCGATCCGTACAATAGGATATGTGCGTCTATGGCTTAACTCTAATATAGCAATAATGATAACATTATACACAGCAGGTACGATAACCCTTTAAACCTCAAGGTGGCCATACATAGGTCTGTCTGACCAATATCTGAGCAAATATCAGTTGGGTAGGTTTGATTTTTTTCTTTTGGTGGTGAGAACCACATTGGTGATTCAATGCAGTTAAAGGGTGAGGTGCCAACCTTACCTATGATAAAACATCTCTCATACCCCATAATGAATACTCTCTTACCCTATAATAAATACAGATTTCTTACCCTATAACGAACATGTCTCTCTCTCTCTTAGGGCTCTTACTGATGCGCGGTTGAAGCTGCACTCCCCTGCGTTCCGTTTTTCTGCGTTCAGCCGCAGGGGAACGCAGGAATAGACGCTTTTTTCAATTGGGCTGTACTTACAGAGGCGCGTGTAGGCGCCAAACGCAGGACAAATGCAGCATGTTGCGTCTCAACCTTCGTTCAGTGCCTACATGCGCGTGTGTGAGTACAGCCCCATTGAAAAAAGCTTAATGCGTCTATTCCTGCTCTCCCCTGTGGCTGAACTCAGAAAAACGGAACGAAGGGGAGCGCAGCTACAACCACTTGTCAGTAAGAGCCCTTATGCTACAACATATGCAGCCCTTTTTCTTTGTCACATATTTTACTTTTTAGGAGTAATATAGTTCAGTTCAGTTAAAATGGTCCACCTTTGAAAGGGTTATTCACCTTTTAGTATAGTGCAGAGAGTGCTATTCTGAGACTTTTGGTTTTCAGTTATTTAGCCTTTAATTCAGCAGCTCACCAGTTTGCAATTTTAAAATTGTATTCTGATATTATATTCTAACATTTAAAATAAAATGTTCTATTTTCCCCTTAAAGTCATAGTTAAAAATATTCAAGAGACTAATAAGTATGCACCCAAACAAAAATGAATAAGTCGTTTTTTTTCTGGTGGCTGATTGGTAAATGCTGCATTTAATTTGCTGCATTATAATTAAAAGCAGAAGCATTAGCAAATTTACTTAATACGAGGCTTGGCTGATTCTCAGAAGGTGGGTGCCCACTGCCCCCACCAGCTGATAAATGACCTCAATTCAACATCTGTCATGTTGGAGTCAATTATTTAACAAGTGCATCCTATTGTCCTGGGATTATCAAGCCTCATTTCACCCAGGGCGGATTCACAGGGGTTAATGATCTGTATAATGTGACTGATTTGCAGTCACATGGTTCGAGTTCAAGGAAACATCTCAAAAGAAAGACCAAGTTGGGGCCAATCATTTAATTATCTTAATATTACAGAACGTTCCTTTTACCCACAGACTAATTTTTGTAGAAATTAAGAAGCCTCTGCTGTATCTCTTGTCAGCTTCCATATATGCACATTCTGGGGGTTATTCACAAGGGCAGAGTGAACCCAAAACTGGATTTAAAATGGAATGAGGTGTTTTTGGCAGAAAATCATATAACACGAAGAACTCACACAAGTGCTGATAAGGTGCAATTAGCATTAAATTGGGCAAAATGCTAGATTACATCCACAAAAATTTACAATGGTCTAAAAAAAAAAGAGTATATTGAAATTGAATAATTATTTTTGAAGTCGTTTCGAACAATTTTATCGTAAGATCGAACGATTTTACTTTGAATTCAAAAAACTTAGAAAAATGCTGTAGAAGGTCCCCATAGGCTAACATAGCACTTCAGCAGGTTTAATTTGGCGAAGTATTGAAGTCAAAGTTTTTTTAAAGAGACAGTACTTCGATTATCGAATATTCAAACTATTTTACTTCGAATCGAATTCAAAGTAAATTTGAAGTCCTAGTATCCTATTCAATGTATCGAAAAAAATACTTCGAATTTGAATTTTTTTATTTCGAAAATTCCCTCGAATTCACTTCGACCCTTGATAAATCTGCACTTATAATCAAAATTGTTTCAATACCATTTTTTATCTCCCTTACCCTACACCAAATGCTTTTTTTAATGCCAAAAAGATGGAGTAAAGCAATTTTAAAATTTAAATTTTATCTCCAGAAAAAATGTTAATAACACCAAAAACCACACTGACAGCTTTCTCATTTAATTGTCATTTTTTCAATATGTGACATAAAATTAAGAATTCAAGAGAAAATATGCAATCTGGAAAAAATCCAAATATAGCATATATATACAGTATATATATGTGTGTGCATTTGTGTGTCTGCCTATGTATATTTTTTAATTTTCAATTAAATATTCTGCAAAGCATGGGGGATCTGGGCTGCAGAGCTTGCTTGGCTGAGAACTGATTAGTTAATGGGATTTCAGTGGCTGGGTTACCTCCAGATATCAGTACAGATGGCAAAGCACATCCCTCTGCCAGACTGATGCTGCAAACGTAGAGATTTGCTGCATTCTCATCCTTTATTTCCCAGGGTGGGAATAAGCTGGGGCAGAAGCTAAGGGACGCCTGCCCACCTGCCACCATCTGCTAAGCCTTTCCATTCTCTCTATATAGATATAAATGCAGAGCTTCAGCCACAGTCAGTAGATGCTCCTTGCCTGAAGTGTATCTTGCAGTAGCCTTACACTGCCTTGTAGCTGGAGAGCCTTGTATCACTGCTAACAACACTGGGTATCAACAAAGAAGACAACTGCATAAAAATGAAATAAGGAGATACTACCCAGGCTGGGGTTTATTTTGAGTCTTTCAGAACTTTCTAGGGATAGAATATCTCTGCTGACATGAAGTCAGATTCACCAGTGCACAGGGAGTCCCATACTGGATGCCAGTCACCATGCCCACTAAGGTGCTTGCCAGCCAGGCTGGAAGGCTCTACCAAGAGACGTCTGGCTGCCAATGCCAGAGAAAGGAGGAGAATGCAAGGACTAAATACCGCCTTCGATAGTCTGAGGAAAGTTGTACCACAATGGGGTGAAGACAAACAACTTTCCAAGTATGAGACTCTGCAGATGGCGCTGAGCTACATCATGGCACTGAGCAGGATCCTCTCGGAAGCAGAGAGGTACAGCAGGACTGATCCAGAGGAATGGACTAATATTCAATATGATCACATTGAGGAGGAGCAGTGCCTCAGTTATATGGAGGTGAGATGCCCAAGAGACTGTGATCGTTACCTGCCCCAGACTTTTTCTCACTAGGATAAGAGCAGGCAAGGTACTACTGACCTGAAGACAGCACTGTTTTAATATAATTGGTCGGTTATACAGCACCCAATGATACAGGGACATTTGCATCATGGGCTATTTGTCATGTTGTTTTTCCCAATGCAATGCTTATTTCCTTAAGCACCATACGTTCAGGACTGGGTACATATGTAGGGAACCCCAAGTGATGCAGCCCAGAGTATGCGGTGCTGCAACGGATGGCAGTTAGTGAGCTGTGGAACACTGGAAAAGCCAAGTGCACTGGTATTTTGTGAAAGGACATGCAAGTTATTATGGGTGGCATATAATATTTACCTCCATACAGCACAGTGATATAACTTCATTGCCTCCATCATACCTGTATGATTATATATAAAATGGTAGTTCCTGAGTCACTACTTTCCATGTTACTTATGCACTGTTATCAGATAACATAGAGAAAGTAGTATTTATACATTAGAAAAAGTACTATATGTGCATATAAATTGGCGTTTAAAGCAGTCTGGATAAATCATTTTCTGTGGACTCTTTTCTTACCCCAAGGAGCCATTTATAGTTTAAGTGCTGCTATAGGCACTGCTCATAAGGGAAAGGAAACATTTTTGTCACTTGCTGATAATACAAATTGCATTCTACACCAGAATTCTTAATTAACTATACTGTCTAGTGAACAGAAAGGTCTAAATTAAAATCAACAAGAGGTATAATTTACATATTTTACCATTTTCTGGCTTCTGTCTGCCTTTTGAGAGTGGCAAATTACAACGTATATAAAATTCCTACAGGTCTCAATCTACTTGTTGCTGTAAAGACAAACCTTGGTGTATTTTTAAGGAAACCTTAAGTAATTCTTTTGGTTAGTATACATTTCTTAAATATTTTTATTTGTAATGGGCGTCAATTGTTTATTTGTAAACGCAGCTCCAAAAATAGCAGATATGCTTGTATTTTTCAGGTATGCAAATGGTATTTCAGCCTATATTGGGAAATTGAAATTGTAGTAAAACTGAACATATGGTGAATTGCTTGGCAATGTACTGTATACATGCTGACCTATAAGGGCTATGTAGCAAAGTTGGGAAAAAAATCACTGCAGGTTTATTGGTTTGTTGCAGATAGAATAATAAAATCTGACATTGCTGATGTGGGTAAGGTATTTTATTCCCCATTTAATATCTTAATCTTTCTTCTTACACTGAAAACATTACTAGCCCCTTGCCAATGTATTCTTATCTGTCAAATTCAGGAGTTCATGAGACTTACCTGTGCATAATCCCTATGAAACCAAGACAATGTGTGGGGAATAGGAGGATTTGCTGCACAAATTAGGGCAGAGATACATGGTCAGACTGTGACAAATCTCCTCTTCTTCGGAGCGTTTAATCTCCCCAAACTGCCTTCCCAGGCACTTTGTTCTCCGAAGTCGCCCGAAGTTGCCTAACGAGGCAACTTCAGCAACTTCGGAAACTGAAGCGTTCTACCCGGTGGAAGGCAGTTCGGGGAGATTAGTCGGCTGAAGGGCATGAACTTGATGGACTTTGGTCTTTTTTCAACCCGATTTAACTATGTAACTATGTAATCTGCATAATCCAGCACAAGGCAGTTAGTACAGGGCCTGCTGGCACTCTCCAGCTTGTACTTTCTGTATGATGGGCAAGCTAAAGATGTTCCCAGGAAAGCCCACCTTTCCCTTCCTCTAGTCTAGGCAATACTGTGAAACATAAAAAATGAAGCCCAAGTAATTTCTATCCATTATTGTAGTGCAAAGAGCTGCACCACAGCTCTCATACTACACAAATTGAATCACGGAGCCTGTTTTTTGCACTCTGCACCTTGCCCCATGTAAATAAGGCCCTAAAAGTGAATTCTGAGTTCTTAGTAAGAGAATAATGGTGTATAGAACCCTCTAAGGCCAAGCATGCTTTAAGTGTGAAAGGATTTACTGGATTAATTCATTTAATCATTATATTGCCTCATGGATAGAAGGGCAAAGAAGGGGTTGTAAATATGAGATCAAAAAAGACGAATTCTGGCCACCATTCATTTTCCATTAATTTTGTCTCAATACAAACTGTATGTATATACTACTTTCTAAGTTATATTTGATATGTTACAATATGTAATTTAAAGGGGTTGTTCACCTTCTAAACACTTTTTTCAATTCAGTTGTTTTTAGATTGTTCCCCAGAAATAAAGACTTTTTTCAATTACTTTCCATTATTTCTTTTTTACGTTTTTTCCAAAATCTAAGTTTACAGGTGAATGTCGGTGTCTCTGGTGTTTGAGTCTGGCAGCTCAGTAATTCAGGTGCAGATTCTGAACTGTTACAATTTTGCAACATTGAGTTGATCCATTTCTCAGCAGCATCTCTGGAATATTAGCAACTATTGTATCAATTCTAACAGCTGCCTTTAATGAAACCCAGAGATTCTGCTCAGCAGGGAGAAAGATAAGAAATGTATCAACTTAGGGGCCCATTCACTAAGCTCGAGTGAAGGAATAGAGGAAAATAGAGGAAGAATAGTTCGAATTTCGAATGTTTTTTTTGGCTACTTCGACCATCGTATTGGCTACTTCGACCTTCGACTAAGACCTTCGACTTCGAATCGAACGATATTCGACCATTCAATAATCTAAGTACTGTCTCTTTAAAGGAGAAGGAAAGGTTAAAACTAAGTAAGCCTTATCAGAAAGGTCCATCTAAATATACCAGTAAACCCCCAAAGTAATGCTGCTCTGAGCCCCCTGTCAAAAGAAACACTGCATTTCTTTTCTTCTATTGTGTACTCATGGGCTTCTGTATTAGACTTCCTGCCTTCAGCTTAAACCTAATTGCCCTGGGCAAGAGCATGCTCAGTTTGCTCCTCTTCCCCCGCCCCCTCCCTTCTCTGCTGTAATCTGAGCCCAGAGCAGGGAGAGCCTCAGGCAGGAAGTGATGTCACACCACATTAATACTGCAGCTCCTATCCTAAACAAACAGAGAGTTTCTAGAGCTTCTTACTCAGGTTTGGTAAAACATTCTACAGAATAAATATAGCATTCTAGCTTGCACTATTGCAGCTAATCTATTGGCAATAAAATGCCTCCGTAGCTTTCCTTCTCCTTTAAAAAAAAAACTTCGACCCCCTAGTTTGCACCTAAAACCTACCGAGGCCAATGTTAGCCTATGGGAAAGGTCCCCATAGGCTTTACAAGGTTTTTCTGATCGAAGGATAATCCTTCAATCGCTCGATTAAAATCCTTCGAAACGTTCGATTCAAAGGATTAAAATCCTTTGAATCGTTCGATTCGAAGGATTTAATCGTTTGATCAAACGATTATTCCTTCGATCGTTCAATCAAACGAATTGCGCTAAATCCTTCGACTTCGATATTTGAAGTCGAAGGATTTCAATTCGGCAGTCGAATATCGAGGGTTAATTAACCCTCGATATTCGACCCTAGGTAAATGTGCCCCTAGAACAGTTTACAGGATCGGTGACCCCCCCTCCCAGAGCTGCTTCAGAAGGAGAGAAATGACACTTTACACTTCAATATTAGAAAAACCGTCACACATAGAAAATAGAAAATCATTGCAAAAAATCGTTATTTCTCGTGATCTATCTGAAACCAACTAGTTGTTGAAAGGTGAACAACCCCTTTAACTTCTTTCTTCAATAAATACGCATAAAAAAATATTGCAAATCTTCTGCTTTTCTTAAATAACCCTTTATATGAGTTTGCATCTCATACTGTAGGATTGGTTGGGCTCCCCTCAAACAGTTATGCTGCTCAGTAAAATCACTGGAAAAAATTGCATCAGATTGAACCTTCTACAGGGTGGAAGGGACATGGTGGAGATCCCTGTATGGAGAAACTTCTCTTTCAGGAGCTTTGCACAAAGGTGGAAGGGTGTTGCACAAAGTTGGACCAATAGACGGCAGGTCCTGTTTAGAGAAACAGCACGTCAGGAGGTTTGCACAATATCTGGTTACAAGATGGAGTGACCATGTGAAGAACGAATTTGGGTAGATGGGTAAAACAATTATGGAAAAACAATTAAGAATAGGGGTTGCAATAGGGGTCAATTGATAAAGGGACCTATGCTGAGAAATAGATCTGGAATAGGGTTTCCACAAAATTAGGTCAATGGATGGAGGACTCCATGTAGAGAAATAGGCCTGTTAGGAGGTTTTCACAAAGTTGGGTAATTGGGAGAGGCCCTGTATGGGGAGAGAACAGTGGCCTAAAGACTGCAAATAGTATAGTCATGTGATGAAGGACCTTCAAAATAAAACCACGCACTCCTGCGACCATAGCCATGAGGATAAAAATTGTAACTTTATTCCATATAGTTAAAAAGTAAGCGTCCTAACGCGTTTCGTATCAACAGATACGTAATCATAGGCACGTGATGAAGGACCCCCAAAAAAAGTTCTCCTGATGCATAAGGTCATTTGTACCCCCTCTATGCCCCCTTGATGTAGTCAGCAGCATCAAGGGCAAATAAAGTCTTGAACTGTATTAAAAGGGGCATTGATTCACGGCAGGAAGGGGGTCATTCTTCTACTGCATAGAGCACTGGTAAGGCCCCATCTAGAATATGCCGTACAGTTAACTGACGCCTGGTAAAATTGCCCCTATGTTATAAGGATTTAGATTGTAAGCTCCACTGGGACAGGAACTAATAGGAATGATGTATAATCTTTGTAAAGGGCTGCAAATATATGTCATATAAATAATGGATAATAATATAAATATAACCAAAACAATGAAACACATTCTAGGCAACATGTTGTAACTTTATTAGAGAATACATCTCATTTTCACTTCCTATAAATAAATTGCCATTTGTTAAATAGTAAGAGATGGTACTTTAAAATTAAACCTTCTACTGTATAAGCAGCCTTGTTTTAACAATGGATCAGGTAAAATACAAATAATGCACATTTATATATTAATATAAACTCTATCGGCCTTTACTTCCTTTTCTTTGTCAATATAAATATTTAAATAAGGAATTTATATGTCAAACAGAAAACACTGCATCAGTGTCAGTGCCACAGGCATACAGATCACAGAGTACTGCTGGCGACTCCGGGCTACATATACGGCAAATCTATGTTAACCTGTTCACTGCCAGAAAGGGCTGAAGCCCCCAATGGCACCGAAACAGTACAACGTGGCAGTCAGATTATTTTATATCGGCAAAACACTGAAGCCAAACAGGGGTTTCTATCCCTGTTCAAAAAAAAAATTTGATTTGTAAACGTTCAAGCTGTATTTTCTTCACAGTTTTATTGTCACTGAAGTCAGTTCCATTCACAACTCTTCGCTCTCTACCACTTCCAGTGTCTTCGATGAATAACTCAGCGGTGTTATTACAGGAGGATGAGAGATGATGGCATCCAAAGCTGAAAACATGGAATACCGAGAACCTGTTGGTCGGGTCTTTTTGATTGACTGGGGAATCTGCTGGTACCACTGAGCTATAAGATAAAATAAATGATTAAAATAGTATAATCTTATTCCAATGAATAAAAACTAATCAGGTTTGTGCATCAATTTAAAATATAAGGATGTTATAAGTCACCGAGGGGTTCCGTGACCATATAAAAGCACGAGCAGTGATGTCATCAGTTATAGCATACCTCCCAACATTTTGGAAGTAAAAAGAGGGACACGTAGCGCACGTAGCACAGCAATTTTTTGACTACACCCATTTCTGTGGCCACACCCCTAATTACCATGTTTGTTTTACAAAATTTGGCAGGTTATGAAAGTTTGAAAATATTTCTCCTTATCTAAACTTGTGTTTTTGTGTCTCAAAATTGTTACAAAGTATCTTATTTGCACCTGTGGCTGTTCTGGGCTCTCTGCTAAAAGCCAATTAAGTGAGAAACTTTGTTTCTTTTTCTGGCTGTTCAGTGCAGAGAAAAGAGGGACTTTCCAGTACAAATGAGGGACTGCTGATTGAGCTGTCAAAAGAGGGACTGTCCCTCCGAAAAAGGGACAGTTGGGAGGTATGAAGTGCTATAGTGTAGTGATGTCATAGGCGGATTTTAATTAAGGCTTGGGAAGGCTAAGCCTTCCCATACCTTTGTCCATTGTAAATGTACCCTACCTTGTCTGAAATATTGTGCTGGAGAAGGTTCTAACTAAAAATCAAAAGTGATTAATCTAGCACTGGCACTGGCAAAGTTCCGTGGGATGGGTGTGATAGAGAAGTGATGAGTAAGACAGTAACAATCAAGCCTGATATACTCTACCTGTCTCAGGAGTTGTTCCTTGGTTCCTAGGCTCAGAATCTATTGCTCTTCCCTGCCCTGCTTCCAAGAACAATTGCCCGGCCAGCAGGGGGAGGGGCATACACGGAGCTAAATCTACAGTGCAGGGAAACTGAGGCTCCGAGCAGCAGAAGGTGTGGAAAATAACCTATTAATAATAATCATCCTGCTATTCATGCATTAAATGTGGCTGCATTTCTTCATATATGATTTTGTTGTATATGTGAGCTGAAGGAGTTGTTTTTGCGGATTTCTTGAATACCAAATACTACAGACACAAGTGTAAGGTTGAGAGTCTTTTGTGGCTGTAAGAATTAATCTTGCTGGGAACAGAGTGTGGGGAGGCAGGAATATGAATTCTACTGGGATTTATGGGGGGAATGTTTTAGTTGGAGGGGTTATTTTGGGGGCTTAAAAAGTTTTGGAAATGCAGCAAATGAAGTGTGCTGAATTGATGTGAGGGCTGGGCCTGCTGGTCCCTGAGGGACAGAAAAAAATAACATACTGGGAGCTGAGTGTAAGGTAGTTGTGAGTATTGAATTCATCTAACATTAAAGGGCACCTGTTGGGAAATAATATTATAGCCCAAGGTACGGGCTAAGAGAGCCCACACTCCGGTTGAGGGTAACATTCATTTTTTTAAAATTCCCCCGCCCGCGCAAGGCCACCAACACCGGGAGGGAGCTCCTGGTACAAGCAGCAGGGCCGCCATTAGAAATCACGGGGCCCCATACAACAAAATTTTCGCGGCCCCCCCCAAAGACCACACAGACATCAGCGCTAAAAAAGTAACCCCCCCATACACAATAAAAAGCAATTGATGGTCAGGGCCCCCTTATAAGTTAAAAAAAAAACATTAGTGCCAGAGCCCCCCTTACAAGGTAAAAAAAAATTAGGGCCCCAAAAAATATTTTTCAAAAAAACATTGGCGCCAGGGCCCCCCTTACATGTTAAAAAAAATTTGGTGCCCCAAAATTTTTTTTTTAAAAAAAACATTGGCGCCAGGGCCCCCCTTACAAGTTAAAAAAAAATTGGGGCCCCAGCAAATATTTTTTTAAAAAAATTGGCGCCAGGGCCACCCTTGCAAGTTAAAGAAACATTTTTTAAAAAAAAACATCGGTGGCAGGGGCCTATAGAATATTAGAATAATACATTGGTGGCAAGGGGATTAAAAAAACCACACAAATTGTTCAGTAGAATTGAACTCGTGGCTTCAGGACTTCAACTTCAGGTCTTTTCGCTGCTTCAGGACTTCAATTTCAACTGTTTTCATGACTTTGGGTCTTTTTGGCACTTCAGGAGTTCGGCTTCGGCTGTTTTCGTGGCTTCAGGTCCTTCGGCTGTTTGGCTTTTCGGCACATCTGCATTTCGGCTGTTCGGGACTTAGAAAATGGGCGCACGGCTTTGGTGCTCTCAAGTGGGCCCGGCTCTTTCAAAACTGCAGCACTGCCGGGCCCCCCTTCATACCCGGGACACTTGTCCCCCCCTGATGGCGGCCCTGACGATTGGCCCATGTTGGGGCACACGCATGTGCATAATGAGCGAACTTACTCATTATGCACGTGACTCTTTAAGTGCATGCTCTATGTACGACATGGTCGCTTACACAGGGAGCTCCCTCCCGTTGCGGTGTCCAATCGCTGGCAGGGGGCAACTTTTTTATAAAAAAAAAAATAGTAACCCCCAACCGGAGTGCAGGCTCTATTAGCCAGCACCTTTGGTTGGGGATAATATTTTTGCCCAACAGGTGCCCTTTAAGTGATCAAACAGAGGGAAAGCTATGAGACTGAATGAAGACGAAAACGTATATATTTTGTATATAAAAATATATTTTATATCACCTTGCCGTGCTACAAAGTGCATCTTTCTTTTAAAAGGGTTTAAAAAATGTTGTTGTACTTTTAAAGTTAACACCATTTATGTATGACACAAGATTATAAAAGAATTGTTGTTAAGTCACCATCCGCCTATGAGTGATGTAATTTTTGTCACATGACTCACTAAAACGTGTGTATTATAATAAATAGAGTACCACTTGTTGGAAAATATGAGGATATAAGAAATAACCTCAGAGTTCCATGACCTGTATAAAAGCATTTTTAATGGTTATATGGTCATGGACCCAAAGATTTATAATCCAGGCTGTCCAGTGAAGCTAAAACGTTGGCTTCTAACATAATGCTCTAAATATTTATTATTAATTGCAGGTATGGGATTCATAATCCTGAATGCTCTGAATAACGCCATCTTTTTCCATTTTATTCAAATAATCGAAATTTTAGAAAATGTCTTTTTCCTCTGCAATAATAAAACAGTACCTTGTATTTGATCTAAACGAAGATATAATTAATTCATATTGGCTTTATTCAATGTTTACATGATCTTCTAGACTTAAGGTATGAAGATTCAAATTATGTTAAGATCTATTATCCAGAACACCCCAGGTCCCAAGCATTCTGGATAACATTTCCCATACCTGTGCTAAGTCCTGTGGCAAATTGTTGTGGTCTATTGCATTAAATTTGCCTCTTAGAGGCACATTTACTTAGCTCGAGTGAAGAAATAGAATAAAAAATACTTCGAATTTCGAAGTATTTTTTTGGCTACTTCGACCATCGAATTGGCTTCTTCGACCTTAGACTACGACTTCGACTTGAACGATTCAAACTAAAAATCGTCCGGCTATTCGACGATTCAATAGTCAAAGTACCGTCTCTTTAAAAAAAACTTCGACCACCTACTTCGCCACCTAAAACCTACCGAGCATCAATGTTAGCCTATGGGGAAGGTCCCCATAGGCTTTCTAGCCAATTTGGGATCGAAAAAAAAAAATCGTTCGATTCGAAGGATTTAATCATTCGATCGAACGATTTTTCCTTCGATCATTCGATCGCAGGAAATGTGGTAAATCCTTCGACTTTGATATTCGAAGTCGAAGGATTTTACTTCGACGGTCGAATATCGAGGGTTAATTAACCCTCGATATTCGACCAATAGTAAATGTGCCCCTAAGTGTTACCAGGGGCCACTTTATGCTGTGATTCCCCCGGTAAAGTACCATCTGCTCAAATGAAATTGTTTTTGATCACTGTTATATTGACCAAACAGGGTTTGAGTACTTTTGCCTTTTTTTTAAATTAGAGACGAGCAAAAAGTTCTAATCGTTTCAGGAAGTAGAATATGCCCCTCCCTTGATCTATTTCCAGGGTCGGACTGGGCTGGCAGGACACCGGGAAAAAACCTGGTGGGCCCCTGGCTCTAGTGAGCCCCGTCGGCCCAGATCTGCACCCAGCTTCACTTCCTGGTATGACCTGCTGGTCACGACAAAAACTCTATGCGCACACGTGCAACGGGGGGGGTGAGTTGCCGGACTCTGAGCTCTGAGGCAGAAGCCCCGAGGGGCCAGAAGGGGGGCCCTGATGCAGAAGCCCTGGTGGAGCCTGAGCCCCCAGTTCAACCCTGTCTAGTTCTATGCATAAAGTCTTATCATTGGAGAAGGAGCTGTTCTACCTGCACTAGGAAATATCATCAGAAGAAACTAAAACTACAGGTCTACAGAAATCCAACTGTTTGCTACATGACGTACCATATATATCAAGTCTTGCAGTACAGGACACTATCCCTGCTTCATTCTTTGCAGACAGTGTGTACCATCCTGCATCTTCTTTTCTGGCAGGCTGGATGAAAAGGCACACGTAACCAGTGTTGTCTTGATGCATGCTGCAAAACACAATAGGATATATTTGCTTTGGATTATTCCTGTTTACTTTTGCATGAGGAAAAGTCAATTCAGTCATCTTTATTCATGTTTCAGTCATGTTTCCTTCAGATACACAGTTCTAGGAAAATATACTCATTGGGGGTTATTTATTAAAGTCTGAATGCCAAAAACCTAAAAAAGTTTAGGTTTTTCTTACTATAAAAGCCAAATATTTAGTGGGGGAAATTTTTTTTTCACATTTATTTTATATATATATATATATATATATATATATAAAAATGGAAAAAATTCCGACCTCATCTCAGATCTACTGATTCTGGAAAAAAAATCATACAGTTCGGATTTTTGCTAAAATTTTTTGTTTGTCCCCGAAACGATTAAATTGTGATTTTTTCTTTTTTTTTTTATAATAAATAAGGTCCAGTAGTGTATTCTAGTTTGGTCAGACTTTTTTAATTAAAATAATCAGAAAAATTTTGATTTTGATAAGCAAGGCCCTATATGTTAGTTATAGAGTTATTTTCACCCTAATCTATCGTAAACTATTTGGGCGTATCTTATTGTATGCAAAGAGCAAAGCTCATCTGCATATTGGCATCATACATTATAGTTGGATAGCTATATTACCTGCATTATATAAGACAGTACAGGTATGGGATTCGTTAACCGAAAACACGTTTTCCAGAAAGTTCCGAATTACGGAATGACTGTCTCCCATAAACTCTATTTTATCAAAATTTGTAAAAAAAAAAATAAAACAGTACCTTGTACTTGATCCGAACTAAGACATACTGTAAGTAATAATTATTGGAGACAAAACCTGCCTTTTTGAGTTTATTTATATTATTCATATTTATCAAGGATCAGATTTGTGAGTTGTGTGAGGGTTCTTCTACCTCTGATAAACTCGAATTTACAATGTTTATTAAGGTTTTCTAATTTTTTTTCGTATTAACTCACAGACATTCGAGTTTTAGAACATATAACTCGAATGTGTGAGTTTGGATGCAAAAAAAATTTGAATCGTGGAAAAAATCACATTTGATCCTTTATAAATCGGCTCCCTGATGTTTACATGATTTTCTAGTAGACTTAAGGTAAGAAGATCCAAATTACGGATCTGTTATGTCCGTTATACGTTATCTGGAAAAACCCTGGTCCCAAGCATTCCGGATAATATCTGTAGCAGGTTTCATGTGAATAGGTAGCCATAAACTTTGCATTTGGACAATAGATTAAAATAAATTAAAATAGATGGCTCCCTTGCATCCCCTCAGCATTTTGACCCTAGTGCCTCATTCACACCAATGCACAACTTACAGTATGTATTAGCACTAGGCATAATGTGACCGTAGCACATCTGCTTTGGCTAGGGAGTTTCACAACCACACAGTTGTACGTTTTGCAACAGTATAAGAAACCACTGTTTGTAGCAAAACAGACTGGCAACAGTTTCACAGAACCTTAATAAATGGGAGAGGTGCCATTGTTGGTGCATATTAGAAACACGAATAAGAAGAGTATTGTTCAGCATTACTCAGGGAAACAGAAACTGAGGAAAGCATGACCATTACAGAACTTTAGGATTTACTTTTAGTTTTATTTATTTCATGCCGTTCAGGAATATGGAATCCATTTTCATGGATCAGATGTTTCCATTATTTTGTGCACCAGTAAATTGAATAATGGCATGAAGTAATGTAGCCCGTGTTGGACTGGCCCACAGGGATACCAGGAAAACTCCCAGTGAGTCCTGGTGTAAGTTTGGCCAATTTCATGGTAAGAATAAGAATATAGTAAGTAGCTATAAAACATAAGGACAATAGAGAGGTTGAGTGAGGAGAGGAGGAATAATAGATTGGAAAGTGGGCCCCCGATCTAAGATTTTCTGGTGGGCCCCTGACATCCCAGTCCGACACTGAATGTAGCACTACAAAGGTAAATGTTAAGGTCAAAATGCCATGCTGAGTTCCCTGCAGCCATAAGCTGTAAGTGTACTCAGCAGCAAGTAATTTGCAGAGGTGGCTGGTTCTAAATGGATTGCATTCCAATTAAATCCATCTTAAATCCCAGGCATCCTGTGACATGTGAACTATCCAGAGGGAAGATTACACAGCCGACATATTGATCACTCTGGCAGGTTGACTATTTAATGTCAACTGTGATCATTTTCTGTATCAATCTGTAGACGATGTATTCCTTCGATATACCTTAGCCCGTTTTAACACACATTCTGACGAATCGACACAGCTATCAGCTATTTCAGTTTGTTAAAAAGAATGCTGACTGTCAGGAATGGGGCCTTTAATAAATCTACCCCTTAGTTGTGATTTTCCACTGTTGGCAAACATGCAGCGTGTAAAAAGCCACATCCATCACTAAAAATAAAACACTAAGTGGCATTTTGCTATTTTAGGGTCAGGAGACACGCCCAGATTCTGGGAGATTAGTTGACAAATCTCCTCTTATTCGGGCGACTAATCTCCCCCAAACTCCCCAAATCACCAGCGGGATGGCACTTGGAGTGCTTACTTTTCCGAGGTTGCCAGAAGTTGCCTTACGAGGAAGCAGTTTGGGGAGATTAGTCACTCCAAAGAAGAGGAGATTTGTCGCCGGGCGACTAATCTCCCCGAATCTGAGCGTGTGCCCTGAACCTTAGTGTGTTTGCTTCTCTGTTTTCTCCATTGTAAAATATAAAAGAATGCCATAATGGTCAGTCTGAGAAACGGAACATATATGTACTAAGTATAGGTATGGGATCCTTTATCTGGAAACCCGTTATCCAGAAAGCTCTGAATTACAGGAAGACCATTTCTCATAGACTCTTTTATTTCCTCTGAAACACAGATAGTACCTTGTACTTGATGGTAACTAAGCTGCATGAATTCATATTGGAGGCAAAAACAATCATATTGGGTTTAAATGATTTTTGAAAGACTTAGGGGGTTATTTATTAAAGTCTGAATGCCAATAACTGTAGAATTCAAGTTTTTTTTTACTATAAAAAAAAAAAACTTGAGGCTTTTAAAAGTCCGAATCCAAAATTTCAATATTCCATTTCCAAGCTGTCGGGGTCCTGTAGAAGCCAGTGGCAAAGGTCCCATTTGAAATTTGAAGATATCATGGTCTGTGCTGAATTTTTGACAAAAATCCGAAATAATTGGGGGTTTCAAGCGATTTCATGAAAAATTCAAGCGTTTCATGCATAAAACCTGAAAAATTTTGTTTATTTTTGCAAAAACCCGAATTTTTCTAATTTTTTTCTGAACTGATTTTATTGAGGTCAAATCATGAATTCTAATTGGATCTGACATTTTTACTTAAAAAATCGAATCTGTTCTGACTTTTTTTACTTAAAAAATCTGAAAAATCGGATCTGGTCTGACTTTTTTTTACTTATAAAAATCAGAAAAAATCGGATTTTGATAAATAACCCCCTTAAAGCATAGAGATCCAAATTATGAAATCCTCAAATCCCGAGCATTCCTGATAATAAATTCCATGTAATATATTTTATATAGCATGGGGGTCTGAAATTTCTTGGAATAACGGTTGAATCTTAATACTGCAAACCATAAGCCATCTTGTGCCATCCTACCAGCAGAAAAATAATTAGTAGTGTAGTAGAAAGATGCTTTTTTTGGGTCAAATATAAGCATTTTAACATTAAAGAGGCAATTGTGAAGCAGAATACAGTATGCAAATTACAAACAAATTACCCAGTTGGCCGTTTGCACTTTGCACATTGCATTTTGTTCTGTACAAATTGTCGCAACTTTGGAGATCAGAGACCTGTAGCTTCACCCATGAATACCACAATTACTGTATTAATCAGCACTGTATAGGTGAGGGGTAGGAGGGCAGAAGCAAGAAGGACCCCTCCATCACATAAGTTGCACATCATCCCAATGCACAAATGGAATGGCAGGGGCACTGGACACACTGGACACAATGGGGCACGCTTTTCTACACCTTATGATACTGCTCTCTGTGCCAAACTGAATATCCATGTAGCGATCTAGCATTTGCTCCACCTGGGGTTATGTTAATGACCCCTTATGCTAACTTATTTTTTTCAAGTTTAATGTGTTATTCATAATAAAATATACAGGTTGCTAAGTTTTCATTTATTATATAAATGCATATTTTTGGATGGGATAGAGATATTTCACAATGAAATAAATATTACAGAGCATTTTATTCTGAATCTGCCTTTTCCAACAGGTAGCAGAAAATACTATATGTCCCAAAGAGCTTGCCCATACAAAAGTTGGCACTTATATCTTTAGTGACAGTTATAGTTGCAGTAATATAACCAGTCTAGAACTAGAATGTTGGTCGACATAGCTCCTATTAAAAACTGTAAGGTTTAACTAAAACAAATGACACCTATTCACCTATTGCTCTACATATGCACCAGCCAATAACCCAAGCATGTTGCAACTAAGAAGGGGGATTGAAGAACAATTGTTTAGTAGTTAAGGGACTGTAATCAATACATATCAATTGCCAAAAAAACAGCATTCATGTATTTGGCTTGGGTAGTGTAAATCTAAGTACAGCCAGTGACATGTCCAAAGATGGATTCCGCTAGTTCTCTGATTTGCACCCAGAAGTTCATAAGACAAAACATTACTTATTAAATATGCTCTGCTGTTACAATGACCAATTTGTTTACGGTCTGTTGTTAAGCAATGACTTTACACATATAGAGCCTGCTACTGATTTCTGTAGGTGTAGAAGATATCTCCAAAACCAATAAATTGTGCGGCATACAAATCTGAACACTCAGGGATAATATTCCAAGTTTATAACACAATTATAGTGTCTCTTCTACTGAATGGCTGAGCAGTGTTAATTCTAAGGCGCGATATAATATCTTATTTCTTTTCAGCAATACTGTACCTTATCCGTTGTCTATTGGCAGGAATGGATTCATTGTCTTTCTTCCAGTAGAACACTGGCGGGGGCATTCCAACAACTCGACTCTCTAATCTGACTGGATGGCCTTCTGGGACACCACAATTTTGAAGTTTTTCCAAAAATACTGGTGCTTTTTGTACTTCTTTTGCTAAATAAGGGGGTTTTAAAAAACAATGAAAACAATTTAATTGCTGCACCAAGCCATAAGATTATCAGTATGCCAATTTTGAGCAAGTAGCTGTTTTTTTTCGAAACATCAAAAACAATAACAAACCCCTGATCCAAAGGATCATAGATTGATTTTGCACACAAAGGGAAAGCAGTATGGAAGGGCTTGTAGGGCATCTTTCATTTTTGGGATAATAAAGCAATTACAGGGCAAACTTGTACTGGAAGTCACATGATTTATTTATGTTTGGTAGGTGCTTTGAAAATGGACATTGAATTAAAAAATAAAATGCCATACAAAAACACACTTGTGTCTGTTTGCACCCATCTCTACCGTCATCTTGAACCAATTGAATAGACCTGCAAGAGGTCAAGTACAAAGGCCATAGTGCAGCATGTTCTTATGCAATGGAGCCCTCTAACTAATATCTGGCTTCAGTTATATTCTGAGAGGTTTTCATATTTTATTACTTGTGGTTTTTAAGTTATTCGGCTTTTTTATTCACCAGCTCTCCAGTTTGCCATTTCAGCAATCTGGTTGCTAGAGTCCATTAGAGCATTTGTTTTTTAGATGGGTTCAGTGACCCCCATTTGAAAGCTGGAAATAGTCTGAAGAAGAAGGCAAATAATTCAAAAACTATAAAAAAAAATTAAAAATAAAGTCCAGCTGAAAAATTGCTTAGGGGTCCATTTACTTAGTTCGAGTGAAGGAATAGAGGAAAAATAGTTCGAATTTCGAATGGTCGAATATGGCTTCTTCGACCATTGAATGGGCTACTTCGACTACGACCTTCGACTTCGAATCGAACGATTCGAACTAAAAATCGTTCGACTATTCGACCATTCGATAGTCGAAGTACTGTCTCTTTAAAAAAACCTTCGACCCCCTAGTTCGCCACATAAAACCTACCGAGGCCAATGTTAGCCTATGGGGAAGGAATATCCTTTGATCAATGGATTAAAATCCTTCGAAAACGTTCGATTCGAAGGATTTAATCGTTCGATCGAACGACTATTGTTTCGATCGTAGGAATAGCGCAAAATCCTTTGACTTCGATATTCAAAGTCGAAGGATTTTACTTTGACGGTCGAATATCGAGGGTTAATTAACCCTCTGTTTTTTTCAGAGAAAAACTTGATTCATATGATGATACGATATGAATTTTCGAGTCGGAACCATTCGATCGAATATTAGACATTCAATTTTTTTCTTAAATAACCTCCGAATTGTGAGTATATTCGAATTACAAAAAAATCACATGAATTCAAATTCAAATCACATTGAATTTGAAATTCGACCATTGATAAATGGGCCTCCCCAAGTTACTAAAATGAGTGCCTAATTTAAGTACTAATGTCTGCACCTCTAGAATTTAGTGCAAAATGTAAGATATTCTGGGAAAGAATGTTGTATTGATAAATTACTTTCTTGCACTTTGCATTCCTTTAGAACCCTGATATCTCTCCAAAGATAATTGTTGAAATCTATCTTCAAAAACACTGTCTTCCAAAAAATAAAAATGCCAACCTGAGTCAAAAATGAAAGTGTTTTTAAACTTTTTAAAGGCTTGGGAAAGATTAGGTTCAAGGATTATAATGGTATACGTTTAATGACACAATTAGCGGGGGAGGTGTTTGGCAACATATATATTAGAATTAAAAAAGCATATAAAAAAACTTACCCACAATACTGAGCTCCAGGCTGAATGAGTTTTGGCCAGTTTTATTAGTTGCAATGCAAGTGTAGGTTCCAGAATCTGCTTGTGTGAGAGGATCAATAAGGAGCGAATGAATTCCATTCTCCCTGACAAGCATTTTGTGGGTTGCATTAAGTTTAACTTGCCTTCCATTGAGCAGCCACATGATATCTGGAGTTGGAAGCCCACTTACCTATTAAAATATTCACAACTGTCAGTAAATATATATTAATTTTAATTTACTGTGTTTCAAAAGTGCACCCTAATACTAGTGCATGGTTTTACAAGTTGGGTGCAATTTGCAGGCAATTAGCAGGGAACTCCATCACCTCCAGTATGCCAATGTAGACCTACCTGTCCAGGGTGGTAGTAATTTCAAACAAATTCAGGTAGCACACAACTTTCTCTATTCTTAACGGTTTGGGTGCACCTCCCCCAATGTCCTTCCACACTTGGAATTACTTGTAGAGATCCAAGTTGGGAAGCACTCCATAATTTCATTAAAAAGCCTTTATTTCCATTAGCAGGGCAACATTCACAGCAATGTTTTGAGCCTGTTATGGCTTGATAAATAGCCGTGACAGGCTTGAAAAGTTGCTCTGAATGTTGCCCTGCTAATGGAAATAAAGGCTTTTTTAATGAAATTGTGGAGCGCTGCCCATCATGGATCTCTACAGAGTGATAGTAATTCTCTAGCATTAACAGACTTACTTATGCCGTATTCATCAGAGCAGGATTGGCAGGTGCATTGGCGAACAGCACAACTAAGCAAAGTGCAAGGAGCATATTTGGGTACAGGTATATTTAATGAATACCATCAAACTGTCTCCCGATTTTGAGAGGTTCATACCTTACAATCAAGTCGACAGAGTCGTCCTTCATGTGCAACCATATCTCCCGGAGCCTGAAGAAAGTATGGTCGGAAGAATCGCTCCTCTACTATCTCACTCTCTGCTTCCGGAAGACGTGGCCTTACCCTGATGTTTGTGTCAAAGACAACCTTTATAATACATACAGCTATTCATGATCAAAATCTCTATATAGTATGACCAGGACTGCCATCAGAAATCGCAGGGCCCCAAACAACAACATTTTCTGGGCCCCCTGGGCTACGCCCACCGCAAGCCCCACCTACAGGTCCGCCCTCCCCACCACACAGTAAAAAAACAAAAAAAATATTGGTGGCTAGGGTTCCCACATGTTAATAAAAAATAAAAAGATATTGGTGGTCAGGGCCCCCCATAAAAAACCATTTGTGGCACTGCCCCCCCCCATTAAAAAAATATTGGCGGCTAGGACCCCACATGAGAAAAAAAATTGGTGGCTAAAATTGGTGGCCAGCCCCCCCCCCCCCCACATTATAAGAAAATTAGTGGCCAGGGTCCCTTAAACGTCCATGCCTTCCCGAAGTCAGCAGCTCTCAGAAAGATGGGGGGCCCGGCTAATCAAGTAAGTGTGGCGTGGCCGGGCCCCCCTTACCCTTGGGGCCCCCTACAACTCTCCCCCCTGTCCCCCCCTGTCCCCCCCTGATGGCTGCCCTGAGTATGACTGACTGCAGTGATTGCCTAGACAGAATGACCAGACTGCAGCTATAGGAATAGTGGAGGGTCCAACAGGAGAAGACTGAAGCAGCATCAAAACAAGGCCTCCGAGGATCATAGGACTGGTTCGCTACTAAAGAGAATATTGCTGGAAAGCTATTATTCTTATATTTGAAACAAATGGGTTCCTTAGACGGACAGAGTCTCCAACCTATTTGACTTAATGTATCTTATAAACCTTAAAGTACAGTGTCATGTTGGACCCTCAAGTAAGGACTCACTTGGACTTCAAGTTATTATGCACTCCCCCTGACCCAGAGATATATTTTAATGCTTGGTAACAGAGAGGGCACTCTTCTCATTTTACACCAGCTACTGTCATTGCTGCTATCTGCAAGATGTTTACAGAACATTAGCACAGCACATCATGACGATGTAACGAAAAGAAATCCCAATATCCCTATATTTTTACCTGTGAGACTGAACAGGGAGAAGTGACCGAGGACGGAACGGAGCTCTTTGCACCAGCAAATGACCAGAGCAACTAATTCTTCCCTGCAAAACAGCAAGAGTCCAAGTTATTGAGCAAAACTACTAAACTGTAAAATGATTATATCAGCAAGCTTACGTTGCTCTCATACACTGCATTTAATTACTGAAGTACTTTTAGAAATAAGAGGAACTATTTCTAAATTTCTGACACACATTATAAACATAAATGTCGTAGGCTCACTTTACCACAATACATTCTCAGGTAAAATGATAATAAATACAGCAATACCACCTAGTGGCCTACAAGAGTAACTGACTTATTTCTAAACACTACTGTGGTTTCTGTTTGGAAATCAAGCTGAAAATCAGACCTTGCCATTGGGCCCTATAATCCCCAACTAAAAATGTATGTTCAGATGGTGCTAACGCAAGAGGAGAGAGCATAAAAATGTTACCATCCACGGTAGCTGCCGTGCATTAACCAGAGAAAGATGAATGAATTTACTTTTTATATTTTATGTTGATTATTTCAGTAAAGAAGCACCCAGGAGAAAGAGATGGTTTCACTGCCACTCTACTCCTTTACTGAGAATTCAATAACAATCAATCAGCGATGAGCTTGGATGTACAGCTTTATGAAAAACTCAAATTTAAAATGAAAGAAAAATGTGATATTTTGGTAATGTAGGATGCCCATGTGCTTCTCCAAGTTGTTTCTCCAGTATTGGAACTAATCAGAATTATGGGTGCCAGTGCCAGGTAACCTGCAGAATGATTTCCATGTCTGAGACTGTTTCTTTCTCTGAACAGATTTAATGATTTCTTTTAAAGGGAGCTTGGAATGGGAAAGAATGAAGTTCTAGAGAAAGTCTCCAATCTAGAGGGCAGATTTAGGAAAGTGTGAAATAAAAGGGTCAGCACAGTAAAATTTTACAATTCTCTTTTCGTTCCTTTAGGATATTTAGAGGCATACATATCATATGATGGACTCTAACTTACATCCACTGATAAATACACCTCTAAAAAATCCCATAGAAATGAATAGAGAGTGGTGGAAACAAGCTTTAAAAATTAAACTGTCTCTTTGAGACTTTTTGCCCTTCTAATGTTATATGATTAATTTGGATTAATTTGACTGATCAAATCAAATGAACCTTTCACTCTTCTGAATGGGCTCACTCATTGATAGAATTATGGGTACAGGGTACAAAGGTTACAGAGATTAATCTCCCTTTCTCTGGTGTAGACCATTCTTATAAAGTCAGTACTTGTGGATTTGCTGCCATAATTGTGTAGTTCCCATCATCATCATTTGTTGCCGCTTCAATATATAAAGCGCATGTTCCATCTGCTTCCCTCTGCATTTTGCAATGTTGATCCTTCTTTGATATCTGTTTGCCGTCTTTAAACCAATAAACCTGAAAAAAACCATTATCATTTCTTATCATTGATTAATATTGAACTGAAGGTTACCAAACTACACTTTTAATGAATGCTGTACTATACCTTGGGTATGGGTATCCCAACAACTTTGCATGTGAATGTAACGGACGTTCCTTCTACAACCCGGAAATGTTTGAGCCGTCTGTCAAAAATAGGTGCAATGCACTTTCCAGTCGGGATTTCATCGTGATGAATTTCATCATCTGATTCATCCACCGGGGTGCGCTCCAAACGAAACTCTATTTCATTCATCAGTCTCTGTTCAAAGCTGGATATTTTGTACTCCTAAACATTGTTCAGCAAAGAATTATGTACAGATACATGGAATATTATTAGGACATACATAGGCCTAACGCGTTTCGTACTTGTGTGGGCACTTACTCATAAGCCTATGAGTAAGGGCCCACACAGGCATGAAACGCGTTAGGCCTATGTCCTAATAAAGCCTTTTTAACTTAATGAAAAGCAGAGCTACTGCTTTACTTGGAAAGGGCTATCACCCTACTTGGATTTTTTTGCATATTGAAAAATGAATGGTAACCCTTGGACTAGGGGTGCCTCTGGTGAGAAACCATTTTGCTATTTTTACTTTTTCCTCATTTAATTTTTCTAGTTTCTTTATTTCTGGACTATTTATTTATTTTGCTCCTGGATAGAGCCACACACCAATATTCGTGTGTTTACATGGAATATTGGTTGATATAGAATTAGGCAATTCCAACTGTTTAAGAACTGCTTCATAGAGGTGATATAAACCCACCAGGTGCTTTCCCAGTGTTCTGTCGGCCCAGTCTGGCTGTGGCAGAAAAAAACATGGGCCCTGCCACCCCAGGCCTGCACCCACCAACCACCATCCCAGGATCTTTAGGCCCTCATCTAGGTCACAGCAAGTAAGGAAAAGGGAATAGATCAACTGTACAAGGAGCTAGGGGGAAAACAGGCTGATGGAAGTGGGGAGGAGTTTGCACAGGGGTGGCTAGTAGTGGTCCCAGACTTCCCCAGTCTGACACTGACCACCTGTGCCAAAATTGCTGCCATGCCCAATGTGGTAAATCCCATGCTGAGGGAATAATATAGTAAACATCAATATTACTTTTCAGGTTGCTTTTAAACATTGTACTTAAGAACCTATTTTATACTATTTTATACTACTTTTTGTTTGTTTTTAGTTTGTTTCTAAACTGTTTTGCTAGACTTTTTTGGGGGACTTGAAGCAATGGGCAATGGCTGATTTAGTCATACACTAATATTTTCCATAAACTGTAATGTTTTTATGAGATAAGGGGGTCCCAAACAAAAGCTAAAACTTTAAGAGGGGCATGAACTGAAAAAGTCTGCCCAGAGTTCTACTGATTTTTACAGACACATGAATGATGTACTGATGATAGAATATAATGTTCCTTTAGTATGTCTCATGCCTTACCTGCTGCCGTGGAGTATATTGCGGAGTGCTAGCTCTAAATGACAGCTTTCTCTCCAGTTCTTTTACAACAAAATCCTTATTCTCCTGAATCTGATCTTCAGATTCAAACCGTACTGTTTTTAAATTTTTCTTTGCAGCTCCAGGAGCAGACCTATAAATAATGTAAATATACCCCATACTGTTACACATTATACAGTGCACTGTTATTGACGTGTTTCCTCAAAATCATTGTATCTATTTTGCTTTTCAGCACTCCAATAACCACTCCTATAATGTGGTCTTTTGTCTTTATACTAGGGGGCAATTTTATTACACTGTGTAAAAAACGTCAGGCATAATACAATTTTGTTGTGTAAAAACTGCATACAATTTTTACTTTTTTATACATGACTTCAATGTAAAATAACAGCATCAAAGCTGGCATTCACATTACGTAAAATTACACACACCATCGCCATTTATTTTACACAGCAGTTTTCATTGAATTTCGTTTTACACAGCATAATAAATATGACCCTATGAGTTGGTCATGTAGATCCCTCCCACTGTATTCAAAGTACTTGAAACTTGGTACATTATGAGCTATATGGGGTTTGTCATGATGTTATAAATGTGGCTTAATATTTCTAGGCTATAAATCTCCCCTCAATGATTTGGGCAATATCATGTGCTAAGAAAGTTCTAAATTCAGACACTATGGTAAAGGTATGAAGCCAAAATGATAACTGTTTTCTGTACTTACAAAGGTGAAGTTTTTGGCAGCCCCATCGCATTTGTGGGGGTAGGAGGTGGAGAAGATGGCAATGATGGGAGAACTGAACTGAGAAATGCAGCAGGATTCTGAATCCTTGGGGGAGATATTGGAGTAGGAGACACAATTTGTGCCTGAAATTGTCTTTTTAGTGCAGAAGGTGGAGAGGAAAAGATGGATTCTGTAGCAGTGGAAGGTTCAGTTTTGGCTGTAGATGGTCCAACCTCAGTGGAGACTTCTGGAATATTTTCCCTGTTTGAAATCCATGGTCTTGTGCCAGTAGTGGAAAAGGTAAACTTAGAAGACACCGGCGTGCTATTGATTGGATCTGGGCCAAAAATAAACTGCTGGGGTCTAGCAAACATGTAAGGCTGAGCACCAGTAGAGTTTTGTACAGGTGTACTATATGTGGTGTCCTTTGCCAAGGAAACTGGTGTTGAGGGCTGTTGCTGCTGTTCAATCATGACCTGGTTATGAAGCTGTTGCAACTTCACAGGGTCTCTGTGTACATTAAGAAACAAAGACAGAACTATTAGAAAGTTACAAATGTTATACCCATGGAATGCCTTCTGTTTCAAAGCCCATTATGACTATATGTTATATTCTGCGAACAAGGTAAGTTTGTTCTAACGAAATTCCACCATCTGTTTCTGCTCTCTCTCCTGATTAGGCCACACCAGTCTGACCAATATAATATGCAAAATCGAAGTAGGATGGAGCACACAATATAGCAGCTTTTACTGCAAAAGTTTTATTGAGCACAACATGTTTCGGATCTTCATGGATCCTTTTTCAAGTGTCAAATACAAAATGAACACAGAAACCTTTTTAAACCCCAAACACACCCTGAAACCACTCCTTTTTTGGTGTCATCACCTCCACTTCGATTGGTCCCAACGATAGGGAAAACCTTCTTAATCCAGTGCAAACAGTGAATCACACTTCCAGAGATATCTATTCACATAATATTAATCTTCTTAGTAGCAAATTTCTACCTGTTTAAAGGATACAAAGGATTTATTGAATAAATTAGCAGGTTTACCTATTGTCCCAATTAACACTATGCTGGCCAGTATAGATTTACAAAGTTTATATACTTCTATACCTCAAGAGGAGGGGATTAAGTATGTAGAAGAAGCTCTTCTGGATACAAATATAGAACATCAATTGATTTATTTTTTACTTGACTGCCTAACAGTAGTTTTACAGAAAAATTATTTTATGTTTGAAAATGAGTTCTTTTGGCAAAAACAAGGGACCTCAATGGGTGCTTCGGTCGCTCCATCCTTTGCAAATATTTTTGTCCACAAGTTAGAATGTGATCTATTTTTGAAACATAGATATAGTAAACATATCATCCTGTATTTGAGATATGTGGACGATATCTTGCTTCTATGGGATGGCACCCAAGAAATGCTCCTAGAAATGATACAGGAAGCTAATTTGAGCCATAAAACTGTTAAATTTACAGCAGAGATGTCAGAAAATAATTTAAATTTTTGGATGTGAATTTGAGGATTAATAATGGGAGAATTTTCACAAATTTATATAGGAAAGAAACAGAGAAAAACAGTTTATTACATGCAGGTAGTTTCCATAACCCTAGTACAATTAGAGCTATTCCAAAAGGACAATTTTTACGTGCCAAACGCATAACTTCTTTGGACACAGATTATGAAAATTCTAGTCATACTTTATATAACCGGTTTTTAGAACGAGGTTATTCACCAGTAGAACTGTCTGAAGCGATGAGGGAAGTGGCGACAATTAAAAGGGAGAATTTGTTAGACCAAGGGTCACATGTTAAGAATAGTAGTAACCGGATACCATTTATTTCAAAATATGTTAAACATAATAAGGAAATTGAAAAAGTACTAAGGAAGTATTGGCCAATTTTACAGGGAGACAGCCAGTATGGTAACCTGTTTTCAGAACCTATTTTGTTCTGTTATAAGAAAGGCAAAAGTATTAGAGATCAACTATGTCCAGCAGTCAAAATGAAAAGAAATCCTCAAAGATTTTTTGAAATTCCAAAGAAAGGGACTTTCCCTTGTTTGAATTGTATTTGTTGTGCTTCAATTATTAAGGGAGATCATATTGACCATCCGACCTTTTAGTTGAACTAAAGTTAAACTAAATGATTATGCCACCTGCGACTCAAAAGGAGTTATTTATATGCTTAAATGTCTGTGTGGACTCATATATGTAGGCCAAACAATAAGAAATGTTAAAACCAGAATTAAAGAACATAAAAATGATATACGGAATTTTAAACCCGGTGCATATACAGATACAGCTGTGGCCCGCCATTTCAACACTGCTAAGCATACACATGGCCAGTTAAAGTGGGCAGTTTTGGAAATAGTACAACCACTCAATAGAGGGGGTAACTTTAAACAAAAAATGCTCCAGAGAGAAGCTAATTGGATTTTGAAATTAAATGCTTTAGCCCCCAAAGGTTTAAACGAAGCTTGGAGCGTCAAGTGTTTCCTATGATTTTATTAATACATACTGTTTTCCTCCCCTCAGACTCCTCTGATTTCAACTTTTGTATTAGAAAATACTGATAGAAAATACTGATCTAATGTTTAGGCACGGTAAGAAATTAATTTATAAATTTTATTGATCTATTTGTACTTGCCTAGCCCCTATGAGAATAATGATTAATGCTAAAGATTAATGCTAAAAATGCTATTAAAATTGACTGTTAATGGTCTTGTAAAAGATGTAGCTTTGGATAAAATGGTAGGTAGACTCCAGAGAGAGTAGTACCTAATTTTTCAAGTATTTAGCTTTTTTGCTACTGTTTTTAAATTTTGATACAATTTTAAAAGTTTGCAACATCTGTTACAATTAAGACAAGTATATATGTAACTGTTACAATATTTTTAATGTCACAGTATTTAAAGGTGGGGACTTTGCTACTAAGAAGATTAATATTATGTGAATAGATATCTCTGGAAGTGTGATTCACTGTTTGCACTGGATTAAGAAGGTTTTCCCTATCGTTGGGACCAATCGAAGTGGAGGTGATGACACCAAAAAAGGAGTGGTTTCAGGGTGTGTTTGGGGTTTAAAAAGGTTTCTGTGTTCATTTTGTATTTTACACTTGAAAAAGGATCCATGAAGATCCGAAACATGCTGTGCTCAATAAAACTTTTGCAGTAAAAGCTGCTATATTGTGTGCTCCATCCTACTTCGATTTTGCATGTTATATTCTGCATTCAAGTTGTAGAAACTCTCAGATAGTGGGCAGGGTTCCTTATAGGGAGAGATGCCAGGTTACAAGTTCACCGATCTAGACCTTTTTAAAACATTCATATTTGAACTCGTCTCCCAGAATAGAAGGACCCTCATTTTTCTTAGCTCAAAGCATCTATTTGTTGATCGGTCTGGGACTTTTTGGTTTGGTTGTATTATTATTATCAAGAGTTGCGCCAATGCAACTTGAGATTTGTTGGGGGAGGCTTTTGAGCCAAACAGGTTCCTTTAACAGGAGCCCTGGGTTTACAATTGCTTAGAGCATCCTTAATAGAACTGAAGACTGAGCATCTACAATAGAGTGAGTAAAACCTATAAGTGGTCACAAAGACTTTCAGGGACAAGTGCAGCAGCCAGTCAAGTAAGCACAGCCTCAGAGAAGCAGGGCCATATTTACGTAGCAACAGATTTTATGGCATTGTAGGGATCATTTTAAAAAAATTGATGTATTAGAATTGAAAACAGCAAGTGATATCACAGCACAAACACTGAATTTGTGTTAAACCACTTACAGCTTAGGCTTCGCAAAAACAGGTGGCGGTTCTTTAAAAGAAGGACCCAATGACCCCAAAGTTTGACCATTGGTCATATCTGGCAGGTCAGGCCCAAGATGCTTTTGTGATGTGACTCCTTCTTCGGATGAAGTTTCACTTCCTTTGTCATCTTCTGGTAGCTTGAAATGCACTCTTTTCTCTATTTTAGAGCTTGGTCTTGGTTCATTGTGATTCACAAGAACACCTTCTAGTTTAGGCTTTGGTGGGGGATTGACTATTGCCACAGGCTCAGGAGTAGAAGGCAAAGGTTCACGTTTGAAGGCATCTATATTGATTGTGCTTATGGACAAGGGAGCTGTACTGGTGTTTTCATTAGACCCTAGTTAAAAAAAAGCAGATCATTGTTATATGTTACATACTCAGTGTGGAAATAGAATATCTAAATGCATACCACATAATAGATAAAATAACAATTAAAATAACAAGGATAAGAAAGTGTCTACACATTTAAGGGTTTATTTATTAAGCTCAGGATTTATTAAAGTCTGATGGTGATAAAAAGTACTCCAACTCAGACCTATGGGATTTCTATGGGTGAAATTGAAAGCTCACACTTTGATAAATATGCCTTTAAAAATCCCATAGAAATGAATGAAGAGTGGCGGAATTTCACTCTAGTGGACTGTGGTGATCTTTTACTTAGATAAATATGCCCCAATGGCAGATGTCCCATTAACAATTAGAAGATTCTTTGAGTTGCGCTGGGTTTCCAAAAAAATCATAGTTCTGTTTATGATTTTATCGTGACTTATTCTGCACAAGAAAAATAAGTGAAAATGTATTCATACATAGGGGGAAAAGGCTGTGCGGATTTGGTTGGAGTAGTTTTCAGAAAATAGTGAGAACGTGGCAGGCATGGATTCAAGGCGAATGTCCACGTTTTGCCGTCCTCAAATGTTTTCGTAAAACTGCAGCAAAAATCTGCCCGGCGAAAAATTCGCAGCAGTAAAAAAATTGTTGCTCATAAAAATTGTCGTGCGCCAAAATTATTCGGACGCCAATTGACTTGCATTTGGACAGAATAGTCTCACGTATAAAAATTTTTGCTTGTGTAAAAATTGTTGCCCGTCAAAATCCTTTTGATGCCCATTGACTTCAATATGTTTCATGAATTTTCACTGTTTCGTTAATTTTTTGGTGAGTAGGAACGGGACAGATTCGCCAATCACTACACATTGGTGATAAAGCTTGAGTTTATCTGGCAGTGAGTGAGCAAGTGTATACATCTCTTGCTCTAAGGTCACACACAAGGTTACACATAATTTTTAACAGTATCATAGATCTTTTGCCAAAGGTTTACAGTTATGGCAGGAAATTCGGCTCAGTCACTCAACTCTGTGGTTCTGTATCTGATTAATTTATACAGGTATGGGAATGCTTGCGACCTGGGGCTTTCCGGATAACAGATCTTGTTGTAATTTGGACCTTGAGTCTATCAGAAAACATGTAAACATTAAATAAACCCAGTAGGCTGGTTTTGGTTCCAATAAGGAATAAGTATGTCTTCGTTTGGATTATATACAATGTATTGTGTTATTATAACAGAGAGAAAAGAAATAATTTTTTAAAAAATTGTATTATTTGGATAAACTGGAGTCTATGGGAGACGGCCTTAATTCTGGGCTTTCCTGATATCGGGTTTCCAGAGACTGGATCCCATACCTATACAAATTATTTTGCTGGTTAAATGGTAATTAAATTAGTTGGTCTGATTAATTTTATGGATTAACAGAATTCAACTCAAAACCCTGGTATAAACCATTACTGTTTTAGCAATTATAGGGGGTGGGTCAGCTCTAACAAAAAGTACCCAAATGCCATTATTTATTTCAAGTGGATACATTTTAGAGCACTTTTCTTCACAATACGCTCACAAGGTACATTTGCAACCCTGTACTTAAAGGCATATCAAGGCACCCTATGAAGCATAAGATATTGGTCCCAAGCACGCTAGCTATTGCTCTTCTGGGAGTAAATCTGATATTTCAAGTTTAATATGTTAGCAGTTAATTTAAAGGTGGGTTGCACGGATTTCCAGGGAAAACTAGTAACTAGTATTGTCCCTCTGAACTCTAAACCCTAAAATATATATTTTACATTCAGATGCCACTCTCTGGAACCATATGCCTAGATCAGAACCTGTTTGTGATCCTGAGGAAGGTATTGCATAACATTTGCAGTAGCTCAACTATCTGCATGCTATTTAAGCTCTGTCCCTTTCATGCAAAAAATACAAATCTACTTGCTCAGTTAAGCACATTAATCATTCATACATTGAGGGACTAAATATGGCTTGATTACTAAAGAGGCACATGTATATAATGTATATAAAAGCATGGGTTTTTTCTTACCTTTTATAGTTAAATAGGCAATACTTGAAGTGGTGCCATATTTGTTGCTTGCAGTACATGTAAACATGCCAGAGTCTTCAGAGATCACTTCCGCTATCACTAAAGTGCATATCTCTTCTATGGAAACAAACAGTACAGACATTTGTTTAGCAAATAACAATTTTCTTGTGCTCATCCATAAGTATGAAAAGCCAAGAAAGCTTAATTTTCAGCTGCTACTGTCCTTTCCTTAAATGCTTAATGCAAAAGAGCAAAAGAAACAATGCCAATAGTCTATTTAAAGATAGCCCAGTGGTATATTAATCATGTAGTGCTTCCAGACATACCTGTATCAGCATATCCACCCAATTGATCTGCACTACTATACAAACCTCCTGTAGGCTTTACTATTTTCCTGTAGGGGGACTTTACAGCTTCATAGTAATTTATAACCAAAGAATTGCTCCGGCTCTGTTTGTATACCTAACTCCCAATGTAATCTTATGCTTGATGTCATAATTATTCACTTTAAACATTAGACATAGAATTTAACTTACCTGGTTCTGCCATTGAACGGGGTTCTATTGGGTACAAAAAAGGAACAAAGAACATTTTAAAAATGATCACAAATTCTAAAATGTTAGCAGATTTTTCATTAATATATTTGATAGACTTAAAGGAGAACTAAACTCTAAAAATTAATATAGCTAAAAATGCCATATTTTATATACTGAACTTATTGAACCAGCCTAAAGTTTCCGCTTGTCAATAGCAGCAATGATCCAGGACTTCAAACTTGTCACAGGGGGTCACCATCTTGGAAAGTGTCTGTGAGACTCACATGCTCAGTGGGCTCTGAGCAGCTGTTGAGAAGCTAAGCTTAGGGCTCGTCACTAATTATCCATCAGAAAATGAGGTTGGTCTGTAATATAAAGCTGATGCTCAGGGCTGATTATTAAATTCTGCTGCTAATTGCACTGGTTTCTGTGCTGCCATGTAGTCAGGGCCGGAACTAGGGGTGGGCAGAGTAGGCACGTGCCTAGGGTGCAAAGCTGGAGGGGCGCCAGGCACGTACCTTCTGTGCCTCTCCTACCCGCTAGACCAGTCCCCATTCTGGCCGACATGTGTAATCTTTGTTTTGCGCATTTCATGCATGCGGACTGGCAGCTTTTCGCGCATGCGCACTGGCGGCTTTTCGCGCAAGCGCAGTTGCGTATTGGGCGATTTGTCCGGCCAGGCTGCCTAGGGCGCCTGGCCGGGTTGGCCCGGCACTGCATGTAGTTATTATCTGAATTAATTACTAATCAGCCTTATACAGTGACATTTCTATTCTATGTGTACTGTATATTGTGAGTGTGTCCCTATGCTCAGTAAGTGACAGCAGCACAGAGCATGTGCAGTGAATCAGCAGAAAAGAAGATGGGGAGCTACTGGGGCATCTTTGGAGACACAGATCTTTACTGCTAAAGGGCTGTGGGTGCCTTGGGCTGGTACAGATGCACAAAAGATCATGTACAACATTTCTAGCTACTTCTTTAGTTAAGCTTTAGTCCTTTAAAAACAATGATATCGGAGCAATACTTGGCTTTTTGTATATCTGCCTGGGTTAAATTTACTGAATTCAAGAAATTGGTTGGGAAAACATGGGGCTTTAACTATAAAAGAAGATTTGTTTGTAGTTCAAGTGCTAGCATATAAATGTCCTGCAGAAAGGAATGATCTTTTTCTTTAGCACAGTGGGAAAAGTTTACGCCAGTCTTTTGGCAACCAGTCATGGGCAATGGACAGGAGCAAAGCAGAAAGAGAAGCTAAAGAAATAGGAGAGGTTGGAATAGTATGGAAAACATACAAACTAGCTCATTTCCGACTTCAGTTTCATTCCCTAATGTTCACATGCACAGGGAATTCTCCATCACTTCTAGAAAGCTGCCCATAGGGGGTTTACTATTAGGTTCCCTTGTGCTTGTTACCACTGCCCAAAATAAATGAGCCAAATGAGGCACCGTTTAGTAACTTGCTTGTATAATGCACAAAGGGATCCCTGTAAATTTATTTTGCTTCAGTCTAGTTGTAGTTTATAAATAATGAGCAATTCCAGAAGGACATGAGCTCTGCCCTGGGGAGGGATATTATTACCGTATATGTAACAGAAACAAATTCAACATCAGTTAAATAGTAGAACATACTCTTCTGCAAGATCCGAAAATCTGGGGAATCTTCAATCAGTGTTCCTTCTCTATACCATTCAACCTTGGGAGACGGAGATCCTTTCACCCGACTTTCAAACACAACCAGCTGCCCTTCACAAGCAGTCAGATCCTGCAAGCTCTAAAACAACAAACAGAAGTAAATATGCTGCAAAAACAGAAACCTGCAAAGAAAAAGTGTATGGAACGAGGAAGTGCACAAGCATCAAGGGCACAAAGCCATAACAACCTATCAGCAGCTTTGTTCAGTCTAATGTAGGTAGAATATTTTACATAGATGTCTGATTGGCTGCTATGGGTTACCGCACCTAAGAAAAGTTGCTCAGGGTTAACAGATAAGCCCCATAGTACCATGCTTAAAGATATTCCTAAATAACCACTTAATATATTGGGAAACTGTAAGGGGCAAATTCACTAACGCGCGAAGCGCCGAACGCTAGCGTTAATTCGCTAGCGTTGGGCATTTTCGCTACTGCGCAAATTCACTAACGAACGCTGGCGTAGTTTCGCTAGTGTTACTTCGCAACCTTACGCCAGGCGAATCTTCGCTAGCGACGAAACTACGCAAATTCACTAACTTGCGCAGTGTAGCGAACGCTACCTTTTACGCTAGACTTCCTTCGCCACCTCAGACCTGGCGAAGCGCAATAGAGTAGGTAGGGATTGTTTAAAAAAAAGTCAAAATTTTTTCTAAGTCCCAAAAAACGCTGGCGTGTTTTCTACATGATGGCTGATAGGCTGAAAAAGATCAAAAATTTTTTGGGGCTCCCCTTCCTCCCCCCTACTTTTCCTGACTCATGGCAACTTACCTAAACAGTGGGCACATGTGTAGGGCAAAATAAAATTTTTATTTGCAGATTTGAAGGTTTTCTAGGCATTTGTAGTGCAGATACGTGTTCCTCCATTGAAATTTGAATTTCGTGCCGTATGCAAATTAGCCTTCGCTAGCGCAACTTCGCTTTATATAGCGAAACAACGCTAGCGCAACTCTGCAACCTTTCGCTACCCCTGTGCGCAACTTCGCATTTTAGTGAATTTGCGGAGCGCTGGCGAAAATTCGCCTGGCGAAGTGCGGCGAAGAGCGGTGAAGTTGCGCCTGGCACAACTTCGATTCTTAGTGAATTTGCCCCTAAGGGTGGTGGCATACGTGGCAATTCCAGGGAGATTAGTCTAGTCGCCCAAAACTCCTCTTCTTCTTCAAATCGCCAGCGGGATGGCATACGTAGCGCTTCGTTTTCCGTTTTCCAAAATCGCCCGAAATTGCCCCATGAGGAAACTTCGGATGACTTCAGAATACTGAAGCGATCCATATGTGATCCTGCCGGCGATTAACATTCTTACCTGAAGAAGAGGAGACTTATCGCTGGGTGACGAATCTCCTCGGAATCGCCAGTGTGCCACCACCCTAACTGGCACTTTATGAGATATTATGCTAATCATGAACAATTATAAATTCTTAAAACATCATATATGAGACATTGGGGTAACAGCAGAATAATTTTGGGACCATGTAATATAAAAACAATTTTAATTTCTTATTACATCCTGGTTCTCAGCTCAGAGTTCATACTTGATAAATCCAAAATAAAATTTCTAGCACTTACAAATATCAGAATTTTATTCCAGTGTGTTGTAGATTGTTACAATCTAAGCATCTTTGCATCTGATCTTACATTATCTGTTTCTCTGCATCCTAGAAGTTAAAATGCTATTTCTTAGTGATCTTAAAAACAACCGAAAAACATACTAGTTGTGAGCACTATTTTTTTTTTTAGTTAAAATTAAAATAATGTGAAATAATTTGAAATAATAGGCAGATGTTTAAGGGGCAGATTTATCAAGGGTCAAAGTGAATTCAAGGGAATTTTCTAAGTAAAAAATTCGAAATTCAAAGTAATTTTTTGGATACTTCGACCATCGAATAGGATACTACGACTTCGAATTTACTTAGAATTTGATTCGAAGTAAAAATAGTTTGTATATTCGACCATTCGATAATCTAAATACTGTCTCTTTAAAAAAAACTTCGACTTCAATACTTCGCCAAATTAAACCTGCCAAAGTGCTATGTTAGCCTATGGGGACCTTCTACAACCATTTTCTAAGTCTTGACACATCGAAGTAAAATCGTTCGACCATACGCTAAAATCGTTTGAATCGTTCGATTCGAACGATTTAATCTTTTGATCGAACGATTTTACTTCTATCGCAGGATGTCCAAATTCGGTGAAAAATACTTTGACTTCGATATCCACATGCGCTGACCACTTTGTGATCCATGAATCGAACCCTGTATAGAGTAACCTGCTAATGGCAGCCCTACTAGCTATGCTGGTTTCTATGCATTTAGACGTTTCTATTGCTATATCAGCTTCTCATTTCTTTTTAATGGCATGCAGTTAAATTTACCTTTGTAAAAACAGGAGCAGCAATAAGTGGTCTCCCATCAAGACCTTGCAAGTATGTACTAGGACTTTGGCACTGTAAGAAATGGCAAATAAAGATATTAGATCAATATAACATAATATTCCATTAACAGGCTGACTAGTGAATAAGATTTCAAAATGTATATTCAGTATGTTGTAAATAGTAACAACCGACCCAACAGCAGCAGTGGTTCTTGGAGTATAGAGACTTCCATAAGGACTTTGTCTACAAAACATATTCAAATAACATTTTCTTTATGGTTTGCCAAATGCATGGCTAAAATATTTTGCTGAGGCAGTAAATTCTTGATTAACTGGGGTCACTACATTTACTAACCCAGTCTAACCTGAAAATACATAGGATCACTCTAAGGGCTCTTACTGACGAGCGGTTGAAGCTGCGCTCCCCTGCGTTCTGTTTTTCAACGTTCACCCGCAGGGGAGCGCAGGAATAGACACATTTAGCTTTTTTCTATGGGGCTGTACTCACACAGGCACGTGTAGGCGCTGAACGCAGGTTGAGACACAGCATGCTGCATTTTTCCTGCGTTCGGCGCCTACATGCGCCTGTTTGAGTACAGCCCCATTGAAAAAAGCTAAATGTGTCTATTCCTGCGCTCCCCTGCTGCTGAACCCTGAAAAGCGGAATGCAGGGGAGCGCAGCTTCAACCGCTCGTCAGTAAGAGCCCTAAAGCTTAATTTGGTTGCAAGCTGTAGCAAATAAATTAGTTTATTATTTTTCTGGGCCAAAAGGTCATGGGATCATCATGATTTGGTTTTGGCCACTACTTCATGTGGTCATGCAATGGAACACTCACTGTGGGGGCAGCCCATTTACTGTACATGTATATCATCACATAAGGCTTGTTGACTAATTATAAGGAGCAAGACTGTAGCAAATCACTGTGGTCAGAGTAGACCTGCAATAACTACCTGTTCCAAAGGTTACAGCAGTCAAGTTATTTAACTGTATTCAGACAGGCAAGTGTTTTGTGAGTATGAGATTTTCACATGTACAATGCATTCTATTGTCCCTGAAGGCACACTAACATAATACAGTATAATATATAATATAATACAGGGGTCCCCAACAGTTTTATTAACCCATGAGCCATACTCAAATGTAAAAACTGTTGGGGAGCAACACAAGCAAGAACAATTCCCTGGGGATGCCAAATAAGGGGTGGGACAGTCCTATGTGGACTGCTTACCTGCTGGGGGCTCTGCTGGAGTAAACCTTGCGACTTTAAAACTTAAATTTAAGCCAAAAATGTAAAAATGGGCATTTTCTGAGGACTCTGGGAGAAACATCAATCTGAGTGGAGAACAACATGTTGCTCACCAGCCACCAGCTGATATAATCTAATAGAATAATGTTTTTATTACTTATTTTTCTTTTAAATTCCCACGAGAATTGACATTCATGGTTCTGTTTCCACCCCTCCAAACTAGTCTACACCCCCCCATTTAAAGTTCAAATAACACATAAATAATAAAATAAAAGCAGCGCATGAAAATCTTGGCAAACAATGTGAGCCAGTTGCTTAAGCCCCAATATATTCTACAGTTCTGTACAATAGAAGGGATTTTTACATTAAGCATACAAACAACACTAAAAGTTTTGTTGCCATCTGCCTTTTCTCTGTGTCCCTTGCCTGGCACTTGGAAAAATAGGCACTTGAAGCATAAGCAGAAATGAGTCCATTTCAGGTCTAGGTTAACAGTGGGGGCTATAGAGCTGCAACTGCAAGGCCCTTCAAATATGGGGACCTTTTTAACATTGCAACGTCTTCACTCCTGTTATAAGGCAGCAAAACAAAGCACGTGCGTCCAACATTAAAAACATTTTATAGCAACAAAGCTGTGCTTTTAAATGGGGGTCTCAGGTCTGCATTCTTTTATTATTCTTGAATCAAATTTATCAACGTTCTTTCTTACCTGCTGTATTACTGTAGGCTGCATAGTTTGTATATTGCTGGGTGGATTATTCATTTCTTGATATGTATCTGCATTAGATACATTAGTTTCAGGTGCAGAAGGGTCAGCCCTATGTAATGGTAACAACAAGACTACTTAGCAAGGTGAAAATTAAGCATAGACATTAGACATTAGAGGCCAGACTCCCACACTAGTGGCAGATCAACAATGTTATATGCTACATACTTACTGATCTGCCTCAGTTTTGATTGTGTCCCCTTCAGACTCTGAAGAAGAAGCACCTGTGTGGAAACCCAAATTATAAAATATGATTTCAGAGTCCTGAGATTCCTTTTGGTGTGCACATGAATTACTATGGAGCCCTGAATGGAATAATGCAAACTATATGATCCATGCCCAGAGCTGATTGCATTAGTTTATAGCAGTATTCATTGTATTGAAAAGCTGCCTTTAAATGTCAGGCAATGAAATAATGACATACCAGTTGACATATACATTTTTTATTATTGGTAACTCTGCTTGACAGAGAAAATTTTATTTGAGGTTCACGCTATAATACTTTGTTATGCCTTACCTTCTACATAAATTTCTGCAGATGTTGAATCGGTGCCATAGATGTTGGAAGCAAAGCAGGAATAACGGCCTGTATCTTCTTCAAAAGCTTCTGTAATAACTAGAGAGTTCAGATCTCCAGACTTCTGGATTTGGATGTCTGGGGAGTTCTCTAGCTCCTTACCTTCACAGTACCACCTGGAAAGTAGAGAATAATGAAAAGATCCTCTGGCTCCCTTCCGCATTTATAAAACAGCAAAGGCTAGGGGTCCTACAGTACATGTAGATTCCATTATTTATTCTAAGGCAATGGAGAAAATATGAGCTTTTTGGAGAAAATCTAATTGCTTTAGTAAGATTTTATGAGGCCAGTACTGTGGCCCATTTGCTCACTCTCAGATCTTAGAATTAAATTATTTATCTAAATTTGTCTCTTCACACCCATGTGCTCGGCATAGAAATCTGCCTATCCTGTGTTACTCCCATCCTTGAGTACATTCCACCATTTACTGTTTAATCAGTTCCTTTCTGGAACCTTAATTCAAACGCCAGCTAAATGCCACCTTCTGCAATAAGCATATCCTTACATAGTTTGTGTCCACATAATCCACTTTAGATACACTTGAAACCTCAATGGCAGCCAAATTGCAGAGGAGCGCACTCAATGCTGAGATTGAAGGTAACAATGTGTATCATAGTGCAATTATGGCTTTAACAGGAGTGATTCCATGAGTATACAAGGTGGTCAGGAGCATCTGTTAATTACAGCATTCATAAAGCAGTCCTGAATTATTACTAGTCTTATATCTTGGCCCATTTAAAGGAATCTTATCTTTAATTCATTTTTTAAGTCTACCTTTCATTAAGATGAATAGGACTCTGAGGAGTCTGAGGAGAAATCACCACCTCTGAAGTTGCTAAAATATGGCTTTATCTCTTTCAATTAAAAAATTAAGTTACCAAAAAAAATGTGCAGCAGAGTTGCAGAAGAGGGTGGACAATGCAGTTAGGTAGTGAGGGTGGGCAAGGCACAAGGTAAACTATAACAGTAAGGAAAACTCGACCACAAAGAATATCATTGTAATCTCATTGTACATAACTAATGTAGCTTAAAGGGGCATCGTAACCTATTCAACATTTCAACATAAGTTTCATGAATAGGGCTTGGGCTGATCATACTTTTTGCATATTGCTTTTAGTAGGAAATATTTATGGTTTTATGTCATGTATTGCAATAATCAGGGCAAAATCAGAAATTGCAAGTAAAGTTACATATTACTTCCAAAATAAATCAGCCATCCAATGAGAAGCCCTTGTATAAACACACACTCTCCCTTCCCATAGCTACAGCCTCTTAATCGTTTGCACAGACTGTGATGGGGAAAGATGTGGGTGCCTTCACCAAAAAAAGAACTCTCAATGAGCACCACGTGTAGACAGAAAGAATAAACAGGTGGTGTGGTGGGCTTAGAACATGTACAGGCAGTATCTGGGACAATCAATCAGCACTGTGAGTTATCTGAGCAGAAAAGAAAAGGATCATAGCACAGACAAGCATATTCATGTCATGTAGAGATATTGGTGCTGGATAATGCATTGCACTTACACAAAAGATCATGCTACAGCATTGTAATTAGGGATGCACTCTATCCATGATTTGGTTTGGGATTCAACCAAAATTCTGCCTTTTCAGCAGAATTTGGCCAGGTTTAAGTGCCTAGCTGACCCTAATCCGAATCTTTAAGATCATTAAAATCATTTTTTTCCTTCTTTTACCCTTTGGTACCATAATTTCAATATTAGGGAACCAAATGATTAAAGAGAAAAAAACTCTCAATTTCCTTGTTCAGCTTGGTCGAATCCTAAAATAACGAATTTGGTTCATTCCTAATTGTGATGTATGTAAAAGCCCATCATTTTGAGTTAATTAATATTATGTTGAGTTAGTTGCTAAAAAGTGAGGTACATATAAGTTGTGTGTATTAAATGTTAATCACAACTTCATTCTTTTTGTGGTATTGAACTCTTTAGCTCTATACAGAGGCATTTCAGAGAATGTTGATTTAGCACTACATTACTGAGTATACTTTAGAGGTTCCATATTTTGGGGATATTTTTTCCTTCTGTTTCACATTCGCTTCACTGTTGGGGAGATTTTAGTGAATTTCTATCTCGGCTTACTATATGTGCCAGCCTAGTGACAGTCTGAACAGTTTTTTGTACATTTAAAACTGGAGGATAATATATGGATAATTTCTGTCTTATTGTCAATGGCAGGGTATTTTCCGGCATTTTTTGTAGTTGCGACAAAACATGGGCTACAAATAGCACCTGTGTCATTGGCCTAAGGCACAATACCTGAGCAGTAGGTATTTTTCTGATATTTCCTAAGGGCAGAGACACACGGTCAGATTCAGGCCTGGATTTACAAACGGATCGTTCGTAGGTCGTCTCTGCTCATCTCCCCGTCCATGTCCCCCCTCCCCTTCTGCTTCCACCTCAGTGTCTGCTTCCCCCTCTGCGTTTCTCTCCCCTTACCCTCCGCATCTCCCTCAGCTTTTGCTTCCCCCTCCTCCCGCCTCCTCTTCTGCTTCCCAATCAGCTTCTGCTTCCTCATCCGCATCTCTCTACCGTCCTTGTCTCCCTCCCCTTCAGCTTCACTCTCCGCGTCTCTCTCCCCTCCCTGTCTCCCTCCTGTTCTGCTTCCCCTCCGCATCCACGTTTCCCTCCCCTTCTGCTTCCCCCTCCGTTCTCCGCGTCTCTCTCCCCATCCTGTCCGCCTCCCCTTCTGCTTCCCCCTCCACATCTCTCTCCCCTCCCCGTCACTTTGTGCATTTGCGTATATGCGCATATCTTGAATATGCTTAAATGCGTATGCGCAACTGACTTTAATAGAACTGACTTTTTAGAAATCTCCTCTTCTTTGGGGCATCTTATCTCCCTATACTGCCTTCCCCTGCCTTCCTGCCGACTAGAATGTAAATCGCCGGCAGGATGGCACTCGGAGCGCTTCATTTTCCGAAGTTGCCTAACGAGGAAACTTCGAGCAACTTCGGAAAACGAATCGTTTCGAGTGCCATCCCACCGGAGATTACATTATAGCTGGCGGGACGGCAGGGGAAGGCATTTCAGGGAGATTAGTCGCCCCAAAGAAAAGGAGATTTGTCGCCGGGGTGACTAATCTCCCTGAATCTGACCGTGTGTTTTAGCCCTTAACCTTCTGATTCTTATCATCCATTCTAAAGGTTCTGAAGACTTCATGCACAGAAATGCTCAATGGACTATTCACTTTAATAAGATTTTACCTGATGTTTTCAATTAAGATTTCCTAAAATATATCCAGAGTAACTAGGAAGCACTTGCAAGAAATGTGAATGAAGACAGGGCTTGTGTAAATAGGACCTGCTGTCACCTTGAGGGCAGTGGAACCTCTGTACTGAATATACACATAAGCTCTATGATAAATGTTTCTATACCGTTGGGCTAGATGGAAAGGGGAGTCCCATTTAAGCTGAGTATGAGGGTAAAAGCTCATTTTGTGTTTTGAATATCTCTTAAATCATAGTAGAGTACACTAACCTATATCTGTACCTATGTGGAAGAAATGATCTGATCCCAGCTGATCTGAGTGCCACCTGTTACAGTATTGTTTCTTTTTGTAATGAAATGAGAAAATTCTGTTGTTGTTGTATAGTGAATTAAAATCATAGTTTGAAGAGATCATTTCATTTTCTCACACTTTTTAGCCTTTTTGTTTAATAAATGTGCAAAACTTTTAAATACCAACCTTCCAGTACTTTCATAAACTTACTGCTGTTATTAATGATTAGCAAATGTACTCAAACTTTGAATAGTGAAGCCAGAGGGATTTTTAGCATTGATGCTGAGTCTTGAGCTTCCTCCACTTTGCTTTTAGCTGGACAGGATTCTAATCTTATGTACAAGTGTTTGCTGGATGCGTCTCAATTTTTTTATCAGCAGAACTGGTCATTTGACTTCGGTAGTCGCCTAAAGATACATTACCAGGCACAGCTGTTGAAATGCATCATATCATTTTAGGACCTGTTTTGAAAGATGCTATGCACAAAAACAGCTGTGAAATGTTTACACCACCTAGAAGACATGTTTATTTATGGGGTATTTAAACTTTTTTGGGGGGGGGGGGTTATAATACAGAATAAACAGGTCTTCTTGGTAAAATTCTTGTGTGCATGAGAAAGTGTTAATAGAGATACAGAAGTCATATTTTAATGGCAGATTTTCATAGGGTTTTCATGATGCAAAAAAGAATTCCATTCATAAAAATTGGGATGCCGTTTTAGGGCATGCATATTTTTTTCCAAGACTTGGGGTCGCTAATCCTTATAAAGTGTTTGCTGTGGGGCGTATTCATTTCTTGATATGCACATACTCAAATGAAGAAAGTCAATGAGTCAGTTTGTAGGGCACAAAGCCTTGATATATAGATTTTGCCTCATATATGGATTAATAAGGTGTCAACAGGTTCAGGAGTGGCTAATAGTTAGAGTTAGTGGGTAATAGTGGTTAATAGGGATTATTTACCTCCCTACATGAATTCCCAAATATCTTTGAACCACCTATGCTGCACTCTGACCATTGCATGTTATCTTAACTCCATTGTTCAGACAAATGTGTGAATTTAAACACCAAAACTTCTAGTTTGGGTAGTAAAATGTTTTGTTCACACCAAAGCCTCTAACACCAAATTTAATTTCAGTTTCAGAATATTTATGCCACCCTATGTCAACGGTCATTAGGCCACTATCGCATATTATGTTTTGTATTCTCCACTGGCCAACATCAGTTCCATATATATATATATATATATATATATATATATATATATATATATATATATATATATATATATATATATATATATATATATATATATATATATATATATATATATATATATATATATATATATATAATATCAAAACAGGGGGGTTGTGGGAGCACTCTAAAGGCTTTAAAGTATATATATATAACTATAATAAATGCTATTGCATATGTACCCAAAACAGGGGTTATTTTGTTACAAAGTTATGATCATAAAATTGATAAGCCACCATACCACGTCAAGGTAAACCCCGAATGGCGGTCCCTAACTTGTTTTATATTTTATGTGCATTTTAGCATTACCTGTAATCAATGTCCGTTGAACGCTGTTTTTTCACTGAGGGCTGAAAAAACAGCGTTCAACGGACATTGATTACAGGTAATGCTAAAATGCACATAAAATTTATTATACTTATATATATATATACTTTAAAGCCTTTAGAGTGCTCCCACAACCCCCCTGTTTTGATATTATATATAGATATATATATATATATATATGTTTGAATTGACAGGACTGGAAGCCACCTGTCGGTTTTTGCCCCTTTTCTGTGCCAGTGAATACTGGACTACAACTTCCATTATCCACTGTGAATGTGAAGTTATTGAACTACAGTTCCAGTTCCCCCATTCAATCTACAGTAGGGGGCCGATTCACTAAATTCGAGTGAAGGATTCGAAGTAAAAAACTTTGAATTTCGAAGTATTTTTTGGGCTACTTCGACCATCGAATGGGCTACTTCGACCTTCCACTATGACTTCGAATCGAAGGATTCGAACTAAAAATCGTTCGATTATTCGACCATTTGATAGTCGAAGTACTGTCTCTTTAAAAAAACCTTGACCCCCTAGTTCGGCAGATAAAAGCTACCGAAGTCAATGTTAGCCTATAGGGAAGGTCCCCATAGGCTTGCCTAACTTTTTTTGATCGAAGGATATTCCTTCGATCGTTGGATTTAAATCCTTCGAATCGTTCGTTTCGAAGGAATAATCCTTCGATCGTACGATCGTAGCATTTGCGCTAAATCCTTCGACTATATTCGAAGTCGAAGGATTTCAATTCCTAGTCGAATATCGAGGGTTAATTAACCCTCGATATTCGACCCATAGTGAATCAGCCCCTAGGTGTACCCTTTTGCATATTCCATGTTCCAACCTAGGTCCTGTGTCTATATATTATTCCCAGATAATGTTAAACTATTATATCCCAAAACACTACTATGATCCTACTGAAGGGAAGTTATAAAAGCTTTAGTAGTGCCAAATACATTTATTGTGACCCAATGGAGTTTATAAACATAGCGCACAAAATCCCAATACAGGTATGGGACCTGTTATCCAGATTGCTTGGGACCTGGGGTTTTCCGGATAACAGATCTTTAAACATTAAATAAACCCAATAGGCTGGTTTTGCTTCCAATCAGGATTAACTATATATTTGTTTGTTTGGATCAACTACAAGATACTGCTTTATTATTACAGAGAAATTGGAAATCATTTTTAAAAATTTGGATCATTTGAATAAAACGAATCCCATACCTGTCTAATCAAAGTGGTCCAAAGATTAGTCAGGAACTCACTGCAACCAGGGGGGACTCAGGTGCACCTGTTATGTATAACCAATTGGATAAAAATTTGATCACTTTATTTCTCTCTTTCTTACTGGGAGTGAACACGCAGTTTAGTTCATTGTCACATTAGTTTCTGTTTTGGTTTCAATTTGGTTGTAGTTGTTGGATTATAAATCATAGGTCTCCAGAAGATACAGTATGTTCTATCAGAGTAGAAAAACTACTTTTATCATGCTCAGGTATTTACTAATTTCAGCGGACCTTCGTGATCCTTATGATCATATGATGACATCACTACTGGCAACAGAAACAGAGATTCTGACTGTGCTTTCCAAACAGATGGAGAGTGGCAACATGAGGAAAAACCATTGCAGCAACAACCAATCCCAGAGAAAGTGGAAATGCAGTTTTTATTCATAATGATTAAGGTTCTTTAAAGGAGAAGGAAAGGTTAAAAGTAAGTAAGCTTTATCAGAAAGGTCTATATAAATATACCAGTAAACCATCAAAGTAATGCTGCTCTGAGTCCCCTCTCAAAAGAAATACAGCATTTCTTTCCTTTTATTGTGTACACATGGGCTTCTGTAACAGACTTCCTGTTTTCATCTTAAACCTCCAGGACTAGGGCTTGAGCATGCTCAGTTTGCTCCTCTCCCCCTCCTTCCTCCCCTCACTGCTGTAATCTGAGCCCAGAGCTATGAGTGAGCAGGGAGAGATTCAGGCAGGAAGTGATGTCACACCAAGCTAATATGGCAACTGCTATACTAAACAAACAGAGACAATGTCTAGATGTTTGTTTACTCAGGTACGGTAAAGCGTTCTGCAGAATAAATATAGTGTTATAGCTTGCGCTATTGTGGCTAATCTATTGGCAATAAACTGCTTTGGTAGCTTTCCTTCTCCTTTAACAATCCACTGTAAATTGCAGATGAATTTGGACATGACAGTCCCCTTTAAGAGCCCAGCCCTGATAAGCTAAGCTACTACTGATTTAAAGGAAAGCTAAACTCTAATAAAGGAATATGGCTATAAATGCCATATTTTATATTCTGAACTTATTTAACCAGCCTAAAGGTTCAGCATCTCCATAGTGGTAATGATCAAAGTTTTTTTCCATGTTGGATTTTCTTAGTAGTGTCTGTGAGACGCAAAAGCTCAGTGGGCTCTGAGCAGCTGTAGGGAAGCTAAGCTTAGAGTTTGTCACAAATTATCAAGCAGAAAATGAGGTTTGCTTGACATATAAACTGAAGCTAGTTTGGGCTAAAAGCCAACAAACAATTCAGGTATGGCCATGGAAGTAACTATAGAAGGAGCAGACCCCGCAAATTCTGGGGAGGACTGCAGGGCACTGACTGATACGTAGTAGATGTACAGGATGCTCGGGATCTGGGGTTTTCCAGAAAAGGAGTATTTCTATCATTTGGATCCTTACGTCTCCTGAAAATCATTTAAACATTAAAGAAACACAATAGGATTATCTACCAATATGGATTCATGCAGTGTACGTATCATGAGTTTCAAGCTATTGTTTAAATAATATTTGCTTAAAATTGAGTCTATGAGAGATGGTCTCATGGGAATTTAGAGCTTTCTGGATAATGGGTCTCAGGATTGCATACAGATCCAGCAGTGCTTTCTTGCAGTGCTGGGGCTCTAAGGTTTGAATTCAGCAAGGCCACTATTTGTACAGAATTTGTATGTTTTCCACGTGCTTGTGTGGTTTTCCTCTGGGTTATCAGGTTTCTTCCCACCCTCCAAAAACATAGCAGTAGGTTAACTGGCTCCTGATAAAATTGATCTTGAAGTTTGTGTTTGAGAATGTGATAGATATATTAGACTGCAAGTCTCTCTGGAGCAGGGAAGATGTCAGCACTATATAAATAAAGAACTACAACAGTAATACTTACCTACATAACATTAAGGTACACAAAGTGAATATCTATGCTGATCAACTCACGGGGAGAAATTTATATAAAAAGGACAGTACATTTTGTTGAATTCTGAAGAATAAGACAATTGAGATATTTGATTTCTAAATTAAAAAAAAAAAAAAAAGATAGCATGCTTTGTTCTAGGTAGATGTTTAATGAATGAAGAGCTGGCCAGACATTAGGATCACATTTGGGAACAAAACTGACTGTTGTGTATTATTAGCTGGGAAATTTCACACTGGATTGTTTCCTCCTAGCTGTCTCGTCTCATCATGACTGTTACTGAGACTCTACTCTCAAGGGCACATGTATTAAGAACAAATGCATTGTCACTACAGTGTTATCTACTGTGTTATATGGAAACCTGTTGCTTTGCAGATGCCTATTTTTTTGCCCATTCCAACATTTACATTGATAATTGTCACCCATCAAAATAATTGAATTAAAATAAAAGGGTTCTTTACAGTACACAGTTGCAAAGCAACCATAGCACTATCATTGATTAAGGATAAAGGAGCCAAGTTTACTATAAATCTGATCCCCTATAGCAACCCATGATTAAGCAGCATTTACTGGTCAATTGTTAAAAGGCAAACATTACATCATTTCATAATTTCGTTTTAGGGAAATCATATCTAGCTTAACTAATCCGATGTATTTGTGAACTACAAATTCCAGCAACCTTTAAATGCACACCTATAGGCAATGCCAGTGATAACATTTTGGAATTACAGGTTGCTTGCCACACTGCAGTAAAACTTCAAAAGGATGGAGCTGGGCTAAGCCGACCGGGCGCCCTAGGCAACCCGGTTGGCTGATCCCGCCCCCCTCGTGCTCGTGCCCAACAGAGGGGAGGGAAGGAGGGGGGGCAATGAAGGGGAAGAGTAAGGGCAGGGGAGGAAGGTAGGGGTGAGTGACAGAGGGGAGGGCAACGAAGGGGAAGAGTAAGGGCAGGGAATGGAGGTAGTGGTGAGCGACAGGGGGGAGGGAGGTAGGGAGGGGAAAGGGAGAGAGGAGGGAGGTTAGAGTTGCAGAGGGGAGCGAATCCGGACTAGGGGTAGGCAGAAGAACCTTGAACAGGCACCTGCCCAGCGATCCCACATTGTTGCGCCCTAGGCAGGTGCCTCTTCTGCCTACCCCTAGTTCCGACACTGCAATCTATTTCAAAATTAAAACATTTCACAGGTTGTCTATCATAAGTTGTACAGTACTTTCTATGTTGCTTACTTCAAGGGGCTTGATCAAAAGACCCAAGCAGTTAGCAGCGATCCCCAACCAGTAGCTCGTGAGCAACATGTTGCTCACCAACCCCTTGGATGTTGCTCCCAGTGGCCTCAAAGCAGTTGCTTATTTTTGAATTCCAGGCTTGGAGGTAAGTTTTGGCTGCATAAAAACCAGGTGCACTGCTAAACAGAGCCTCAATGTAGGTTGACAATGCACATAGGGGCTACTAAATGGCCAATCACAGCACTTATTTGGCACCCCAGGAACATTTTCATGCTGGTGTTGCTCCCCAACTCCTTTTACTGAATGTTGCTCACGGGTTCACAAGGTTGGGGATCCTTGAGTTAAGGCATTAATCCCTTGCACAACACTTGTATGAAACCAGGACAGAGAGTCAAGTTAAAACAGAGTAAAGGTGGCCATACACGGACAGATTTTTTACTTCCAAATGACCGATTCCAGAAGGTTCCGATAATGTCGATAACCGATCGGATGGTTGATGGTGAACGAATGATCGTCGGACGAACGATCGTCTCAACATTATCGTTCGCAAAATTGATCAGATGAGTTTAAAAATTTAGTCGTTTAGGGATAAAATCCCTCTTTGCGCATGTCAGGATTGTAGCACAAGCCAATGAACATATACAGAACAACGAACATATACGGAAGGACCGAACGTTCTTTGCTGAAACTTCATTTGTAACTATATGAACTATGTAAAGAAATAAATTGGTGCTGTCTGCAGGAATATCACCCTATCACCTCATATGTGAAAGAAGTTTATTATGCCATAGCATACATCCATATGTCTGCATGGAGCAGGGAAGGAGAAACTGACTATATACTACAGACTCAAAAGCCTCATTTTTGAACAGCGTTCGTCCGTACACGAAGCAAACAATACGGTTATATCTGTTCATGTAACCGTTCTCCGTCGATGGCATATCGTATGGTAAAATAATCGACAAGCGATTGTTTAACGATATGATCATTCATCGCAGAACGATAAAAGTATGCCCGTGTATGGCCACCTTAAAAAATTTTTACATAAATTATCACTGACCCTGGATTCCCAGCACATGTCATGTGCTGTTGTCAATTACTTAAGCTTAGAGAGCCCACTCCTAATATACTGTATATAAAGAACATAAAAGTCACCATATAAGGATATGTAATTAATTCCAATTATTAGCACATAGCAGCCCAGAAACCAGTGCAATTAGCATTATAATTCAGTAATTTACCCCATATCATCAGCCTCTATGACAGGCCAACCTCATTTTCAGCTTGATCATTTGTGACGACGCCTAAGATTAGCTTTTCACCAGCTGCTCACAACACAACGAGCATGTGCAGTGTCACTGACACTCCTAAAAAAAATCCAAGCTGGATAATTACTGGTATAGAGATGCTGAACCTATAGACTGGTGGAGTAAGTTCACTATATAAAATATAGCATTTCTAGCCATATTCATTTTTACTTCTCCTTTATCTTTGGTGAGATAAGGAAGACAAAAGAGTCTGTTTCAAGAGGACAATGTACATGCAGCAACAGTGATTAATAATGTTTCACCAGTGCAATCAATATCCCTACTAGAAAAATATCTTCAAATTACAGCCATGTCTGCTCTGTGCAGGATTGGATATCTGTTACTTGTGCAGTTGAAGCTTAATGCTATACAGTAAATGCATTTTTCACTGCATGATCACCTAAACAATAGTGTGTTCAATTTTTGTTATTTAACTACAGCATAATAATCCAAATTTTAATCAACAGCCAGTTCATTTCCCTATAATAGATTGAGCAAGATGGCTAACATAGTACTAATTCTGATTGGAGCATTCTCTTGCATCTATAATTAACTTCGGCCCACCTTCTCCTAAGAGCTCAGGAGAACAGCGGCAGAATGTGATGGAAAGCTGCCTTCGCCTTAAGTAAAGGTAAATTAAACCATTGTACTCTTTCATATGCAAAAAAGGAAATTGTATCTACTGTATATTGATTGTAATCAATATTGTAAATCTGAATATCCAATTATGCAACTTTTGTGAAACAGGTAATTAAATACATTACGGTCCCCAATAATATGAAATATTACCTTACTTCAGGTGGTGGAAATCCAACCACAATACAGTCCAACTGTACTTTGCTCCCCTCAGTAACTTCCCTACTTTTTAATTTCTGAATAAAATTTGGAGGTTGCCCAACTGGCTCTTTAAAATAAAAAGAGGAACACTGAGTATCGTTTTCAACTTGCAAAGACTCCTTTTCAGATTCTGGATCCAATGCTTCCAAACTATTAGCCTCCTCAGAGATAGAAGTGTTTATTTCTGTCTTTTCTGGCGTGTAATTCTGCCTCTCTCGATTTTCTAACTGGCTAGTGTAATTAGAGATGTCCTGCTCAAGTGTCCCACTTTTTAAATCACGTTTGCTCCTCCGATTTTTTAAGGTCTTAGGCCTAATTCGCTTGGAACTATTGGCTTTGAAAAGTGAAGATAGCTCCTCAATAAAATCTGCAGCTTTATTCAGAAATTCCTTTTTTGATTCTGTTTCGATTCCATATGGAGTGGTTCTCTGTGGCTTTTTCAAATCTTTCGTTCCCTCTGTAGAGTTATTCGACCCTTTAATGACTTGTCCCTGATAAAACTCTTGTTCTCTGTCACTGAGTGTTGGTTTGCTTGGTCTGGTCACTGGTGGTCTTACAACAGGCCTAGACTGTTCTTTCGGAGGACATTTAATATCAATCTGTACCGCTTTCTGGTTCCCATCTTGGTCAATGGCTTGTCTTGCCAAATGTACACTTTGGTCTAATTCTTCCTGGTTCAGAAAAGCAGAAAGATCAGTGAGGTCATCAGCTTCACATAGGTCATCCACTCTATTGGAGCAGACACTATGATGATACGAATGCGATGAAGAGATTGACAGACTTTGTTCAATGCTCTCTTGGTGTATTTTCGTTTCAGCACTATAGCTCTCTCCCAGAATCTGAGAAATAGACGAAGAAGCTTCTATACTCTCGTCTTGCATGCTGTTGACAAAAAGACAGATAAGCTCAATAATATGAATATACCTGCTAGCTCCAAATGTTATCCAACACTGTTTTACCACATTCCTCTACATGCTGTTTTTATGTATAAGCTAAAAAGAATGGCATAAAAATAATCTTCAATTCATTATTATAACTGTAAAAAATGCACAAGGCATCTAATATATTTATATTTTAGGCTAAACCACATTACTGACTAAGTGGAGCACAGTTCCCATCTGTCTCTGCACCGTTTGTTTTAATGGGGAAAAAGAATGTGTCAGTGCCTAACAAAACCCTGATAAACTGTGAAACTCTAGAAAAATTATCTAGCATGTATCTATGAAAGGCAAGTGTAGCTTAGCAAATGTAAATTGCAGTGCTTTGTACCACTGTACCACTATACACTGATATTTGCCACATACTAACCTCTGACATTGACAAAATTCAGATTATATTTCAACATATATTTGAAGTTCTTCTGTATTATTTATAGTAATTACTGAGTCTGCAAAAGTGTCCCATGCTTATTATTTATTCTAACTGCACCAGAAGAAGGACCCTAGAGGTCCGAAACATGTAGTGATAAACGTCTTCACTGCTTCACTAAATCAGCTCTCCAGTGAAATCTTCATTTTCTACATTATTTATTCTTCCCATGTTACAAGGCAAGTGGACTGGGGCAAGTATTGCCTATAGTACTATGCAGTTTTAGATTCATCACGAGGACCATCATCTAATAGCAAAGCACAAATAGTGTACTCTACAGCTAGGCACAAAACTGTAGTGCATGAGGATATGATTTTGGGACCCTCTTATTTATGTCTGCTGTATATCTAACATGTTCTTCTTGTGTTGCTTAGTAAAGTGCAGCATACCCTTAAAATTATCCAGCAAGAGGTAATGCAATCTACTAAGTCATTACTCTGCCAAGGCAAGAGAGAAAACATTTGCATGCTTATCATGCCTGCTCTGTATAATGCCAAAACAATCTCTTACTAAGCCCACTACCTTCAATGATTCATTCAATGCAATTGTAACTTCTAACGTTTACTGAATACCCTTCGTTCCCACATTTCGAGGCTTATATTGTAAAAAAGTGCAAAATTCCTGTTTCAGTAGTCTGAGAAAAACAACAAGACTTGCATAATGTAAATGTATTAAGTATGGCAACACAGCCTCAGTGGAGCTTACAGTCTAAGGTAACTTTTACATTTCCTCATAGTAGGATCAACTTTTACTAGGAGCCAACAGACATAAGTGTATGTTACTAGAGTGTGGCCAGAAACCCATGCAGACAATATACAACTTTCTTGCACATAGTACCCAAGCCAGAATTGAACTCAAGGGCCTAGTATTGAAAGCAGAAATGCTACTGAGCCACTATACTGGGCATTTTCTAAATGTAATTGGTAGTGATGGGCTAATAATTCACTAGGCACGAATTTGCTGTGAATTCCGCGTTTCACCAGCAGCGAATAAAATTACGAAAATTCGGACACCCATTGACATTAATGCCGGCGTCAAAATTTACATGGGCATCAAAATTCACATGTTTCATGAATTTTTTGCGAGAAATTCACAAATTTTTCAGCGAAACGGGACAGATTCGCCCATCACTAGTGATTGGTTCTGTGGTTTACTCCACAGAGAAAAAATGCATCAGTATATACAGTATTTCAGCAATAATACAGTGACCCTCCAAAATAGATAATCCTGCTAAATAATCCAACTGAAAACCGTATCCATCACAGCTCAGCCATTGACTGATGTTCATGACATGCTCAATAAGACAAAGTTCTTTCCCCCTACTATCCTATGTAAGTTGGATTTTGTCACTAGGTCTTCCAGAAAGGTAATGGTGTAGTGCAATTGGGGGGGAGGAGCAGAGATTTCTACTAGGGATGCACCGAATCAAATATTTTGGATTCACCCGAATCCTTTGCGAAAGATTCCGCAGAATACCGAACCAAATCCGGATCCTAATTTGCATATGCAAATTAGGGGTGGGAAGGGGAAAACCGTTTTACCTCATTGTTTTGTGGCAAAAAGTCACACGATTTCCCTCCCCGCCCCTAATTTGCATGCAAATTAGGATTCCGATTCGGTTCGGCCAGGCAGAAGGATTCGGCCGAATCCGAATCCTGCTGAAAAAGGCCGAATTTTGGCCGAATCCCGAACCGAAACCTGGATTCGGTGCATCCCTAATTTCTACCCTTGTCTAGGATGCCTTGATCTAGCTCTGATATACACACCCATATACACATCAGCAAGCTTAATTTAGATATTTGAAATGCACAGCCAAAGGCTGTCTGGGTATGGTTGAGTTGTTCTTCAACAACAAATGTAACACAGCAGGTTAAATTACCCCAGTTAAAAACTCCTGAACATTACAGATCTTTTTAAAAATATATCATGCAAAAAACACGGTTTCATATACTGTATCATAAGCCCTTTTCCTGGGATCAAGTACAAGCTCAGAATTACGGAAAAGCTGTCTCCCATAGACTCCATTACAATCAAATAATCCAAATTTTTCAAAATGATTTCCTTTTTCTCTGTAATAATAAAACAGTACATTGTACTTGATCCCAACTAAGATATAATTAATCCTTATTGGAAGCAGAACCAGCCTATTTGGTTTATTTAATATTTACATGATTTTCTGTTAGAGTTAAGGTATGAAGATCAAAATTATGGAAAGATCCCTTATCCGTAAAACCCCAAGTCCTGACCATTCTGGATAACAGGTCCCATACCTGTACTTTTTTATTAATACAGAGAAAAAAGGAAATCATTTTAAAAATGTGGAACATGGAGTCTATGGGAAATGACCTTCCCATAATTCAGAGCTTTCCAGATAATGGACTCACATTCAAGGCCCTTAACAATAAAGCCCCTCCCTATATTTCATCTGATCTCCAAATACTCTCGTTCACGCAACCTTAGCTCTGCTTCTGACCTTCGCCTCACTTCTCCTCACATCACTTCTGCCCATTCTCATCTACAAGACTTCTCTCTGGCTTCTGCTTTTCTCTCTGCCTCGACCAGTCAGACTTTCTCCTTCTTCCCAAACTTTCAAACGCTCCTTATGACCCACCTGTTTAAAGAAGCTTATTCAATGTACCTTAATTAATCAATCATTGCTGTATCATAAATCACAAAATTGTTTCTAAAATCCTAATGTCTCAATTGTACCCTAACCTTTAGTTTGTAATCTCTAATTTGTAGGGCCCTCTAATCCTATTATACTCTGTAAACTCTTGCTTGTTATCCACCATTTATTCCCTGTTTGTTATAATTAAGGTAAAACAATGCATAGCTTGTCGGCGCTATATAAATAAATGATGATGATGATAACGGATCCCATAACCGTATGTGTAAGATATGTATATGTCAGTTTAATAAGATATAATAAGGTCAATTCTTAGGATATAAATTACAATAAACCAAATTGTTAAAGTTTATACATTTTAGAACATATAATTCTCTTTTAAAAAGCTAAATCTGTCTTGCAATGCTTTAGTTTCTGACTCTGACCCCAGGGTTGGGGGCACATTCCAGACAGCAGTAAGCCTCCAAAGTTGCATAATGAACCAAAGGTTCTCTATGGTATTTAAGGAATAATGTTGAATGTAGGTATTTCAGTATGTTTTGCCCTGCCAGTTGGTGGCATTGCCAAATAACCGAATCGCTGGTATCTTCCTGTTGGGGTTAGAAATAAGAAAAAAAGTAATATTCCAAGCATAAGAAAGCTAATGTTGATAGTTTAATAGATCCACACAGTACCCCCAGCCAGTAAAAATTCACTTTCACTAATAACTTTTCTACTTCCAGCAGAAAATCTTTAATTAGTACACGTAAAACAGGTGGTGACTCTCTTGTGTCACTGTCACTCAATGAGCCATAATTGAAGAAACAGACACACATTAGCTCTCTGCCATTTCTTTCTAGATCTTTCACATTAGAGCTTTCTTATTATCCCAGAAAGGACATTCTATTCAGTTACTATTTCTTCTTTAATGACGGCTCAAAGGGCAGTTCTTCTAAAAATGTATTTATAGTAACATGTAGGCAATAGATTATGTTATAAGACAATTTGTAATTGGCCTTTAGTTTTTTTAATTCATTGCGGTCTCTTAGTTTTGTTAGATTTATGTAATTTTCAGTTTTACAGTTTGGAATGGTTTCTAGGGTTCTACTTGCTAAAGTTACTGGGCTTGTTTAAATGGCAAATAAACTGGGTGTCTGAAAAGGAAAAAAAAAGAAAAATCATTTAAAAATTTCTATACTCTAAATTAATCTGATTTATTGCTGAGGCCTCATCCAAAAGCATTTTAAACTTTAGGCTGAATAAAAAGGCAGGGGATTTAATTAATTCAATGTGTATTTTCTTAGATTACTAGAATATATTAAAAGTTAATTTTAATATGAGCCACTACTTTACACAGTGCTGTATTCAGTGGCATACCATGTATCACCCAGACACTCCTACCAGAAAAATTTTCAGGCCCCCACTATCCAAGGTGACCTGCTGCCACACTGGGGAAAACAGTAAGATGAGCAAGAAAAGTAGCAAGGCAGGCACAGATACAAGATGGCTTCATACAGCACATACTGGGCCCTCCTCTTCCAGATCCCTCCTCAAAACCATGGGCAGGCCCGGATTTGTGGTGAGGCCACAAAGGCCCTGGACTAGGGCGGCAAGACGGTAGGTTCGGCGTGCTGCCCAGCCGGATTCTAACAGGCATTAATCATCCAATTTCAACGCAACCCCGCATGCTTCTGCAGGGGGTTGCTCACAAAAATGATGGGCACTAGGGCCCTGCAACGTTGCCGTTGCCAGGCACTAGGACCCAGCGTTGTGAAGTGGCCTCGGGGCGGCGAACACAGGAATCTGACCCTGGCCATGGGGTCTTCTGTATGGCAGTTACTCCACTATAGTATTATTATTATGATATCAATCTGAAAATAGAGGACACAGTGAGTGATATAGTTTCAGTGATTGGCTGTCTGCAAACTGAATTATAAGCAAATGTAGGGAATTAGTGCAAAATCTTTGCACTTATCCCTGTAAGAGATCAAGCACAGAGCCTGTCTGTGCTGTAAGCTGTTACCTAGCAACGAGCTGTTCAGTGATCTCAGTGCAGCAGGAAGTGACACAGCAGCTAGTGAGTGGCTGGCAGGAAGAGGAAGTCGCAGATTCTGGCAGAAGAGAAAAGCCTGGCATAGAGAACCACATGGTGGACAGAGAAAGAGACCAGAGAGCTGCTGGTGAGCCCAGAGAGTTGAGAGGCTCAACCAAAAGAATTCATTTGGATCAGGCTGGCACAGAGAAGCCAGATATTGTGCCTGGAGGGACAGAGAGTGTGAATGGAATACAGGCTGAAGGAACAACCAGAAGGAGGTTCCTATCTGAGCATCCAAAGAGGCTGGTAGTCACACTGTATGTGTGAATGTGCTGGACTCGCCTGAAGAAAACTCTAAAGCATCCGAAGAGGATTTGGAGTGAGTATCCTGTTTAATGGGACAGTACCCAAAAGAAGCGCTTGAAGATACAGACACTGTTTATTGAACGGACATTAAAGGACTTAACTATATAAAATAAATAATGAAGACCAGTTGAAAAGCTGCTTAGAATTGTCCATTCTATAACATACTAAAAGTTAAATTAAAGGTGAACCACCCTTTAAGATTCATTATCCACCAAAAACATATAGTATCTTTGTCTCAATAAGGCTCAGATTTTATGTAAAGTTCTGGAATTCATTTGGCACCTTTTCACTCTTCCACCTCCAATATGTTGCCTTACTATATTCAACCATTACCAACCAAACATAGTTTTGCCATGTAATAGGTTTAAACCGAGCCAGTGGGTCACTGAATGTGATAACTGAGGTTAAAATACCTTCCATGCATTCTTTCACTCACATGTAAAGCTACTCAAGGACAGAAGGCATTTAAACCATGCATGCTCTGTCTCGCCAATCAACGGCTCAGTTGTAGGCTTCTGCACCTTTGACACATTTTGGAGATTTTTTAGAAAGCTTTAAAAAAATGTTTCCCACTGTCTTTATCTTGTCCTAGTTAAAAAAAAATATGTAAATGTTAAGGTCCAGGAGTCATGTGGATTTTAATAAAAATAAGATTTACAGAATTTTGCTGGTATTTATTTTGTGCATATGGAGGTCTTCATTATACCTGTGGGTACCTGTTAGTTTCAAAGCCAAGCACCATGTATTAGTCATCGCTCACTAATAGCTGCTTTCCTTAACTTTGTAACTGTCCTTAAATGAGAAGGAAAGTCTTGCAGCACTTGGGGTGCCAAATGTTAGGCATCCCCAAGTGATTGTAGTTACTTACCTGAAACCACGGCCCGGTGCTCCTACTAGCAGAAAACTGCACCGGCCTGGGGTTATACCAGTGAGCACCACAGAGCGATCCACTTCCGTCTTCTTCTGTCTTCAAATTTCCCAGGGCAAACGCATGCGCAGTTGAATGAAATAGCCGACTTTTTTGATAAAGTTTTAGATTAAGCCGCGCAAAGAAGGAGGAAGACGGAAGAAGATCGCTCTGTAATGCTCACTGGTATAACCCCGGCCGGTACTCCTATCAGCAGAAAACTGCACCGGCCCGGGGTTATACCAGTGAGCACCACAGAGCGATCTTCTTCCGTCTTCCTCCTTCTTCGCGTGGCTGTGGGGTTTCAGGTAAGTAACTGCAATCACTTGGGGTGGCTAACATTTGGCACCTCCAAGTGCCGCAAGCCTTTCCTTCTCCTTTAATATTGTAACTGTCAGCCCGTAATGTAATTTCACAACCATGTAATATCACAAATTCTAAAAGCACAGAACATACATTTTATAAATTCTAAAACACAAATCGATTCCACAGGGATGTCTTATATTGCTGTGATGGCCTATTTTTTATTTTTTAATGACAGAAACAACAACATCAACAACAATGTTTTTGGAGATAAAATTAAACTGTTTGGAGCTTTTGAATCAAGTTGTTTTCTGTCTAAACATATGACATCGACTTCAAAAAAGAAATGGTGCTGTTACCTCAAACAAACTGCGAAACAACTTTAAGTCGAAACCTTGTGATGCACCTCCGCCGTGTGTGCTGCTGAATATATCCACGAATATAAAGTTTGCAAGGATCGACCAAGACTGCAGGTTAACTGCTCAAGCTTTAGTGTTTATTGTTTAACACAACATGTTTCGAGTCTCGTGGGACCCTTTGTCAAGTGTACACACTTGACAAAGAGTCCCACGAGACTCGAAACATGTTGTGTTAAACAATAAACACTAAAGCTTGAGCAGTTAACCTGCAGTCTTGGTCGATCCTTGCGAACTTTATATTTGTGGATATGACATCGACTGTAGATAAATGCAGAGTAATACATTTTGGAGCCTACAATTTAAATTAGATTATGGGGTCTGTTTACTAAAGTTAGTAAAAATTGTCTAAATCCCATCGCCCAAATATTCTTGCAACAGAATTAACACAGCTTGTATGTTTGCAATGCAATCGAACACATTTGTCTTGTGATAAGTGGCATTAATTGCACATGCGTAGCACTTGATTTCAATGTTATTTCTGGCGAGTTGCGTTTTTTGGCACTGATTTAGATTAACTGCCTAAACTGATATAAATCTTGTGGATTTTTTTGGCACTGTCAATGACCACACAAATGAAAATATATATATGAATGAGTTTAGATAAAATATTATTTATTACCAATTTATGAATGCATTATTAAATATACTTATGACCAATTAAGTAATATCAGGAATCTCAGGAATACATTATTTTACCATATTAATTATTCTTAATGAATTCACTAATAATACAATAGTGTATCATTCTTCCCCAGCGCAATCACTATTTATGCTAAAAGTAACTGACTTTACTACTCTTTAACTATATAAATTCTGTCATTGTTTCGCATAGCTCCACTCTCTGCGTGGCGATGAAAATTGGTGACAATTTTGTCTATATTTGGCAACAATTCAGGAGATAATGTTTGTGAAGATTCTCATTCATCCAGGTTATGGTATATCTGTAGAAATAAGTCCAATCAACTGTGTTTTTTTTCAGACGTTTCACCAGTCATCCAAGTGAATCAGTTCAGAATAACTTGTAAATAAAATCTTTTGGGAAGATCTTTTGGGAATAAATATTCTGAAATGTTGATCCAATCAGCATAATCGGTTTATCATAATCAGCAAGGATGTCATGAAGTTAGGTGTTGATTGTATTAGCATGATTGGAGTTTTGAGGTGTTATTAAACCTTCCAGGGAGAGGTGTCAAAACAGCATTGTATGTGGCAGACAAATAGATGTTGCACCCCCCGCCTCTAGTCAAACTTGGTCTTTCAGTCTTTACATATATGGCTTCTTTAACACCTCTTTTGAACCAGTCGCTCTCCCAGTCTAGAATCTGGACTTGGCAGTCTTCAAACGTGTGTCCTTTTTGTTTTAGATGTAGGTACACAGCTGAGTCCTGACCAGAGGAGCTGGCTCTTCTGTGTTGCACCATATGCTGGTGTAACTGTTGTTTGGTTTCTCCCACATACAAATCAGAGCACTCCTCACTGCACTGCATACACAGTTACTCTTCTTACGCTTTGGGACTGGGTCTTTTGGGTGAACCAGTTGCTGCCTCAGTATGTTGCTGGGTTTAAAGCAGACAGGGATGTGGTGTTTATTGTATGTATGTATGTATGTATGTATATTTTTATTTGTATAGCGCTCCTTGAGGGCAAAGCACTGTACAGCAAAACAATAAATTAGTAGTAACAAATAAGTGGTCATTGAAACAAAAAGTAACAATAAGTGCATTATTAGGAATACACTTCACATAAATATAAAATATAATTACAATACAGATTAAGTGCTCAGTGTCAAGGAAACAAAAGGCTAGAGGACCCTACCCCGTAGGGCTTCCAGTCTAAATAGGAGGGTAACATACAGACACAATTCAGAGGGGTATTAAAGTGCTGTAGGTTACAGTTTGTTACACTGTTATATAAATGCCAGTTCCCAGTTCAGGTGTTATCCAGGTGCTCCCAGAGGTAGTCTTTATTAAAAAACTTTCTAAGTTTTTCTGACACCACCAGCTACATATGGAAGGACCAAGTTCTTTCTCCTGTCCTGTTTTCCACCTTCACCGGTAGTCTTGATGTTATTGCTTCTCTTTCTACCAGTTTTCACAAAGGCCCAATCTGGATACCCACACGTCTTCAGGGCCCCTCTGAGATGTTCCAACTCTTTAATAAAACCTCAAAGCTCAGATCACGCTAATACAATCAACACCTAACTTCATTACATCCTTGCTGATTATGATAAACAGATTATGCTGATTGGAGCAACATTGCAGAGTATTTATTCCCGAAATATCTTATTTACAAGTCATTCTGAATTAAGAAAGCCAGTTGAATGACTAGTGAAACATCTTTAAGAAAAAAAACACAGAAAGTCCAGTTGATTTGACTTATTTCTATAGATATTCTAAAGATAATCTTTAGTAAACCTTGCGAGACAACTGACGTGGCATAGATGTGATAATAGGTGATAATATATGTGTACCAGAATATTGGCAATGACAGAAGTACATGCATGATTTTTCTGGCGTTTTTTTTCTGGTGTAGGTCAGGACTTTGTTAGCAATACTGACACATACAGTATCAACCCCTTGAGTCTATTCTTGTTATTTCTATCCATGTTTATTCTGATAAGTACAATTTTTTCACAACAATATGAGACAGGAGATGTAAAGTGACCCGAATCTCAGTAGCAATAGTTAATCTACTAAATGTAAATTCCGATAGCAATTGCTTGTTTGAGCATGCAAGTCTGATCACTCTATGCAGACGTTCGCCTCTGCAGACTGTTTGTAAACGCCCAAGTATATTACAAATGCCTTGAGTAACTAACCAGCAAAGTCTACAAGTCACTTGATATAATGTACTTTAAACAGAACAAAAGTTACCAAAACTGGAATAAATCAAACAGAAACTGGAAAATATACTATATATGACAACTGAGCGAAGGCAAAGATGAAAAATTGCGACAGATGAAACAATTCATGCTACTAAATTTCACTGGGCAGTAAAATGTGATCCCTGTCAAAGTGGAATTAGACTTCTCTGCGAGGAACACCTCTGCCAACACAAAGTCTCAGAAAGATTCCCCTGGATATGACACAGACGGCTCATGTGTCTCTGTCACATTCCATCCCAGAGACTTAGGGGTGCGGGTGACATCACCTCCTATTATAAAGCACGCTTTGCAGTCAACCATCTTCAAATAGATAGATAGACAGGCTATCAAAGAATCTCAAATTCTCTCCTTTCCATTTGGAAAATTAATTTAATGAGGTTTGTCCCAGCAGGAAGGAAGGCTGTGAGCAGTGAGTGGGGACTAGCAGAACTGGGGCCAACTGGTTTTTTTCCCGGTATCCCAGTGGTCTTGATGCCAAGTTTGGAAAAAATTGGCAACATGGGAACCAATTTTTTCCATGAAGAACAGTTGCAGCATAATGGAAAGGGGCGTCTCTACGTAAGGCAATGTATATGCTATTGCAGAGTTAAAATGCCTTCTACTTCCCATCGACTCCAATGCATTTCGACTCCAGTTTTTCTCATCTTTTGCCAAGCCCAAAGAGCCCAAAATTAAAGGAAAAGTCTTACTTACTACTATATTGTTTTACAATTTATTATACAGAATTACACCTTTTGTTTACATAACTGATATATGTATATTTATTACTCTGTAAACGAATTAGTCCCGGGGCACAAGGGCAGGTCTTGGTTTTCTCTGTTTCCCTTTAATTATCCCACCCGAAGATGTAACCTTGTTCTCTAGGAATAAGAAGCAGCTTTGATGTCCAAGGTGATCTATTTGTGGACATTCTATAGTAAACCCCCAGTCTATGAATACTATGCACACTGCCACTATAATGCAGCATGCCAAGAACTTGCCAACATTCAGTTGGAAACGAGCCGTTGGCACAGTAATGCTATTAGCACCCTTCCTGCAGTTTAATAATACTAAATATATCCTATATCTTAAAATCATCTAGAATTTTCAATATATTCTACTAAGCCTGCTTTCTCTCTATGCTCTGAAAGCAACAGTCCTCCAGTGGTCACCCAAATCACCTATCATTTACTTGGAGAACCATAACCACCGTCTTAACTGGCCCAGTTTATCAAATAATATCCAAAATAGGCCATATACCTGTCAATAACTCTTAATTCTTATTCTCTTGCCTTACCTCCTTTTTTCGGTAGTTACAATGTTTAGACTAACCCTCATATGTAATATAAGGCACTAAGTTTGCCCAAGAGCAATAACTTATGGCAACCAATAAAATGCTTTGAACAGATGACTAGTAAATTCTATGTGCTGATTGGTTGCTATGGGTTACTGTCCCATGGCAAACTTAAGGTGGACATACACAGGCCGATAAAAGCTGCCGACAGACTGAGTCGGCAGCTTATTGGCCCGTGTATGGGGCCCCCCGACGGGCTTCCCCGATCGAGATCTGGCCGAAAGTCGGGCAGATCTCGATCGGAAGGGACTAAAAATCCCGTTGGATCGCGGCCGCATCTGTTCGTTGATGCGGTCCCGCGATCCGACTGTTAGGATCCGATCGTTGGGCCACGATCGGATCAACCCAATATTGCCCACCTCAAACGAGCGGATCTCTCCATGTATGGCCACCTTTAGTGCCATTTATTACTAGGGATGCACCAAATCCAGGATTCGGCTCGGGATTCGGCCTTTTTCAGCAGGATTCAGATTCGGATTCGGATTAGGGGCGGGGAGAGAAATCACGTGACTTTTTGTCACAAAACAAGGAAGTAAAGAATGTTTTTCCCTTCCCACCCCTAATTTGCAAATTCGGATTCGGTTCGGTATTCGGCCAAATATTTCGTGAAGGATTCAGGGGTTCGGCCGAATCCTAAATAGTGGATTCGGTGCATCCCTATTTATTACATAACCCCATAAGACTCTACAATGATGAGAAGGTTTGACTCTCATTATTTATTTATTTATTGATATAACCTGCGAGTTTATTTTACTGGTCTCCCTAACACAACTGTGGATGTAGTTCAGTAATGTTATAACCAGGACCAGAAATAGGGGTAGGCAGAAGAAGCATGTGCCTAGGGAGGAATGGAGGGGGAAGCCTGGCACGTACCTCTTCCTTCGCCTACCCCTTCTCGGAGCCCTCGGCCCTCATTGCCCATTTATCACCCAGAGTTACCAGAGTTCTACTTGCGGTTCCATATTAAATAGTGATGGGCAAAGTTGCGGTGAAAAAATCATGAAACGGTGCCGGTGTCTCGTGTTTGACGCTGGTGTTTTTTTTTACGTCGGCGTCAGTTTTTTGGGCAAAAATGCGTCAGCTTCCAAAAAACTGACGCCAGCGTCCATTTTTTTTTTTGACGCCAGCGAATTTCAAAATCATTTGCTCTTGATTCTTCCAGTGCTGTGCTCTACTCTGATGCTCATGTCTCACTTATTCTGAATGACACGCAAGCTAGGGGCCTGCCATTTGATGCCCTCTCCCAGTTCCTCCTAAATACATACATGCCCCTCGTCTATTACTTTTATACCCTTATACTATATAATTGATATACTGTACTAAAAAGGAGAACAGCAATATTATTATAAGGTCCAAAAGTGTTTTTGAAATTACAAACAATCTACAAACACTAAGGGCAGATTTATCAAGGGTCGAATTTTGAGGTGATGGGAGTCTTTTTAAACTCCCATCACCTCGAAATTCGAATAAAAAAAGACCAACTGAAATATATAAAAAAATCGTATTTTTTTAACTTCGGGTAAATAGGCTGTATTCAATCGTTCAATTCGAATTCGGATGGTATTCGATTGAATTAGAAAATGATTTTTCGAAGTCCACCAAATGACTCCAAATAGGTTCTAGGAGGTCCCCTATAGGCTAAAACAGCAATTTGGCAGGTTTTAGATAGTGAATAGTCGACGTTGAATTTTTAAAGACACAGTACATGATAAATTTAGATATTTGAATTTTCTAAACTATTCCCTAGTCGAAGTACACTAAAATGACCTCGAAATTCGATTGAAATTGATTTAAAATTAGAATTTTCACTTCGACCCTTGATAAATCTGTCCTCAAGAATGCAGACTGCGAGATTCGTTTTTTTCCATTGGAAAAAATCAACGAAGCAAAAGCCATTTTATCTTGATTGATGAGAAACTCAAGGGCAATATAATATATATTATAGTGAAAGCCAGTACAGGTATAGGATCCATTTGGATCCGTAGTCCATTTTGATAAAAAAATTCCATGATTTCCTTTTCTCTGTAATAATATAACTGTACCTCGTACTTGATCCCAACTGAGATCCTTAGTCTTAGTCTAACTAAGATCCTTACCAGAGCTAGAAGAATCCTATTGGGTTTAAATTATTTTTTAACAGGCTCAAGGTATGGAGATCCAAATTATAGAAAGACCCCAAATCCAAAAAACCCAGAGGTCCCGAGCATTCAGGATAACAGGTCCCATACCTGTAGAATATCTTCGTACAGAGGTGTTTACAACACTTGCGATTAATCAAAGAAGCTGCAGAACATGTGATGTGCACTAATGTTTTGGCCAGAACCCTATGCCCTTTATCTGGATAATTTATTGGCACAGATCAAATCTTTGTGGATGAAAACCAAAAAGATAGATAGATAGATAGATAGATAGATAGATAGATAGATAGATAGATAGATGGACAGACAGACAGACAGACAGATAGATAGTAGATAGACAGACAGACAGACAGACAGACAGACAGACAGACAGACAGACAGATAGATAGATAGATAGATAGATAGATAGATAGATAGATAGATAGATAGATAGATAGATAGATAGATAGATAGATAGATAGTAGATAGATAGATGATGATAGACAGATAGAGAGATAGATAGATAGACAGACAGACAGACAGACAGACAGACAGACAGACAGACAGATAGACAGACAGACAGACAGACAGACAGACAGACAGACAGATAGATAGATAGATAGATAGATAGATAGATAGATAGATAATGATAGATAGATAGATAGATAATGATAGATAGATAGATAGATAGATAGATAGATAGATAGATAGATAGATAGATAGATAGATAGATAGATAGATAATGATAGATAGATAGATAGATAGATAGATAGATAGATAGATAGATAGATAGATAGATAGATAGATAGATAGATAATGATAGATAGATAGATAGATAGATAGATAGATAGATAGATAGATAGATAGAAATATAGATAGATAATAGATAGATAGATAGATAGATAGATAGATAATAGACAGATAGATAGATAGATAGATAGATAGATAGATAGATAGATAGATAGATAGATAGATAATGATAGATAGATAGATAGATAGATAGATAGATAGATAGATAGATAGATAGATAGATAGATAGAAATATAGATAGATAATAGATAGATAGATAGATAGATAGATAGATAGATAGATAGATAGATAGATAATAGACAGATAGATAGATAGATAGATAGATAGATAGATAATACACAGATAGATAGATAGATAGATAGATAGATAGATAGATAGATAGATAGATAGACAGACAGACACAACCACCCACCCACCCAATAAAACTGATTATAGTAGTTGTAATAAAATCACTAAACCATGAGAGTTGCCACTTTATTGAGAGCTGCATTATCCAGGCTCAAGGTATGGAGATCCAAATTATAGAAAGACCCCAAATCCAAAAAACCCAGAGGTCCCGAGCATTCAGGATAACAGGTCCCATACCTGTAGAATATCTTCGTACAGAGGTGGTTACAACACTTGCGATTAATCAAAGAAGCTGCAGAACATGTGATGTGCACTAATGTTTTGGCCAGAACCCTATGCCCTATATCTGGATAATTTATTGGCACAGATCAATGCATTTTTTTCAAATCTTTGTGGATGAAAACCAAAAAGATAGATAGATAGATAGATAGATAGATAGATAGATAGATAGATAGATAGATAGTAGATAGATAGACAGACAGACAGACAGACAGACAGACAGATAGATAATAGATAGATAGATAGATAGATAGATAGATAGATAGATAGATAGATAGATAGATAGATAGATAGATAATGATAGATAGATAGATAGATAGATAGATAGATAGATAGATAGATAGATAGATAGATAGATAGATAGATAGATAGATAATGATAGATAGATAATGATAGATAGATAGATAGATAGATAGATAGATAGATAGATAGATAGATAGATAGATAGATAGATAGATAGATGATAGACAGATAGATAGATAGACAGACAGACAGACAGACACAACCACCCACCCACCCACCCAATAAAACTGATTAATTATAGTAGGTGTAATAAAATCACTAAACCATGAGAGTTGCCACTTTATTGAGAGCTGCATTATCCAGGCCACGCATCTGCTGCTGCTAATCAAGTGTCTGATAGAGATGGAAGGGGGCAGTGTTGCCCTTTCCTATACAACTTCACCGCAGCTGTTGTGTACTCTAATCTACAGTGCAAATCACATCGTGCTAAATATAATCGCCAGGGTCATTTTACACAGCTCAGTATAAAGTAAGTCTTTATAACATCAACCCCTATTTGCACTCATTATTGCCTTAAACACTCATTTTAAATATTAGATGAAGCTCTCTGGCGGGTGGGTTACCATAGATGAGCATCGTTAATATCAAGGTTTAACCCTCAAACACCTTACTAGGAGAACATGTCAGAATAGGCTGAAAAGGATGATCAGAGTTCTTTCCAGCACATGTATCCAATAGACAGAAGTATAAGAAAGTATCAGCATGCTAGGATAATTTGCTGTGCCCAATTATAATAAACTAGAAGAAAAACTTCAGTAATGCTTTGAATAATTACCTAGAAATTGCCGTCAGTGTCCGGCTCTGATTGCGGTCTCTTCTATGGAATTGTCCAAGATGAAAATAAAACAATCCTTTTTTAGTGAAGGCGACAAGGGTTATCCTGAAATTTAGGGAAAATGATTGTGTGAAGCTGAGTCAACCTGTCATCACTGAAGCAGCAGCATTTGTCTGTGGCAGGTTGTGTGTTATTTTGGGCTCTATGCACCATGTGCCTGTAAAGCATTTCACCTCATTGGATGGGAAAACCTTTCGGCAAGTGGACTCCATTCCTGTAATAGCTTGCCTCAGCGAGGAAGCCCACTGCACGCCGGCTTCCTTCTTTTTACACAATTCCCTTTACAAATAAACAAATGCATATGTTGCTCCCAGAGAACCCAGTACAGGGGGTTGTGTGCTGTTCAGCGGGGGTGACAAAACAGAATTATCCAATAGAATTACAATGACGCCGACCTTAGCAAAATACTCCCTTCCCCATTCCCTCTAGTAAGAGGTACTAGCACAACAAATCCAGCAGTAAAAACATTATACTGTATTAATTCCCCTAATGCTTATGATTTTTTTTCTATAGAACAACATCACATAAGTTAGAATTACTGCTTAGTATTGAACTTGGGTTCTGACCAGGGACCGGACACTAGAGTCCTGCATGGAACCAATTTCTAAGACCCAGACCCGCATATTTAACCGTAACTGCCTTATCCGTAACCCGACCTGCAACCTGCCGACCACCATCAAACAGGAAGTGATGTTGCTACAAAGTGGAAGTGACATCATCAAAAGTGGGAACCTGCATTTATACCCCCACCTGAAAATCCTACACTCATTCAGCAGGGTACCCTTTTTTTTTGCGGGTAACCCATGGGTCCCCAACCCGCTGCTGGACTCTACTGGACACTAAAGGCAAGGTTGGAACTAGAGATAGACGGAAGCGCCATGTTGTGGGGGGGGGCAATTACAGGGGAATCTATCAGCAAGAAAGCATCCAGCATAGGGCAGCAGAGGGGAAAGGAACAGTGGGTGTGGCGGAAAGGGAAGGAGGGTTCCCCCTTTGCTGGGCTCCTTGTAGGTTTCCTCTGGGGGCTCTGGTTTTCTCCAAAAACATACAATCAGTATGTCTCCTAATGGAATTTACCCTAGTGTGTGTAATGGGGAGTTTTGATTGCAAGCTCACTTACTTACAATGGATGTGAACGATGACCTATCTCTTTAAAGGAAGCAAGATTATCTTTAAATTAACTTTCAGTATTATGTAGACAGTAATATGCACTTTGCACTTAATTTATGTAATGATTTAATTTTTGGTTCAGCAACTCTCCAATTCTGGGTTTGCTAGGGTTCAAGTTACTCTAGCTGGACCCTAGTGAGATGTTTTTTAATTACCAACCCATGTCCAGGTGTGGGGACCATATGGATCTAAGCTTTATTGTGGCACCAAAAACCCATGATTTAGAGCAGAATATATAAAATAAATGTACTGTATATCATAATCCTGGATTGGGCCGGAAAGTGTCCTCCTGCCCCCTCCCCAGGTTCTTGTGCCTATGTCCAGACATTTACTCTTTTTCCTTTGCACACATTAAGAAAGCATTTTTAGTCTTACTGGTACTAAGCATACTGGTTCCCCTGTCTCCTTCCTCTCAAATTCCTAGAAATCATGTTCCAGCATCATACAGTAATGATAAAAAGAAGCCTGGAACAATTTAAATGCAATTTTGTATTTCTGACTATGAGGAGCACAGGGACCCATTTTAGGGTATGAAGCTGAAGATTAAGAAATCCTAGATAACAACTCTTTTTATATTAAAGCATGTAAAAATAAATATATTTTAAATAAAACCATCATAGTATGACACATATTCGATAATAAAACCATACATACATTAGCCTGTACATTTAGAACTAAAGTGAAAAAAAAACACTGAATTTATATATATCTAATGCATTCACTACACCAGCTTATAGGATAAATCCAACCCCAAGCCATAAAAAAACAGAATATGTCTGTAAGTATCAGCATCTTCCCAAGGTTAGACTAAACGATCCATAGAAATCTTAGCATTCATGGAAGTTAAATTCAAAGCCTATAGAATAGTGCTATGATGTGTGGACATATTAGTAATGACATATTCTGAACTGAATGTCCACAGTCCTGATGGGCCCCTATCTCAGCTGTGTCAATGAGTCATTGTTTAATGAACACGGGTTAGATTAAAAATAATTCACCATAGTGACATCAATTCTGCAAAACTCATTCTCATCTTCTGCTTTTAGTAAATTGATGATGTTGTGGGGAATTTTTCGTTTTTGGTGCATGTATCCATTGCCCTTACTGTGAAGAGCCACTTTCAATGCTTCAAGTCAAAATTCAGTTCCTGAATAAGTCTCTGGGTCATTAATCTTTTCTATAGTATAAAAATCTCCTGCTGACTCTCTATAATGTCCTTTAATGTACTTAAAGTAATAACAATATGTCTGCTCACAAGCACCTTTCTCCATAGAAAACAATCCCAACCTTGTCTTTCCTTAGGATTTAGTTGAGCTGAGAACATCACCATTCAATATAAATTCAATGTAGTCTGTGTCAATTCATAGTTACATAGTTAGACGGGGTTGAAAAAAGACCAAAGCCCATCAAGTCCAAATGAAACCCATCATTCATACATACACACACTCCCACTGACCCCTCCTTACACTCCTTAGTATCACAATAACCTTGGATATTATGTCTGTCCAAGAAATCATCCAAGCCACTCTTAAAAACATTAACAGAATCAGTCATCACAACATCACCCGGCAGTGCATTCTACAACCTCACTGTCCTCACTGTGAAGAACCACCTACATTGCCTCATTGCTCTAGTCTGAAGAAGTGGCCTCTGGTATGGTGATCCACTTTATAGGTAAAAAGTCCCCTGCTATCTGTCTACAATGAAGTCTAAAATAGCAAGCATTCATATGCACGATGTTCCTTCTGTGAAGATAGATACAACCTTGAGGTCCTACAACTTGCTAACTATGGCTCCAACAGAATACTATTCACTACAATGAAAAAAAATCACGAATCATTAAGCAATGTAATGGGCCAAATGCAGCATTAAAGTGAGCACGTTCTGAATTTGTTAGACCAGCAAAAAGGTATGCAACAGGCTTTAGATATCATGCCAAGTGCACAATGTCCAAATCATGTTGGTAAGCTCCCCTAGCAGTCATTTGGAGTGTCCGTTACTCTTACACAAGTGATAATAAGGGAATTGGACAGCTCCTATTAGATTGCTGGATCATCTTCCTTGGAAGAAGACCAGCTTTGTACATATTGTGTGGATGATAGTCCTCCCAAAAATAACAGGATCCCATCATTAACTTGAAAATCTGTTATACGGTAGAGAATGTGTACTTGTTAACTGAATGTAAATAATGAGATGTGCACTAATTACCTGCTTGCAACTTTACAAGCATTTCTAAACTGGCATAGAGGGAAGAGACGGTTGATCCAGGGTTTGGCTGATTGCTGTTCTGGAGCCAGCAAGGATTTTCGTTGACCTTTTTGAGGTAAATTGAGAGCACTTCATCTGGGTTTCTGTTTTGTTTTTGGCCTCCCTCTGTATTAGCTTGAAACTAAAAATGTATAAAGTATGTAAATGAAGGGTTGACCCCAGCAGAAATATATTTTTTTTCAACCACACTGGGGCTCATTTATCAACATTGGGCAAATTTTCCCTATGGGCTGTTACCTATAGCAACCAATCAGTGATTAGCTTTATAAAGCCAGCTGCAAGAATATGAATGCAGCAATCTGATTGGTTGCTATAGTTAACAGCCAATGGGCAAATTTGCCCAGTGTTGATAAATGAGCCCCCACTGTGTTTCTATGATCACATACTCAGGGCGAAAATTTGCCAGTGACGGCATCACAGGCGATTCGCCAGGCGATAATTCGCTCAGACAACGCTAACATGCGAAGTTGCGTTCAGGGCGCTGAACGCTGGCTAAATTGCGCCATTGTTAATTCGGCAAGAGTGAAGTTGCGCTAGCGTTGGCTAATTTGCATATGGCAGGAAGTTAAAGTTAAATGGACGTATATGTTGCAGCAAATACATTACATTACACAAGCCCAGGGAAACTTAATAAAAAAAAATAGAGTTGTTATAATGCCCTACACATGTGCCCAGTGTATAGTTTATGTTCCATATGTTAGGAATGTAGGGGGAAGCCAGTTACACCAAAAGAAATGTACACTCTTTTGCAGCCTATCACACTGAAAAAAGGAAGACGCCAGCGTTTTTTGGGACTTAGAAAATTTTTCAATTACATTTTTAGGAAGTCCTATCTACTCTATTGCACTTCACCTGGTCTGAGGTGGCGAAGGCAAGTCTGGCGCAAGAGGTAACATTCAGTAAAATCTGCATCTTAGTGAATTTGCGTAGTTACGTCCATTCGCCTGGCGATTGAGTGTTAATGAGCGCCAGCGTCAGTCTCTTTCGTTAGCAAACTTACGCCTGCGCCCGTTAGTAAATTGGTGAAGTACTGAAATGACATCACGCTGGTGAATTTTCACCAGCGTTAGTCATTTCGCCCTTTAGTAAATTTGCCCCCAAGATAGGAGACCCTCATACAGTAAATGGAAGATTAGATTGGCTAGAAAGTTCTTCACTATCCATATTTTTTATGTTTTCCATATTCCTTGGGTTTTTGTCTCAGCTTTTACATTTTTCTTTATGCTTCCAAAAAAACAACCCAATAGAATACATATACACGTATAAACTAAAAGAAAAAAATTATTTTTATTCAGCATTTCATGAAAAGCTTTATTTCCAGAGCGACTGGAGGCAGCGTCCCAAATCCAGGGATATAAAGTATACTCAACTGTCCCACTGAAAATGTTATAGGGACAACCTGTCTTATGCCAACACACTAAACTATTAGTTAAAATAAACAATGACGAGATACCAACATTTTAAATGGCTTTAAAAGCATTGAAGGGTTATTTTATTAATCAACCTCATAGGCGTCTCATCTTGCAAAGATATCACATTGGCACATTCCTGGGTGATATCAGTATTCACACTAGTGCATCCCCTTTCCTTCTGTGTTAGTACTGATAATCCGACTTAATCCATTTCACAAAGTGGTTGCTCCAGCCCAAAATATTTATACCGCTAGTGATGTCTCTGTGTGACACAAAGCTTCAAAATCTGTGCTTCCCAATGTTGCAGAAAGCATCTTCAGTTGCACTAGGAATTTGTTTTGATGGGATATGAGAGTATCAGTCAGAATAAGATAGCGGCAGTGTTTACATCTTGAAATGCCTACATTCACCTGGTGTTGCCATTTAGACAAATATTAAGCACAGCAAGCCTTTTGTAAGAATGATATATATTCCAGTCTCAGCCTATTATATATATATATATATATATCCTTGTATATATCATCCTTGAAAAAGGTCCCAACAGGGGCCGAAACGTCGGGCATTGATACGATGTAACAATAAAACAATTGATTCTTAAAATTGGGAGTGCTGGTCTGAGAATAATTGGAGCATACATAATTACACCCCTATATAATATATATAAAACTACCAGACCAAGGCTCTGTGGTTGTGGAAAATGATCATCTGCATTTGTACATTTACATTTTCATAATGTTCTTTGGTGAAAGAAAAAACCTTTATAAAAAATAAATTAGAAATATTCAGTTTCACATAATTCAAGGCTTTGATTGTGTACGTTTTGCAGTATAATGAATATTGCGTTGAGATGGGATCACTCCAGTAGAGGGCGCACTGGCTATAACAAATGCATAGAGCAGCGTATATACAAAACAACCTAATTTTACTTTCTGTTTATTATAATATGCTCTTAAAATGAGGGATGATAGGCAGTGGGGGAATTGATAATCTTAATATTATTTAATGGTGGCATTTGCTATTGTAGAAGGCAGAAATGCATTTCTCCAGGGGCCCCTATTATACTGCATAATAATTACATTTTGGGAATATGCAAAAAATGTCCAACCTGCGGCCCTACATCTGCTGAACTAAACTGCTAACATTGCTCTTGTTGGAGATAAATAAAGGGACAGCTAGAGAGCCAACCAGCTAGTATACTATAGTATACTGCTCTTGCTACTAAACCTGCCTATCTTACTCTCCTAGAGACTACTATTACAGGTAGTATCCTATCTCTAGCCGGCCTCATTCACAGGATCCCTGCTCCCCGACTTATCTCTCTACAGGTACTAGTCCCTCTAGGGCACGTGACTTTACTGGGCCTTGTTGCCCCAGGCTCCCTGGAAACATCCAACTGGGCCAGCAACCAGAAACCAAAGAGGAAGATCCACCCCTTCTCCCTCACTATACCAAAGTGTGACAGGATATGGTCACAACACCTCTTGGCCAACAGCATTACTATGCAAATTACAACTAGCTACATGGGCATCTGCCCAGCAACTAGGGAGATCAGGAAGTGTAGGGATTTAAAGCCATAGGGGCACATTAAACATATGGGTCCCTACATATGGGTCCCTACAAGTGTTAAGACTTGCTCCTATAATGGCGTGATTTTGCACCCCTTAGCGCTCCTGCGCCAGCTTCAGGGCCATTGTAAATTGAGGCCTCTGGCTTTTAATCTATGCAAACTGGATGTATGTTGGAAAAAGTAGCCACTATGGGCAACAATGGACATATACTAGTGATGTACAGCTGAAAAATGTTTGACCCACACTGTGCTGATTTATATACCCACCTCTGATCGGACCCTTCTTTGATGTCATCAGAGGGGAGGGAGTATAGAAATAAATGCTGCCCCATCAGTAGTGGGACTTAGAACAGCACAGCGAGAGGTCAGTTAGCGGCTGATTGGTGGCAAACTCTGCTTGCCCCCTGCCTCTGGGGACAATTGGTTGGCCTGTAAAAGGACTTCTTCCAAGCAGAAGAAATTAAACAGGGAATAAAAAAAATAGTCTGTACTTACTAAAGTAGACAGATATGGCCAGGACCAACAACTATGAGAGAGGATAAACCATATTCTCAAATACCAGATTTTTATTAAAATTATCCCTTAGGATTATTTAATATAATAAAAATGAATGTAAATAAAAAGGAAATTGTTATGTTGCACTTTGAGATGATTAAAATAAGGTACTGCCTTTTTTGTGGGGTTGCTTCAATCAAAAGTTATAGCAAATTAAAGGTCTGATGGTCAGTTCCCATTAGCCAGTTTATTTATACGTCCCTGATTGGTGAACAAACAGCCATTTTTCATCTAAGGTGCATAATAAAAACTAGTGATCTGAGGGATGGAAAAAAGCAGTCAACCATAATCCCTAATCCACTCTCTTCCAACACTGTCCTGACCTGGAAAGCATTCATTATTGATAAACCCACAACCAACCCACTAGCTGCTTGGGGTTGTCTTATTTATATAGTTGCACCGGCACCTTTCCAGCATAGATGGGCTAGGCACTCGTGAGTGTATAAATAAGCAGACGCCAGGTGGGTGGCAGAAGAAATGGGGATACGCTAATATCACAACCTGCTACAGATGTTTTGCCTGCAGGTCGGGCCAGAATTTTATTTTCTGTTTTTAATCCAGAAATACTTTGGCACTCGTTCTATGCATATTTTATCCAACACAAGCGTTCAACTGGGACAGTAAATATATATATATATATATATACACACACCCGATGAAAACTATGACCCGGGTACTCAAGACTCGAGTCCCTTGCACTTCAACTGGTCAAACTTCAAACATACAGCAGTTACTTTAAATTTGCTACCGTATATACTCGAGTATAAGCCGTCCCGAGTATAAGCCGAGGTACCTAATTTTACCTCCAAAAACTGGGAAAGCTTATTGACTCGAGTATAAGCCTAGGGTGAGAAATGAAGCAGCTTCTGGTAAGTTTCAATCAAAAAATTGAGGGTTTCTGCTCCCATTGGAGGAGCCCGCGTCTCGTTTTTGGATGCCGGCGACCATTCTTGGACGCCGGCGAATATTCTTGGAGACTATTCTTGGACACTGGCGACTATTCTTGGACGCCGGGGACTATTCTTAGCGCTGGTGACTATTTTTAGGTGCCGGCGACTATTCTTAGATGCCGGCGACTGTTTTTGCGCTTGACCCGAATATAAGCCGAGGTAGAGTTTTTCAGCATATTTTGGGGGCTGAAAAACTCAGCTTATACTCGAGTATATACGGTATATAGGCTAAAACTCACCAAATGATGTTGGTGGCCCAGGTGCAGCAGCCCTGAGTTCACGGTTAAATTACAAAATCTTTATTGGAACATTTAAAAGTATATATAAATTATTTTGTGCCCTCACTTATTTCTAAGCATTCGTTCTACTCAATCTTACTGTTCTTTTGTATACAATAAGACTTAGCAATTTAAGCTGAATTTATTTGACATCAGTAAACTGAGCATTAGGTGATTCCTGAACTAAGACTATATTTAGACCCTTAATGCTTACTGGGAGCGTGAGAAAAACAGCCTACAATTTTACAGATGGCACATTGCAATCAGATGCTTAGATATTAACTGTGGTGTTTACTGCCTTGTGGTTAAATCGACAAGGAAGGGTTTACACAATTCTACAATGAGGAGAATAAGGCAAGGAGCAAGCAGAAGGTGCTTGCTAAGTATTCTCCCATTATTCAACACACATATACAGTATAGTTTCATAATAAATTGCAGGAAGCAACTGAGACTACAAAGATAGATTGTTAAGGAGCCTTGCTTGGTTCAGGAACAACAGATATTATGGGTGATCTAAAGGTTGAAAGAAATATCTGTTAATTTGTTGAAGGTAATACAAAGATGTTTTATTACGTTTATTGCCTCAATGTGGGAGGAAATACACCCAGAAACAGTGAGAACAAACAAACTCATTGCAGACCCAGAACTCCAAATCAACCCAAACCCAGTGTAATACACCCTGCTACAATAATTTATAATTCCATGCCTGCCCTCCCCTTTTCTGATCACCAGTAGCCAGGACTAATAGGTTGGTACAAGGGCAGAGATATCACCGCTGGAGGGGCTAAGACAGTAGTTACCAGTGGGAAGGACTCTGCAATGACAGATGTAATTGGTCAGTCTCAACAGATCATACAATATTAGTGTTCACCACTAAGCCAAATTAGATAAAAGTTCAAATGTTTCTGAAGTTTTAGTTAAGTGACATGACAGCCTCTCTCAGGCTACTATTAGATTTTCCACTTCACTGACTACATTTCCCCTGTACTCAAGGAATGTGAACCCTGCTTCAGAGCCTTGTGTCATCTCCAAAGGACATGTCATTCCATTCAGAACATCCGGAAGTTAACAAGTAATTGAAATAGAATCAGATGCAGAATATACAGTAGTTATGAGGTCCATAAATGTATGAATCCTTTTCTTATCCCGAATCAGAAGTTCAGCCAAACATTCTCAAGCTTCAGTACTAATCAGTTTAATATAGACTTAATATCTTTCTTAAATAAAACAGAAATATATGCAGGTACTGGATGAACCGATCAGCGGCCATAGGCACTCGCGTCAAAAAATACGGACGCGCTCCTAAAGGGCCGCAGACGCACATCACTGCCTTTTTCCCAACCAAGTCTATGGCACATGGCCTTTACGTAATTTGGAGCTTTCTGGATAATGATTTTCTGGATAACGGATCCCATACCTGTACTATCTATTTATTCCTTATGTCCCATAGGCTCAGTAAAATGTAAGGGCTGATTTGGCAACTATTCTGATTTTATTATGTCTGTGATTTCTTTCTTTAAAGAGAATAATTGCCCACATTTTTAAATCCTGCACATGATTGTGCTGGAAATTAACAATAAAGATCATTTTTAGTTCATACCACTGCTGCTGAGCATTAACACCCATTTCAAATGAATGCATTTCAATTGAACACATTTTGATGAATGCTTTAATATATTAAATAAATATATTTATTTAACACTTTCAATGCAATTTTGTTCAACTGTCTTCTCCAGTTAGATTCTATGCTAAATCTGCCCCTTGAATTTTCTGTTGTGGTCATGTATAGGCACCCACTGAATCTTTCTCCCTTTGTTGTGCTATTTTTGTACCTCCTAAGATCCTATTTCAACTTCTCAGCACCCTGAGATTTTATTACTGTCTTAACAATCTCCTTCTAAACACACTTCCTAAAAGCGTCACACACTTCTTCATTTCAAAATGCCTTTCTTTGTTGCAGTGACTGATAGAACAGAATAGAACATAAAATCTACAAAATAAGTGAACTACATAAACCTTTCCTCTCAAAAGTAAACCCAAAACAGCATTCATCCAGAAAATAGTCCTCCCATAGAATCAGCCACTCAGAAGGAGAAGAGAGCAAACAACTGCAGTGAAATAAGTGAGAGATTTATAGAATCAATGGTCTAAGGAGAAATTTTGTAACACAGAGGATTTTTGTGCAACTTTGCATTGGGGATATTGAAACCAAACAGAAAGGCAGACTCAGGGTTGTTTAACTGATGCTAGAAAATGGGGCAGTTACCCATGGCAACCAATCAAATTGCTGCATTCATTGTTCTACCTGCAGCTGCCTGAAAAAAGGCAAGCACTGATTGGTTGCTATGGGTTATTGCCCACGAGCAAATTTGCCCAGAGTTGATAAATGAGCCCCAATGCTATGCAAGAATCAATAAAAAACTGAAATTTGAGGGCTAATTTTGCAAGATCTAGGGGCACATTTACTAAGGGTCGAATATTGAGGATTAATAAACCCTCAAATTCGACCCTCAAAGTATATCGGATATCGAATTTGAAGAATTTACCGCAAATCCTACGATCGAACGATCGAAGGAAAAATTGAACGATGAAATCCTTCAAATCAACGATTTTAATCCATTGATCAAAGGATTTTGCTTCGATCAAAAAAACCTTAGAAAAGTAATGGGGAAGGTCCCCATAGGCTAACATTGTACCTCGGTAGGTTTAAACTACCGAAGTATGTGGTCGAAGTATTTTTAAAGAGACAGTAACATAGTAACATAGTAACATAGTAACATAGTAACATAGTAACATAGTAACATAGTAAGTAAGGTTGAAAAAAGACACATGTCCATCGAGTTCAACCTTTTTTTTTTTTTTGTTTGTTTATTAACTACCTATCTGCCAGTTGATCCAGAGGAAGGCAAAAAAACCCATCTGAAGCCTCTCCAATTTGCCTTAGAGGGGGAAAAATTCCTTCCTGACTCCAAAATGGCAATCGGACTAGTCCCTGGATCAACTTGGACTATGAGCTATTTCCCATAACCCTGTATTCCCTTACTTGCTAAAAAGCCATCCAACCCCTTCTTAAAGCTATCTAATGTATCAGCCTGTACAACTGATTCAGGGAGAGAATTCCACATCTTCACAGCTCTCACTGTAAAAAACCCCTTCCGAATATTTAGGCGGAACCTCTTTTCTTCTAATCGGAATGGGTGACCTCGTGTCAGCTGGAAAGACCTACTGGTAGATAAAGCATTAGAGAGATTGTTATATGATCCCCTTATATATTTATACATAGTCATCATATCACCCCTTAAGCGCCTCTTCTCCAGCGTGAACATCTCCAATTTGGCCAGTCTTTCCTCATAGCTAAGATTTTCAATACCTTTTACCAGCTTAGTTGCCCTTCTCTGTACCCTCTCTAATACAATAATGTCCTGTTTGAGTGATGGAGACCAAAACTGTACGGCATATTCTAGATGGGGCCTTACAAGTGCTCTATACAGTGGAAGAATGACCCCCTCCTCCCGTGACTCTATGCCCCTTTTAATACAGCTCAAGACCTTATTTGCCCTTGATGCTGCTGACTGGCATTGCTTGCTACAGCCAAGTTTATCATCTACAAGGACTCCAAGGTCCTTTTCCATAATGGATTTGCCTAGTGCAGTCCCATTAAGGGTATAAGTGGCTTGGATATTTTTACATCCCAGGTGCATGACTTTACATTTATCAACATTGAATCTCATTTGCCACTTAGCTGCCCAGATTGCCAGTTTGTCAAGATCCTGTTGCAAGGATGCCACATCCTGGATGGAATTAATTGGGCTGGATAATTTTGTGTCATCTGCAAACACTGATACATTACTTACAACACCCTCCCCTAAGGCATTAATGAACAAGTTAAATAAAAGTGGACCCAATACTGAGCCCTGGGGGACCCCACTAAGAACCTTACTCCAAGTAGAGAATGTCCCATTAACAACCACCCTCTGTACCCGATCCTGTAGCCAGTTTCCTATCCATGTGCAAACGACTTCATTAAGCCCAACAGACCTTAGTTTAGAAAGCAGTCGTTTGTGGGGCACAGTATCAAACGCTTTGGCAAAATCCAAATAGATCACATCTACTGCCCCCCCACTATCCAGAATCTTACTTACCACATCATAAAATGCAATCAAATTCGTCTGACATGACCTATCCTTCATAAAGCCATGCTGATTGTTGCTCATAATGCCATTCATTAGGACAAAATTTTGAATGTGATCCCTTAACAAGCCTTCAAATAATTTGCCCACCACAGATGTCAAGCTTACTGGCCTATAATTGCCAGGCTGAGATCGGAATCCCTTTTTAAATATTGGAATAACATCAGCTTTTCTCCAATCCATAGGCACCATACCAGATGACAGTGAATCTGAGAAAATCAGAAATAAGGGCTGGTCTAAAACTGAACTAAGCTCTCTTAGAACCCGGGGGTGTATGCCATCAGGCCCTGGAGCCTTGTTTACATTAATTTGTATTAAAGCTTTTTGAATCATATCCTGAGTCAGCCACTGACTAGATTGAGCTGAACCATTCGTGCAGTTATTAAGTGAGCCTGTGAACCCAGACTCCTCTATTGTATACACTGAAGAAAAGAACTGATTTAATACATTTGCCTTATCTGTATCTGTTACAACCATACTGGTACCATTATTTAATGGAGCAACACTCTCAACCTGCATCTTTTTACTATTAATATATTTAAAAAACTTTTTAGGGTTAGTTTTCACCTCCACCGCAATTAACTCTTCATTTCTTTTCTTAGCCTTCCGGATTGCTGATTTACAACATTTATTACAGTGTTTATATTCATTAAATGCAGCTTCTGTCCCTACAGATTTGTAGTTTTTAAATGCCTTTCTCTTCTTTCCCATTAACATCTTTACCTCTGTATTAAGCCACACAGGATGATTCTTAGAGCTTCTACGTTTAGTCCTTAAGGGAATAAATTGAGAACAGTAATGATTTAATATCATTTTAAAGGACAACCATTTCTGTTCTGTGTTTTTAGCTGAAAACCTAATGCCCCAATCAATGCTCTGTAGGGCAGCCCTCAAGGCACTAAAATTAGCTTTGGCAAAATTCATGGTTTTTGTTGCCCCAGTATATTTTTGTTTTTTGCACCAGACATTAAAAGATAAAACATTATGGTCACTATTACCCAGGGGTTCAATGACTTGCACATTTGCTATAAGTTCTGGGTCATTTGAGATCACTAAATCAAGAATAGCATTTTTTCTGGTAGGCTCCTCAACAACCTGTGCTAAAAAATTGTCAGTATTTCGACTATCGAATGGTCGAATAGTCGAACGATTTTTAGTTCAAATCGTTCGAATCAAAGTCGAAGTCGTAGTCAAAGGTCTTAGTAGCCTATTCGATGGTCGAAGTATCCAAAAAAATACTTCGAAAATCAACGTTTTTTTACTTTGAATCCTTCATTCGAGGTTAGTAAATGTACCCCCTAATGTACAGAGCTAGCTTTGACACAAAACTCAGAGTACATTTGTGCTATTTAAAAAAGGTACTTTATCATCCTCATCATAATTTATTTATATATCTCCAGCAAGTTATGCAGTTAGGGTTGCCACCTTTCATTGCTGGTTACTCCGTACATGGCCCTGATGTAATGGTGGTGGGCCAATGATGAGGCGGATCAATGACATATCAGGGGAGGGCCCAATGATGTCAGGAGCGGGACCATGACATGCCAATTGGTCATTTGGAAACCAGGCAGGCAGTTTTCACCCAGACAGCCCTTCAAAATATCTGGGCTGTCGAGGGAAAAACAATAATTTAACAAACAAAGATTACAAAGTAAAAATAAGATCAGAGGACCCTACTCACAAGAGCTTAAAATCTTGCACTTTGCAAGACCAACTACCAACATGAGGCTACTTGCTTGAAGCTCTAGTGAGTCCTGATGAATAGCATGCAAGTGCACACATGGACGTTAGGGAGCGCTGGAACTACCGCCAGCCTGTACATGGTAGTAATTCTAGTGTTTTTTGTCAATAGGTGCATAAGACTTGTGGCAAGTGAGTTTGACCCTAATGCTGTCCATTCCAGCACAAATGCAGGGAACATTGAGTACACTGCAATTTACCAAATACAACATCCCTACTGAAACAACTGAACATTTTTAATTAACGTGTAATACAAAGTTACTCTGTAGTTTCTTTCATTATGCAAATTCTGGGTAGAGTTCCACGCCTGATACAATAGCTCAAAGAAACAACATCCTTATAGGTCATAGGAAACAGCTTTCACACCAGAACAGAAATTGTGCACATTGCTATTCCATCCCGCTTGTATAATGCAAAGATATGAGTGTTGTAATAAGCGTTAGTCGTTGCTGCTTTCATTTGATTTATTTAAAGCGGTATTTTCAGTAATATTTCCCCTTAAAGGGGTTGTTCACCTTCAAACAACCAGTTGTTTTCAGATAAATCACCAGAAATAACGACTTTTTCCAATTACTTTCTATTTTCTATGCGTCACCGATTTTCTAATATTCGAGTGTAAAGTCTAATTTTTCACTTTAAAAGGCAGATCTGGGGAGGGGAGTTGCCGACCCTGTAAACTGTTCTAAATTGATACATTTAGTTGATCCATTTCTTATCTTTGTCCCTGGTAAGCAGAATCTCGGGGTTTCATTACAGGCAGCTGTTAGAATTGATACAATAGTTGCTAATACTCCAGAGATGCTGCTGAGAAATGTATCAACTAAATGTTGCAGTTTAAGCAGAATCTCTGGGTTTCATTACAGGCAGCTGTTAGAATTGATACAATAGTTGCTAATACTCCAGAAATGCTGCTGAGAAATGTTGCAGTTTAGAGTCTGCGCCTGAATTACTGAGCTGCCAGACTGAAAACAAAACTTACATTTTGGAAAAACAGCAAAAACTAAATAATGGAAGGTAATTGAAAAAAGTCTTTATTTCTGTGGAACAATCTGAAAACAACTGAACTGAAAAAAGTGTTTGGAAGGTGAACAACCCCTTTCAATGATTTAAAATAGAATTATTGAAAAAACACACACAAACCCAGCCAAAAATTAATGTATTAATAGAAATATGTAGGAGAATTGTGTTACAGCCCATAGTGGGACTTTGTTATAAATCAGCAAATTTAAAAAGAGAACTCACTCATTGCTAGCTTCTGTGTGTTGAGAAATTTCCTGACCCTAAATAAAAAAACACATATTATTTGAGACTGAATTTAAATGAAATACCAAAAGACACTGCTTATTTCAGAGTCAGAGTTATATCATCTAAGACTTACTTTTGATTGTGCTTGTTTTACAACATTTCCTATTTCTGGCACTAATTCCAGATACTGTTCTACTGACAGCACCAATCCGAGACAGTTTTATTAACTCTCAACTATTATGCAGAATAGTAGCTTCTATATCAGGAACTCCAGTTTATGGGGGTTATTTATCAAGGTCCGAATTTGTCTCAATATCGGCTGCTACAAACTCCAATCTAACGCTTATTTATTATTACATTTTCAAGAAAATCACCTTTGCAGGATCACGATTTTTTCGTGAATTTTCCCTGAAATCTCCGAATTTTTCGTAGTTTTCACCCGAAAGCTCATAAAAAAAAGTCGTGAAATTGCCCGAAACCCCAGACACAACCAAAAATCAATGGGACTGTTCCCATTGACTTTTATGCAACCTCAACAGGTTTGAGATGACGTGTTTTTATGTTCAGGCTTTTTAGCCCTCAGGGTTTAATAAATTCCGAAAAATTTATGATTTTTTTTAAAAGTCCGATTTTATAAAAAAAACTATTTTTTCGGATTTCGGGTATTCAGAGCTCAGTAAATAACCCCCTATGTGTAGTATATTCAGTTTATTTGTTGTCCTTTTCCCAGAAACAGATGGGAAACTGCGAGGACACAGTTTAATGTGTGTATAGAATAAATGAGTGGGAAAGCTACAGCTAAATGCCAGTGATATAATGTATATGAACAGCAGGACTTGGAGCCTTTCATAGAAAGTATATTTACCATAATTCAATAAAAACAATAAAAAATGTTTGCAATGATTTGTATGTATAGATAAGGAATGGGATCCGCTATGCAAAAAACTGTTATCCATAAAACTCTGAATTAAGGTAAGACCATGGGGCAAATTCACTAAAGGGCGAATTGTCGCCATCGATCGCTTTGCACACATCGCATTACTTTGCCAGGCGCAAATTTGCTACCACTATGATAATTCACTAATATGCAAAGTTGAGCCCTGGGCGCCGAACGCTGGTGACTTTTCGCTAGCGTTACTTCAGCAGTGCAAGCATTTCATAGCGAAGATGCAATACCATTCGTTTGTGTCTAGCGAAAATTCGCTAATGATCTTACGCTTAGGTCAATTTGCATACAGCGGATAATTTCAAGTTGTATGAAGGTCTTTATTATAAATGTTGGTACAAATGCTTGAAGTTACCACTTTTTATTACAAATGTCCAGGGAACCTTAATAAAGACAAGAGAATTTATATACAGTAATGCTCTACACATGAGCCCACTGTAAAATGAATGTTCAATATGTTTACCCAAAAAAAGTTTGTTCGGACTTTTGCAGGCAATCCCGCTTAAAAAAAGGAAAAGTCGCCAGCGTTTTTTGAATTTTAATGCATTTTCGGCACACAGGATATGATGTAAGTGACAGAAGATTGAGGAAGATCTAGCTTCTTTTTAGCACTTCGCCTGGTCTGAGGTGGCCAAGTCAAACTGAATTTGTTGAATTTGCTGAATTTGCAGAGTAACGTCCATTCGCCAGAGTGAAAATTTGCCTGGTGATAGAGTGCGAATGATAGCGACGGTCTCTTTTGCTAGCGAATTGACGCCTGCGCCTGTTAGTGAATTGTGCCTGTTAGTGAATTGCCGATGTCTGGAGAAAAGTCACTAGCGTTAGCCACTTCGCCCTTTAGTAAATCTGCCCCCATGACTCTATTTTAATCAAATAATTCAAATTTTTATAAATGATTTCCTTTTTCTCTGTAACAATAAAACAGTACCTTGTACTTGATCCCAACTAAGAAATAAATAATCCTTATTGGATGCAAAAGGCTTTATTAGGTTTATTTAACATTTAAATGATTTTAAGTAGACCAAAGGTATGAAGATCCAAATTCCGTAAGATACCCCAGGTATCCCGAGTATTCTGGATAACAGGACCCATACCTGTATTAGTTATATAGATGTGCAGGGTGTAGAGAGTTTTAATATAATACAAAACATGGAGTGAATTTTTTTAAAAATTGCAATCTAATGTACCTGCTGGAGAGATGTCAAAAGCATGAATGTTTACATGGTTTAATAATCAGCATAGCAGCAAACAAAGCATTTCTTATTGAGCCAACTCAATCACCACTTCAGTTGGGAGAAATGCTTGCCACCCGAGCATGGAGCAAGGAGCCGATGGTTTTTTTTCAAACTTGCTACAATAAAAAGACTAACACAGATTCGGTCATCACATTTGCAACTTGTCTGAACTCTCACTTGCAATGTTCCAACTTCCCTCTGAGGTTTGCGCTCTTTAATGAGTTAATGAAGTGGCAAATTTATCATAGCATGTCGTGCTTCATTCTATATTATAGGGTGTTAGAGCTCAGCGTAAGCGGTCACCTGTGGGGGGAGGGCCATCTCCCCAAAGGACCGTGCTCAGAGCCATATCCCCAAAGGAGAGTGCTCATAGCTCAGGAAAGACCCAGGTGTGCTTATGGATACGAGTTGTGGCTAGAGCTGAGAGAAAGCCCAGAGCCCAAACACCTACTGAATTGTTAAGCCTCAATATTGAAATGCATTGTGTTAAATGCAAATTAATGAGAGGCTTAACAATTTAGAAAAGCTCATTTTTAACGTAAAGTCCTGGAAAAACTGTGATTTGTAAGTTCCATTCTGGAAACAGTTTGTGTGTTTTTACCATGTTTGTTATTTGGCCTCAAGTACTGCAGTGTCCTTCCACACTATATAAACATACTAGTAGGTTAATTGGCACCTAATTAAATTAACCCTAGTGTATGTTTTGTAATTGAACTACCTACCCCTTTAAATTACTTCTAAATTACTTTAAAATACTGTACTAAACTAATATTACTATAGAGGTAGCTCGTCAACAACATGTTGCTCTCCAACTCCTTGGATGTTGCTCCCAGTGGCCTCAAAGCAGGTGCTTATTTTTGAATTTCTGGTTTGGAGGCAAGTTTTAATTTAGTATAAAAACCAGGTGCACTGCCAAACAGAGCCTCAATGTAGGTTGACAATCCACATAGATGCTACTAAATGGCCAATCACAGCACTTGTTTGGCACCCCAAGAACATTTTTCATGCAAGTGTTGCTCCCCAACTCCTTTTACTTCTGAATGTTGCTCACGCGTTCAAAAGGTTGGGGATCCCTACTATAGAGGGTCAGCTTTTAATACGGAGGTGCTTTTTCTTATCCAAGCAGCATATATTAAATATCCAGAACCTGAGTCCAGTTAAATGAACGATTAGATTTACATTTTTTTTTATGCAAGAATTCATTAAACTCAAGATGAATGAGCCGGTTCAGTCAGGAGGTACTATGTACACCCGCAGGTTTGAGAAAATAGTTATAAACTCAACAAATATAAAAAAAACAAGCTTGAGATAATTAGAGCCTATAAATTCGGGGCTCTAAGCCTCAAGTCGCCAAGCAAACCAGTTCGGGTGGTATAGTGAGATAATTACAAAAATAATAGAAAATTAAAATGTAACCTTTAATAAATATCATTAAAAACCACAACACCAAAAAAAAAAAAAATATATACAGGGCCGTGCCCTCAGTGATACAACACCACTACAAAAACGTGAGGACCCACTACCTCCAAATAGTATAGGCAGTGCAGGATATTTGCCTTAAAAAACAACAATTAAAAGCTGCATCGGGTGGTAACCGGTGGGGTGACTGAACGCCAGTCAGTAAGGCGAACGATAAATATTTAGAGCAGCCTAGTAGCAAAAATTCTACCCTCCCCTTCGTTTTTCCTTCCCCCAGGAGACAATTCTGCCTACCTACGTAGGGAATGGATGGGAGCTTATCCCCCACCTTCCACCTATGCTGCCCGACGCGTTTCGCCGTGAAAACGGCTTCTTCAGGGGCATATGCCGTTTTCACGGCGAAACGCGTCGGGCAGCATAGGTGGAAGGTGGGGGATAAGCTCCCATCCATTCCCTACGTAGGTAGGCAGAATTGTCTCCTGGGGGAAGGAAAAACGAAGGGGAGGGTAGAATTTTTGCTACTAGGCTGCTCTAAATATTTATCGTTCGCCTTACTGACTGGCGTTCAGTCACCCCACCGGTTACCACCCGATGCAGCTTTTAATTGTTGTTTTTTAAGGCAAATATCCTGCACTGCCTATACTATTTGGAGGTAGTGGGTCCTCACGTTTTTGTAGTGGTGTTGTATCACTGAGGGCACGGCCCTGTATATATTTTTTTTTTTGGTGTTGTGGTTTTTAATGATATTTATTAAAGGTTACATTTTAATTTTCTATTATTTTTGTAATTATCTCACTATACCACCCGAACTGGTTTGCTTGGCGACTTGAGGCTTAGAGCCCCGAATTTATAGGCTCTAATTATCTCAAGCTTGTTTTTTTTTTATATTTGTTGAATTCATTAAACTCCCCATGCTGAAACCAGATCAAACCTGGAGACATATAGAACAGCTGCACATTCTTATATTGTTACCCTAGACCCAGAGTTTACACAGATACAGAGTATATCTGTAAGGGCAACGTCAGACACGGATAGGAAACATGGATAGATGAATGTGAATATAAATACCTCAGTGATTCATATAGAGATCATGCAGTACATGCCTTGACATCAGGGAAGAAATGAAGCAGTCATTATATTATACTGCGGAATGCCGTTTAACAGAGCTGGATCTAGGGATAGAATAACCAGCGTAATAGCCCTGAGATCACATTCTGAGAAACCTCTGAAGCCTGAAATATGATATTTTGTGATAAAATTAGAAATTTACATTTCTAATCAAGCCTTTCACTCAGCTTGTCAACGGATAACATATTGTGATTGGTTGAACTTTCATAAATCTGCGATTTGATCAACAACATTTTCATTTTAACATGATGATAGTTATCTATTCTAAAGATGTTCACACAATTTTTTCCTATAAATTCAATCTTATCAAATTACAGTACATTGCCTGTGTTCAAGTCAAATGTGGGCAAATCTGATTTTCTGTGGGTCAATAGTTTACATACACGTTGCAAGTATTTACTGGTATTGTCTTTTACTTGCTTAAGATGACTTGAATATAAGAAAGCATGAATGAAAAACAAAGTTCTGAACGATGCACTAAAAAATACATATAACTCGAAAACCTCTAAAAAAAGAAAAAGAAAAATCCAGAAATAGGGATGTAGCGAACTGCCGTTTATGTGTTCACGAACGCCGTTCGCGAACACCGGCAAAAAATGCGAACAGTTCGCGAACAGTTCGCGAACTTCGAACATCCGAAAATCGTTCGATTCGAACGATCGAAGGATTTTAATCGTTCGATCGAAGGATTTTCGTTCGAATCGAACGATCGAAGCCATTCGATCGAATGATTTCATTCAATCCAATGGCTTCGATCGTTCGATTCGAACGAAAATCCTTCGATTTTAGCGGTCGAAGGAATCGAATGGTCGAACGATTTTTGACGCGAACGACTATTGGCGAACGTCGCGCGACGTTCGCGAACATTCGGCGGACGCGAACAGTCGAAGTTCGCGCGAACTAGTTCGCCGGCGAACAGTTCGCTACATCCCTATCCAGAAACCTCAAAGTCCGAATTGATTTAAAGTGGTCCAATCAGATCAGCACAAAGAAACTTGGCATTAGAGGTTCATGGTCTTTAAACTTAATAAATCTTGGATATTTAGTACTTTTTAGAAAAACCACATCATTTTTCAAGATTCGTGGAAAAAAACTAAATTCGATTGTATTAGTGGGCTTCTTAGGGTAGCCTTCCATTAGGTTCTCATAATATGTTGCTTGAATTTGCACCCATTGTTCCTGAAAGAACACACAATTTTTTTTTTAGTTCAGTCCACACTGTGATAACCCAGTGCAAACATTTAACATTCACGCAGGAGTGGATGGCACCACATTACACATACATTTTCAGTGGGATTCAAATCTGGGATTTCTGATGGCCGCTCCAATAGTTTAGTTTTGTTATCTCTAAGCTATGGTCAAGCTGGAAGTCTAAGTTACGATAAAGTTGTACATTTCTGTCCGATGTTTACATGTATGTAGGCTTTATGAAAATCATTCATGAGGAGGAAATGGACTTGTGGAGGTCCACAATAGGCTGTCTTGCTTGGATTTTTCCCATGGTACCAAGTGCAAACAGGAAGTAGTTTTAAGGTATATCCTAAAAAACAGCCACTGCTGCATTCCTATTTAACTAATAATTAAGGCCATATGGGATACAGCATCTTCTACAAGTCATTGCATCACATTCTGATATCATCAAGACTCTTTAATGAGACATTCAGCGTGAATGTAGCAATACATCCTGTCTGGTAAAGCAATGGCCAAATGCAGTTTTAGACAATACCCTTTCCCTGACATACTGGAAAGCTGAAAGAAGAGAGATGGGCATGGTTTTTGGTCTGAAATAACTTCTTTTAAACAAACCTTAAGATCAATTGTATGTGAAGTATCCAATAGTTTAATAACTTAAATCATCCATTATTTATTTATTTGACCTAAAAAAGGCTTTTGGAAGACACAAAGTGACCTCTTTGTCCAGTGGCAAATTAATTTTAGGGCCCCCCCAATATATTCAGAGGTTGTCCTGTTTTACCAGTGTATGTCGAGCTTGTTTTACCAGTGTCTGTTGAGCTTGCTCAATGATGAGGGTCTCATGGGGCCCTCACAGGGTCTGCTTCCTCTGTAGTTACTCCCCAGCCTTTGGCATTTCTATATAACCAGCTACAGCAGTAAGCCAGGATAAAAATGGTGGTAATGAAGTATTCATTAACGGAAGAATGAGATTCAAAATAGACTGTGACATTTCAGGTATACAAAGGCCCAAATAGCACCCCTACCGGCCTAATAAAAAATGTCTATGGCAGCCCATTGGCTCTGTAACCATGTCCCACAATTTGTATTTGATTGGCTGTGGACACTATAAATATCTACTTCCTGCTGTACAGATGTAGCACATGACCAAGGACCCCTAGGACATGAAGCATGTAAGGTTAATTGAGATGCTAACTATTTTAATGTAGCTTTGAATCAAAGATTCTTTGCTGAGGGGCTGGTGCACCTGTATCACCTTTTCTACCATATTCTGGTCTTTTTTTGCCCCCCTTTTTGCTTTTTGGTTAGCCTCTCTGACATTTATCAGACTTCTACAGATTGCCAGTGAAAGAAATAACCACGATCTGATAACTTTACGTGGAATTGTCTATTGATTGCCCCTAAGAAGCAAATTACTGTGTCAGCTGTGGGCCCATGTCCGGGGGGGGGGGGGATTTAGGAGGGTGGCCCACAGGTATCTATATGGCGAACAGAAAAAAATGTAGAATAAAAAATGATTGTTTTCTGTCTGCACAGAGGAAATGTACACAATAATAAAGGCTGTGCACTTCAATAACTGCTTTGACCTGCAACCTAAAAACACTGTGCTGCCATGGCTTCATTGTATGTTCCCCCATTATACAGAAAAAAACTCTTTCACTTCTGAATTGGAGGCATTGCCCCATATGTCAAGACAAATATCATAATATTTGTTTTAAAAAATGTACATTTGTTTTTGCACTGTATTGCACTGTATTTCTGCTTGTACTTAAACTCATGAAAATAAACTGTACACCCATCTTATTGTAGATAGTGACCAATAATGATGGAATACTTTGCATATACTTACAGTATGTCTCCATTTATGCTGAAGTAGGAACATATCATTTATAATGTCTAAAATTGGTTTGGCCAAAAACATCAGGATCTAGAGGTCAACATGGGAGCAAATGGCCAGACTCTGCCTCCGTTCAGAGTGACTGGATTCCTGGTTGCTAAGGGTCTCCGGCAAACAGTTCAAATGAAAACATACATTATCCTGTTTTTTACCATAAAAACAAATCCTTGCAAGTCACAGGGGCCCATTTACTTAGTTCGAGTGAAGGAATAAAGGAAAAAAAGTTCGAATTTTGAATGGTCGAATATGGCTACTTCGACCATCGAATGGGCTACTTCGACCTTCGACTACGACCTTTGACTACAAATCGAACGATTCGAACTAAAAATCATTCGACTATTCGACCATTCGATAGTCGAAGTACTGTCTCTTTAAAAAATTCTTCGACCCCCTAGTTCGCCACCTAAAACCTACCGAGGCCAATGTTAGCCTATGGGGAAGGTCCCCATAGGCTTCCTAAAAATTTCCTGATCAAAACCTTCGATCGATGAATTAAAATCCTTCGAATCGTTCGATTGGAAGGATTTAATCGATCGAACGAATAGCGCAAAATCCTTCGACTTCGATATTCGAAGTCGAATGATTTTACTTCGACGGTCGAATATCGAGGGTTAATTAACCCTCGATATTCGACCCTAGGTAAATGTGCCCCACAATATGGTCAAGATTTTGGGGAGAATCTTAGCCATACGTCTTACAAATTGCCCTGAAATTCTAGCGTATATGTTGCAAATCTATTTTGATTTAAAAATAATATTGCTTAGTATAGTTATTATAATAGCACATAACCAAAATCAGCAATCCTTCTCTAAGCAAACACATGACACAAAGAAGTTAAAACTTATTCCAGTGCATCTCTTCCTCTACTATCAACATTCTTTTTGAAAGTGTAACACGTTTAAAAGACAATGCGTAGCCCTTAATCTATCTGACTGAGCAAGAAATAAACTTGGCAGGGTACTTACTCCAGCTTCACATAGATTTTTCAGCACCCGAACTACTGGTTTGGGATTTCAGCCATAAGGGGCTGAACACATCATTCTAAATTATTATTTTTGTCTTCTTCTACAAATTTAAAAGACATATCTACATCCTTATATTGTTATTGGTGGCAGATTACACACTTTGAATGCTCCCTTTTATAGTAAGCCAAACTACAAAAAGAAGGAAATAAATTCAGCATTACCATCCAGCATTTAGACAGACATCGAGCCTCTGCACTTCCTCTGTCCTACATGGTCCATGGTCTCGTGCCTCCCTCTGTCAGGACAGCAATGGCTGCTTTCTTTTTTTGCTTTTTTAGAATGCTAATTATAGGTGTCCTCCTCATCCTGCTATGGAAAAAAAACATTATGCCCTGCCAAGAAGTGAAGAGTTCACGCCACTTGTAGCTAGCTGATGTTTACACAGTCTGTCTAAAGGGGGTCAGACAAATGCTGACAAATGTACTAAAAACATATCTGTCTATGTGTCAACTAACCTATTATTTACCATCGTTATCTCTCTTTTTCTTCCTCTTCAGGATTCATGTATAAATGGATCATATAACAAATCAGAGGATAAATGGAAACATTGTCATAAATGTGCCTCTGTATTAAATAAAAAAATAACATGTTTTTCTCAGTTCGTTTAGAATTGTGTCTGCAGTTACCATGAAAACATTTATTTGGGGTGCTCTATAGGATACATTTTGCCAAATCCAATTACATAAAAAATTTGTTAAATTATGTCAGGAGTTTGATAAGATGTTTCCCCTGTTTTTTTACCCGTTTTTTGTATTTGTCAATATTTTAGAAACTGACACAGCATGGTAAGTAGTTTAGAGCTAGGACTTACCTACTCAGCTACTATTCAATATTGTGGCATGGGTTGTAAGTCACTTAACAAACACTGCAACCCAGGGAAAGTTGCTCACCGCTCCTTTATGCCAGATTGAAAATCCAGCACAAGAACCAGTGAGTGCGCAACAAAGCGAATTACCTGCTTCTCTCCCCTGCCCCTTAGGCAGACGAAAAGCAACAGATCTGCTCCTTTACACTTCCAGGTTTAGCTGCATTGACAGGCACAGCTTCGGTCTGAATGCAGCTACATGGAGCAGAGCAGAGATTGCCCACAAAAAAACATGAAAGCATGTTGTTTTTGGGTCGATCGTTGATACACTTCGTGTAGCTGCACTCAGCAGCGAGTCAAACTCTTTGTGTGTTCTTGCCCTTAAGAGACAGTTAGACACCCTGCCCCTTTTCCTAATTCAGGTTAACACTCAAGGGACTAGCCACAGGTCTTCCTTTTTTGGAGTGCACCATTTTGCATGCTTTATGCTGAATGCAGTCCTTTTTTGCACTTAGCATACTGTGTTCTACTTTGGAAATGACTCCAATGAGGGTCGCCACCTTTCCTCATCATGATCTCCAGACATGGGGGCAGACAGTGCCATAATGGGGGCTGGGCTATCATGTTATGGGGCAGACCGGCAGCATCATGGGTTGGTTGGCCGACCACCATGTCAATCTAAGAACATCCTGCCTAGTTTTCCTAATTTGGAAAAGTGGGCAGGCAGTTTTGACCCAGACAGCCCTTCTGAAATTCGGCTGTCTAGGTCAAAACTGGACAGGTGGTAACCCTACCCCTACTATTTTTGTAAACATTCATAGCACATTCTAGCAATTCTTAATGGGTCATTTACAACTGGGAAGGCAGAGTGCAAAAACAAGACATAATCCAACATTTTTTTTTGAATTTTGCACCATGCCTTCTGCCTGTGTTTGGCAGCTCTGTATTCATGATAGGTGGGAGGAGGACACATGGCAGCATCCACCCTCCCTTGCATAAAGTGCTTATCACACACACAAGCAAGTTAGGGGGTGGCAGTGGATGTTGTCTGCAATGGGGCCCTGTACTCACTGCCTGTAGTATGGCACAGCTCAGCTAGACCCTGGGGTAGAAGTGCTCTCTGCTTGATCGAGGGCCAGAACTAGGGGTAAGCAGAAGAGGCCGCTGCCTAGGGTGCAATTAAAGGTGCAATTACGGGGGGTGCTGGGTTCTTACATTTAAACTTGTCTTGTTCCTATCTTTTGTCCATGTTCGCCCTATCCATGTTCTTACTCCCCTTCATTCCCTCTGTCACCCACCACTTCGTCATTCTCCCCTCCCTGCTGTCACCCTCCCCTCCCTGTTTTATTTATCCTAGTGGAAATCCCCTGAGGTGTGCTCCTCAGTGTTCCCTAGGTGGAGGCACTGCACTGTAAATCCCAGTTCCCAGTACTTTTCATACACAAAAGGGAATCAGGGCCCTGGATTGCCACAGGTTAATTGCTATTTAAAGAGACAGTAACCAAATTAGGGTTATACTATGTTCCAGTGTCGGACTGGCCCACCGGGATACCAGGAAAACTCCCGGTGGGCCCAGGTGTCAGTGGGCCCTCATGCTGCTAAACTTTTGGTCTATTTTATGGCCATTCCCTATTTCTATGAGAACAAAGAGGCTAAATAGATGGAATAATAGATTATAGTATGTAAAGAAAAGAGACTAGGAGAATAGAGCTTGAGTGAGGGAAGAAAATAATACTTAGAGTGCGCCCCTGGTCTAAAGGTTTTTGGTGGGCCCCTTCTGTCCCAGTCTGACACTGCTATGTTCAGTGATCATTCCAGCACTGGTCAGTCTTGCCCGTTCATGCACCAATCTGCTCATTTCACTCAATAATAATCAAATCCTTAAAATATCTAGACAAACTTTTTTTTAATTAATCAGTCAGTCGCAGACACAGCAGCTTGTGGCTCTTGTTTTGTGGCATATTACAATGTCTACATCATCATCCTCTGATGTCAACCACAACAAGTGTTGCATGCTGCCATGGCAATAGGGGAAGCATTACACTGTTGGCTAAAAAGAAAATTTATACAGGAATGTATGTTACAAAAAACACAAATAATGAACAACTCTTTGATAACATTCTAAAATCAAGAAAACACAGGACACGGAAATAGTTTATAGAAAGATATTCTTTATTGTTGTTTCCATTTGTCAATGCATAGGACGATATTATGCTGAACATTATTATCCATAATCTGTCATCCTTAAATAATACAAAGTTTAAAAAAAACAAAAATAATGACGTTGCCTTTATGTGTGTTATGTTGCCAAGATGGTGTTATTGTCACTTTAAATCAGCAGCACATGGACAACAAGTTCTGTCAGGCTGGCTTTGGGGTGGCACCATCACTATTTTTCAAGGGGAACTATTGTGAAAATGAACATTTAATATAAGGTTCATCATACTGAAATAAGAAACTTTCTAAATGTAATCAATTACTGCCCTTTCAGGCAGTTTATAAAATTTAAAAACTATTAAGGGTCAAGCAAACCAAAAAATTCCCCTCAAAAATGCACCCGCCCCATGATGGCACCCTAGGGGGGCGCCTACTCTGCCTGCCCCTAGTTCCCACCCTGATTACAGGAAAGCCTGTTGTCATATCTTAATGTTTCATTTAATTCAGCAATCTGGTTGCTAGGATCCAAATTTCCCTAGCAACCATGCACTGATTTGAATAAGAGACTGGAATATGAAAAGGAGAGGTCTGAATAGAAAGATGAGTAATAAAAAGTAGCAATAACAATACATTTGAAGCCTTACAGAGCATTTGTTTTTAGATGGGGTCAGTGACCCCCATTTGAAAAGCTGGTGAGAGTCAGAAGATGAAGGCAAATAATTCAAAAACTATAAAAAAATAAAATTACCAACACCAATTGAAAAGTTGCTTATAATTGGGCATTCTATAACATACTAAATGTTAACCTAAAGGTGAACCACCCCTTTAAAAATCTGAGACACAGCTAAGAAATCATCCATTTGTGCAGTCAGTCTCACAAACTAGTCATCCAGATCTTTAAAGCAGCAAGATCCCTATTAGCAGCTAACTGGAAACGACCGCAGATCCCAGGACTGCAGACACTTATCATAAAAGTAAATTGGATCAGGGCAATGGAATCAATTAGAGAGAAACTACTCTACAGGAGCTACGAAGGAGAGCTGGAATGGTTTCACTGGGACCATCACCCAGAAAACCTGGACCAAAGAGCTAATTATGTAACCTAAGGTATTCTATACAGAACATAAGATGCACTGACCTTTTATAGACAAGAAGCATGGAACCTAACTCTATCCTCCCTTTTACCTCGATATTCGACCCTAGGTAAATGTGCCCCGAAATGTTGAGTTATTCGGCAAAGGCACTAACTTCTAACTGTTCAGCTGATTATATGATCCGCTGTGTAGCAATGCTGTTCTGTGATTAGTGGTGTTACTTTTGATACATAAGTGTAAAAACAGTATGTCATAGTATTCCCTTTTGCTGAACTTATTTTTTCTCTTTTAAACCAATAAAATGTCAAATTACAAAAGAACAGATATAATAACCAATAACAGATATAATAACCGCTGTCAGGGATCTGCCTGCCAATACCATAGAATTTATTGTTTTGGGTTCCAAATGAACCCACATGGATGGGTTGATACTTCTAAACAAAATGGTATCAAACTAAGACTTTGAGCAGCCAAAGGTGGTCCTCAACCCCCCCATCATTTAGGGACCATGTAGGGGAGACCTTATTGGTGAGAAGGCCTTAGGTAAGAAGGAACTTTGTGAGTCAATCCTATGGCATTGCTGCTTAGTGGTGGATCACTATAAGGGCAAACCAGGCAGTTAACTGGGACCAATACTTTGCAGGGGCCCAGTGGTGTGGAACAGGCATGGAGGCAGAGCTGGATGTGTAAAGGAACATATGACTATAGGGGTATGGTAGCACCAATGCGTTCTGAGAACTGCCTTTGAGTTTTAAAATATAACATTTTATCTTTTGCAAAAGTGAGGCCAGATCAGCTGTTTCTGAGCAAGTGTGATAACCATGTGGGTCACTCTTCCACTAAATAACTATGTGTTCATAATAATAATAGTAATAAAAAGTAATCTCAAAGATGATCTTCAGCTTAATAAATGTAGTCCTCAACAAAGTGAATAGGTGAAACAAATTGTGCCAATGAAACAATACTTCACTCACAGTCACACACCAATGGTTGAATTAGCACATGTTTCTACATGTGAGCAGTAACGCCACACCAAGGCTTCAACCTTGTTACCGGCACGCCGGGTGTAACGCCTCACACAACAGGACAAACGTGACAAACAAAGACAACAAACGAGGTTTTAACTGCACGTGTCTATGAAGTCCCACCCTTTGCTCATTTAACAACAACTTAACATGACAAGGTAAAAAAAAACCATCTTACTTCAGATTGGGAAAAAACCCTTGCCCTTGATTTCTACACAACTATGAGAACTATAGAACTATATACATAACTAACAGGGTATTGGGGTCTATAGACATGATGTGCAGGAAGACAAACAGGCTGTGATCTTAGACTCTGTTTGCCTTCTGTTACACCCTTATCCTTTCATATCTCACGTTCACGCACCATTCACACACATATAGATACCCACCTAATACTTACCAGATGAGCCACTGCCACTCCAGGATCCCAAAACCTGATTTTACCAAGGAATCTTATGATCTGAAGGATGGTATCTCAGGATGAAGGTGGAGTTGTTCTTGCCCAGGAAATGCAGAAGATGGAACAGCCTTTGTGCAGCAGGTGGAGCTGATCTTGAAGCCTATAGATATGCCCACTGTCCTCTGATCTTATGTACTTATGCTAGATGGAACAGCATGTTATTATGACTGGCTGGATTACTCACTCTCATACATACTTACTCCAGCCAGGAGGAACTTAGGAATGAAAGGCCAGAGACGATATTATTGTCCCTTGATGTGGCTTCATTCTCCTGGGACCCGACGAACGACAGATTCCCATCATATGGCCTGAAGAGCTTTGCTGATGGCTGTGTGAAAGGTAAAAATAATTTTAGTTCAGATGATACAAAATATCTATTATGAGTGAGAAAACAAAAAAATCTATGTATATGCTTTTAGAAGTTTTTGTTGTAAAAATAGCAGTTTGTGTCTTTGCCATGTGTTTAATATTATTATACAACAAAGATTATAATGAAAATATCCATCTTTTAGACATGAAAGTGCAATAATGATGCTTTTGCAGAGACATCTCCATATGTGTATAGATATTCGTGTGTGTGTAAATATGGTGATTTATGTGTTTAATGTTTAAATAAAACTTCCACAAATTAATCCACTACTTTCACATTCATCTGTCACAAATCATCTACTTACTTTGCGTGGCTGAAAAGGGGGCTCTGCTCCTTCCTCTTCCAGCACCACCCAGTCGATGGGCTCAAAGAACGGGTGGCACCTGATGTCTCCTCTGGCCCCGAGCCGTCGCCTCGGCTTCTTTTTGAGGAGCTAAAGGTTCAAAGGGCAATTATTTTAATACCACAGATTTTATACACACTAAAATACCCATCGATATAATCACTGCAAATGATTTATAGGTTTGCAAGTTAATTATTCAAATTGCTAATAGGTTAGTTGGAATTAAAATGACAACAGTCATTCAGTCTGGGACAGGTTTTTATGATACATTATAGAACATGCGGTTTCAGATTGTAACTTAAAACTCTTGTAGCTCATTCATGTTATTGTATAACCCTATAAGAATGCAAAGGTGATAAAAGGTTTTAACTAAGGCAATGCAGTAAAATAAAAACTATTTGTGTTACATTACTATATCTCTGTCCCTCTGTTGCTACCCACCTTTTTCAGCAGATGTATTAAATCATCATCCAGCCACTTTGGTATTTCAGGCTCATCGTTGATGATCGAATCAATGAGCTCCTGTTTGGTAAACCTGTAAAAAGGGTTCTCTCCGGAGGCTATTTTGCAGATGGTGATGCCACAGGACCACCAGTCGACTGCTGCATTGTAAGGTTTTCCTTGCAGAATCTTGAAAAGAAAGAAAAGCTATAACTTAGGAGCAACATGGCATCCTCTGTGTATATTTACTGGTATTATGTTAACAACGAATTCAATAGATTTAGCTGGCCATTGTGTGCAATGAGAAATGCATGTGTCCCAATCAGCGGGGTATGAGTAGAAACACCTGTATTGTCACATGCAGTAAGGATGATGCCTGGCACAACATAGGAGTTAGTTATATAAATGATCATATAAAGTTATATGACGTAAAAACGTGTTTTGCTAGTCTAGTCACCAGTAGCAACCAATCAGCAGAAAGCACTAAAATAAAACATCTCTTTGGTTGCTATGGGTTATGGCCCAGTCAATTGTTGTGCCTTTTACTACATATGAGGGTTGATATTTTGATAATGATAAAGCCAATTGTGCCTATTTGTATAACATGTTGGTATATATGTCATCATCAGCTAAATACAGCTCTGTTGTCTTATTCTCCTTTACTTGGTTTTTACTGTAAATATACTGTAATTCCATGTCTTACCTCTGGGGCCATGTATTCAGTAGTTCCGGCCCAGCCCGTGATGGTATCACCTTTGAAGATGTTTTGTACAGCCAAGCCGAAGTCTGAGATCCTAATGTGGCCTTGGTGATCCAATAAGATGTTACGGGGTTTGATGTCTCTGTAATATAGAGAATAAAGGAGTTACACAGAAAAAGGCAAGGGCTGCTGATCTGCAGAGCAACCTGTGTGTGGCCTCTGCTGTAGAAAGTTACAGAGATGAAGAAATTGATACTGACCGATGGATGATCCCCTTGCTGTGCAGGAATTGCAGGCCACATACCATCTCTGCAGAATGGAACCTTTAAAAAAGTAAATAATGGTTAACCCCATAAACATTTCTCTATAATATGTGCCCATTCATTTCAGATAACGTAAAATAATTGACTATTAAATTTGAAAATGATGCTTCCTAGAGTCAATATGTACATATTATATTATTCCATCCTTCTTACAACATGATTTTTCTGATCACTCTAAGGATATTAGTAATGATATGGTTAAAAAACACAGCTATATGTGCCTTGGGTTCTTAACAAGAAAGCACACACAAACACTGGGTGTATTTACCTACAATAGGCAAATTTGCACCTGCAAGTTACCCATGGAAACCCATGGTTTGATGTCTCTGTAATATAGAGAATAAAGGAGTTACACAGAAAAAGGCAAGGGCTGCTGATCTGCAGAGCAACCTGTGTGTGGCCTCTGCTGTAGAAAGTTACAGAGATGAAGAAATTGATACTGACCGATGGATGATCCCCTTGCTGTGCAGGAATTGCAGGCCACATACCATCTCTGCAGAATGGAACCTTTAAAAAAGTAAATAATGGTTAACCCCATAAACATTTCTCTATAATATGTGCCCATTCATTTCAGATAACGTAAAATAATTGACTATTAAATTTGAAAATGATGCTTCCTAGAGTCAATATGTACATATTATATTATTCCATCCTTCTTACAACATGATTTTTCTGATCACTCTAAGGATATTAGTAATGATATGGTTAAAAAACACAGCTATATGTGCCTTGGGTTCTTAACAAGAAAGCACACACAAACACTGGGTGTATTTACCTACAATAGGCAAATTTGCACCTGCAAGTTACCCATGGAAACCAATAACATTTTTGCTTTTATTGTTCAATCTTCACTGTTCAGTTGCTCTGGGTAACTGTCCAGGTGCAAATTTGCCCAGTGTTGCTAAATGTGCTTTATGGAATGAAAAAGGAGCAAATATAAGGGGTACTGTAATAAAAAGTGCTGTCTGGTTAATGGTTATTAGCCAAGTTGCAAACTTTAGGCCATTTATTACTTTACTCCCATAGGTTTAATTGGTATAAAAGTATTTCGTAGTGATATTATACTAGTACCATTTATAACATGTGCTACTTACAGGACTCTGTCCATGTCTAGGCTGCCGTGTTTTTTCAGCTCGTCTGCCAGGCTTCCCCCGCTCAGGAACTCCATTACGAAAAAGGCATGCCGCTGGTGACACAGACAGATAACACATACAAGTTGGTACATAGATATAGAAAACCAAATAGGATTGGGAAATGAGTCATCTGGGCTTTATCAGTATATATGTTACACAAAGTGAATTAAATATCCAGCATCAGTTCATTCATATTGTTGGTAGTTGATGGGTAACTTGGCTGGGACCGACCGGGAGATCCTCTGCTAGTCTGGTAGACCAATCCAAACCTGCATCTATGGAACTAAATGGCAATACTGAGTCAATGTTTTACCTGGGTTTGAAAAGCGGCATAGCCTCGGCAAAGAAATTCACAGTCCCTTGAGATGTTTAGGACTTGTGCCTCAGTGATAATGCTCTCGTAGTCTGTCTCTGATTTTCTGATGGACTTGAGAGCCACATATGGCCGCCTGTCTTTCAACTTGGCCAGCATTACCTGAGAAAGGCAAGAAAAGAGTCAATATATACTGAATTTAGAGCTCTAACATGGGAAACACATTGATATATATAGTTGGAAATATTATTCAGTTTTGCATTTTGTTTCTTGTGTACCAGATTCAATTCACAAGAAAAAGGTTTATCTAGTGAAAACCTATGGGCGAAATTCAATTTGAGACGCAATTCAATTGAGAAAAGCTTATCTCACTGTTTAAAATGTCAAAACGGTATTGATTTCTATGTTACAAAACTGGAACTGAACTAGAAGAGTTTTTTATCAAGTAATTGAATCTCATCTATAAGTGTTCACATCATAAACCACAAAATAACTAATTCTTTACTGAAGTGAATCTGTCCCATTATTGGAAATAGTCAGCTGAACACTCATTCCTAGTCCTTCCTAACAAATCTAGGATTTAGAACCTACAAAAAAAAGCTGTGCCTAATGGAAACCAGTCACTCACTTTGCCAAATCCTCCTGTTCCCAGCACAGAGAAGAAGTCGTAGCTGGAGGCACTGAGCGGGTCAAGCCTTGAAGACTGAGCTGGTCTCACGGTGTTGGATCCTCCTGGTGAAGAAAATAGATATTATTTATAGCATGCACATTTTAATATTTTGAGCTTTTTCAATATAGGCCCATTTTCTAGAAGAAACATTTAATTTACCTAGGAAAACTATATATTAATTGTAAGACAAAATAAGCTTTCTAAATATGCCTTAACATGTCACATTGTCAGCAAAAAACTGATTAGTTGTTTCAATTTACCTCACCTGGGCAAACATTACAACTGGGGGGGATAAGTTAAAGTACACTTTTCTCAGCAGCTTTCTGATTGGTTACTACAGTCAACTGCCCTTATGCAATTTTGAATCCATATTAGTAACCAAGCCCTACACAGCAATTGCACTGGTACATTATTGTCAGTTGGAAATCATGTGGGCTGCCCCTTTTTGCAATTTAGTGAAATATGCAGTCAATATCAATATCGCATTGCCAGCTCCTCTAAATATAACAGGAAGGAGACCCCTAATAGTTTGGCGGTTGATACATAAACATATAGGATTATAAATTAAAATGGGCACAGGTCTAATAACCAATAGTAAGTAATCAGCAGGTAGCATTTACTGGTCAACTGCTTGGCTGATTTGGGTTAGTGCCCTTGGGCAAATTTGGTGTCTTTAGTTATATATTATATATGGGGATAAGTGTTAATTGCACCAGTGCAATTACCCCTAAAAGCCAATTAGATCATTCTAGTCATTTCATGCTGAAATACACTGTTTCAAGCTGCTTGATGATTAGTTGCTATTGGCATCTGCACTTGTGCAATTTAGCACCTACAGGTATGTTAGTAGCTAAGCTATAAACAGTAATTTCCCCAATAAATTATGGGCAGCTGGCAATCATGTGGGCCATTTCTTTATCAAAAAGCAATTTTTTCCTTTACCTTCATCAATCTCCTCCCTTCTCCGTTTCTCCTCCCTGCAGCTCTCATCTGGTAACCTCTGCTCCTCCAAACTCCTCGCTCTCTTCTTCTTTCCATCTTCATTCTCTTCGCTTCCTGTTATTCTTCTTTTCTTCTGTGATGGTCCGGGGTCCGAAACGCCATAATTTGGATAAATCTGCTTCATTTTCTCTCTAAAATCGCACAAATCTCTCTCCTCGCCTCTCTCTCTCTCTCAAAGTCACCTCAGCAACAGTCACTTTCCAACGGTTGAGGTCTCATGCCCTGTGCCACTGCATGACATCATCACCTGGGCACAGGCTGGAAGAAACCATTGCAGCACAGGGCCAGGTACATAGTTCTATATTCACTTACAGATTCTATGGTCTGTATTCTATACATTCCCTATGCTGTTAGTTTATCAGCTTTGTTATCCTTAATGTATTTATATTTCATTCTGTTTGTCCAGTCTGTGGTTCAAATCTGATTCTGAGCTGTTTAATATATGAAAGTCCATTCACTTTACTTTTTAGGTGCATGGGAAGTCATTTGCTGTCATAGCTGCCATAAACCCAACATACAGGTTTTCTCTTCACTACAGTGTAAGGTTCATATAGAAACAATAAGGGATACCCCATCCAATAAACTCTAGTTCCAGATTTTTCAAATGGATTTTTCCCAGAAAACAAACAAAAACACACACACATCCAGCCTTTGGCAATCACTCTTCTCTAAAGGAATGAACATGCACTGCTAAGGGGACTGAGTTAAATGAAGAGGGAACAAGGTCCCGGGCTAGGGGATAGAAGAGGTACATATTTGTGGCCCTGCCCCTACCTTTGCACCAACCTCTTCTGCCAACTAGTGATGGGCGAATCTGACCCATTTTGGTTTGGAAAAAATTCACGAAATGGCAGAAATTCACCAAAATGCATTAAAGCCTTTGGTTGTCTAACTCAGGGTCGGACTGGAAGCGTGCATACGCAGCGATGAAAACTTTTTCCCCCCAAAATTTAGATATCGGGAGAGGGGGGTCTGGCCCGTCGGGGGCCCACGAGGGTCGGAGCCCACCGGGGCCGGGCCAGTCCAACACTGGTCTAACTTTTTTTTTTGTGCGATGCGTTAATTTTTGTTTTGTAGTGTGAAATGCAGTGAAAAATTTCACTTATCACTACTACCAACCCTTAAGTGGTGGAACTACCGGAAGTGCCCGTGACCAGAGTTTCCCACAGGGAAAGATGGCAACACTACTGGAGTCTTGGATAGTCACCAAATCGACAGGATCTTCACTCAGGGCCTGATGGATCTTCGCCAAATCCAGAGCAAGGATCATGTCCTGAGTGGGGGCCCTGCTGCACATCCTGCACCAGCAGTTGCAGTAGTTATGTTAGTGCAACCCTTAATTCCTCACTGAGCAACTTATTAATATGTTTTCACATAGAACCTCTTTCAAGCCCCTCTTTACTTCTGAGACAATATATAAATGTAACATAAGGGCCAGTGCACCTATTCATATGAAGCAGGTGAGGGCTGAAAATATATGTGTAATAGGACACATTCATAGACACAGTCATAGCCTATGACTAAGTGTTTGTAACACGAAATGAGTAAGGCTGTATTTATGAAATAATAAACAATTTTATCTACATCTACTGCCTGGTGGAAGATTGCCTTTACTCAAGTGCCTGCTCTACAATTTTTTTGCTGAAGGCTCAGGGCTGTGCACCTGGGCCTCTTCCCTCATTTTGTGAGTTACTTAGCTACATAGGGTCTTGTGTGGAAAAGCAAAAAGCAAGTTAGTGTTTATTTAGTGAATAAACACTAACTAGCTTTTTGCTTTTCTACACAAGATCCATGAGTGCGGACTTTTTCTTTATTGACTGTACAATTCCTTGTTCCAGCACCTGGGCAGTGACCAGTGTTCTGTGTGCACCAGGCCCATTTTTCTTTGTGTATATATATATATATATATATATATATATATATATATATATATATTATTGATGACAAATATTTTCATTCATCCAGGTCATGGTATATCTAGTATAGATAAATCTAAAAGCAACTGGATAATAATATTAATAATATTATTATTATTATTATTATTATGAGTCAGGATCTCAGCTTCATGTGATCACATGAACTGCTGTAAGGGATGTTAATGAATAGCAGCAATTGCTACATATGATGATGTTGCAGTCACACTCTACTCAAACTGCAAGTGACATTATGACAGAGAATTATTTTTGGTTTTGTTTTTTTATCATTCTGATACATGCTCCATTGTGTATTTTAACTCATGAGTTAACTTATATTTCATTTTTCTTTAGATAAGTCCAAGCCAAATATATTATAGGTTGTTCACCTTTGAGTTAACTTTTAGTATGATGTCGAGAGCGATATACTAAGACACTTTACAATTGGTTTTCATTTTTTATTATTTGTGGTTTTTGGGTTATTCAGCTTTTTTATTTAGCAGCTCTCTAGTTTGCAATTTCAGCAATCTGGTTGCTAGCAGCACAGCAGAGTTCCCAGGTAACCATTTTCTTCCCATTCATATTCTCTTCCTGGCTCAATGCTGACAGGAGCATGCTCCCAGAGTCTTTGTGTCTACAAAGAGACCCTAAAGAATACGAACAGGCAAAAGATGGTGCCTGGGAACCCTGCTGCGCTGCTCTGCATTTTACGGTCAGGTATTTTTTAAGGGGCTATTTTTTCACTAAATCACAGTGCGGGGAGGGAGATGGAGGCAATGGCAGGCAGTTAAGGGAGCTTTTTTTATTGGGGTTTTTAGTTCTCCTTTAAATTTGTGTAGCGATATAGTGAATTAAGTGCACCGTTCTCTAACTATAAGCTACACTATCAATACTGTGCTCCGGATGTTAATTCTTTCAAATATCTTTTATTAAGATTTCATACAAGAACAGGGGATTGCTATCATTAATTAACATTGCAGAAAGTATGTTGCACAGGATATAAGACATCAACATCATGCAGTATTATTCATGCGCTCCTCTTGGTGCCTAATCGTCCCCTACTGACTATGCGTCATAGTGTGAAAGTGTGTGTGGGAGTATGTGGAGGATGGGGTGGGGGAGGCAGGTGAATGCAACATGAGACACCTCTCGGTAGGTTTGGTTTGTCATGCTATCAGCTGAGAATATTCTTGACTCCCTTTGAATACAACCCAAGTGAACCATTGTGCAGTATAATTTCTGACCTGTTTGTCAGTGTGTGTTGATCGTTGTTCAAATTGTTGGATCTCCTCTACCTTCAGCAACCATTCACGGGGTGTTGGTGTTTGCTGATTTTTCCAATATCTGGGTATCAGTAGTTTTGCGGCGTTTAGCAGGTGCGGGAGGGCTGAATTGTGAAAATGGAACTTGTCTTCCGTGGACATGTGAAATAGTAAGGCGTAGGCCGGGTCGTTTAGGTTTCTGTCCCCAGCTACATTTTGACACACCCGGAGGACCGAGTCCCAGTAAGGCTTGATCAAGGGACACGACCAAAAGATGTGGAGCAATGAGCCTACATCACTTCTGCATCTCCAACAGATGTTTGTTGTGTTAGGGTATATTTTATGGAGCTTCTGTGGCGTGTAGTACCACTTGGTCAGAATTTTGTAATTCAACTCTTGAATCCTATTGCACCTGGAGCTGTAAGATAGAGTACGTATCATGTCTATTGTTTCTTCCTCTGTCAGGTTTAGGTTCAGGTCTTTAGACCAGGTGTTAATAAACGGGAGTTCCATGATGTTTTGCTCGCCTGTGGCAGCCTTATAAATTGTAGATAGGGTATGTCTTGGAGGAGTAGCGCTGTGGCACAGCTGTTCAAATTTCGAGAGTTTTCTGCCAAAGACCCTGTCACCTCCTAGTGTACAATAAAAATGTTTAAGCTGACTGTATTGGAGATGCATCCGTGGGGTAAAGGAACATCGCTGGTCCAGCTTCTCTCTCGTGACCATGGTGCCTTTATCTACGAGGTGAATCATTTGTAGGTGATCATCTATGAGCCACGGTTTGTAGTCTTCTCTGTTTAGTGCAGGCGGGAAGTCCGGGTTATTTGTGATAGGTAACAGAGGAGAGGGAACCTTCGCCATGTCCTGTGCTCGTTGGATGCTGTCCCATGTTTCAAGCGTGTGATGTAGCAGGGGGTGTTTTCTGGTGAAGAGCCGTCTATGATTCCTGTTTATCCATGGAATATGGAGCAGGTGAGTTGAAGTCTCTTGCTGTTCTATTTCGATCCATAATTTGTTGTCCAGGTGGTGTGACCAGTCAACTATCCTGTTGAGAATGGCTGCCTTATAGTAGCGGTGAATGTCTGGTAGGGAGGCTCCGCCGGTGGACCTATGCCTAGTTAATATCTGTTTGCGCAATCGGGGTGATTTGTCAAGCCAGATGAATCTGTTGATTGCTGTCTGAAATTTGTTCAGCCAATTATTCGGATACTGGACCGGGAGGGCTTGAAAGAGATATAGCAATCTGGGAAGCACGTTCATCTTCACTACATTCATGCGGCCGAACCATGAGAGTGTGTTGGATCTCCATCTCTTCAGATCTGATTCTATTTTTTTGTATAGATTGGTACAATTCAACTCTCCCCACGCGTTGTGGTCCTTTGACATAATAAGGCCCAGGTAAGTGATGGTGGACGAAGCCCACTTGTAAGGGAAATTCTGGGACAGCCCTTGAATCGTGCGATGTGGTAGTGAAATGTTGAGGGCCTGTGACTTCTTTTGATTGATTTTGAAGTTGCTAACTTTTCCAAATTGGGATAAGGTGTTGGTTAGGTTTGGTATTGTGATAATTGGGTTGGTGACGAAGAATAATAAATCGTCAGCATACGCCGCCGTTTTGTGGTGTCTGCCACCCACTTGGACTCCTCCAATGTCTGGATTATTTCGGATGGCAATTAAGAGTGGTTCGAGTGTCAATACGAATAGCGTGGGAGATAGAGGGCAGCCTTGTCTAGTGCCGTTTCTGATGGCAATGGGGTTGGATAGAAGGTTATTAATTTTCACTTTAGCAGTGGGGTTATGGTATAAAGCTTGGATCCACTTTAGCAATCTCGGGCCAAAGCCATATTTCTGAAGGCATTGGAACATAAATTGCCAGTTCACCCGATCGAAGGCTTTTTCTGCGTCTGTCGAGAGAAGAAGCATTTGCCGGGACCTAGTTTGTGCGTAGTGTAGAATATTAATTAACCTATTGGTATTATCTCTCGCCTCCCTATGAGGTACAAAGCCAACTTGTTCCGGGTCGATCAGGTGCTCGAGAATTTGCTGTATTCGTTTCATTATGATTTTGGCTAATAGTTTCGCATCGTTATTGATCAGCGAGATTGGGCGGTAACTGCCGGGGTCAGTCGGGTCTTTATTAGGTTTCAGTAAGAGGGTTATCTGTGCCTCAAGAGACTGGGGTGAGAACTTAGCTTCCGCCTGTATATCATTGAAAGCCTTGCACAGGTGTGGGGAGAGCAGGTGCTGGAATTCTTTGTAGTATGACATCGGGAACCCGTCTGGTCCTGGGCTTTTACCAATAGGAGTTGTGGAGATGGCACTTAGTATTTCTGCAGTCGTGATGTCTGATTCAAGTTGTGCTTCCATATTTTCCGGGATTTTAGGCAAGTTGTGTTGGTCTAAGAACTGGGAAGCAGTAGCGTGAAAAGAGATATCATCCGTAGCGTGGGTAGGAGCGATCTGGTACACTTTCGTAAAGTATTGAACAAACTCTTCCGCAATTTTTTCATTAGTGAATGCGAGGTTCCCCGCAGTAGTTTTAATTTTGGGGATGTAATTTTTCGCTAACTGTTGTTTAAGCGCATTTGCCAGCAGCTTTCCACATTTGTTTCCATGCTCGTAATAGCGATGCTTAATCAGTGTCTGTATTCTGTTAGTGTACGTAGTTAGTATATCATTGAGTTCTCTTCGTGCTTCTAATAATTCCTGTGCCGTACGTAGGGCTTGTGTTTGTTTGTGTTGAGCTTCAAGGAGTTTAATTTTGGCCAACGATGCTTCGACCCGCTGGGTGTGCGCTTTCTTTCGTCTGGTTCCTATCTCGATGAGGGTCCCCCGTATGACACATTTGTGTGCTTCCCAACATATCAGTGGAGATATGTCAGGTGTCCCATTTTCCTTGAAATAGTTGCGAATATTTCCGCCAATCTCTTCCACCAAGTCGGGATGTTTTAGAAAAGATTCATTCATTCGCCATGTGGGATGAGGCTTAGAAGTACCTGGGAGACTAAGTTGTATTGAGATGGCTGCATGATCCGAGAATGTTCTGAGGTGTACCTGAGAGTTGCAAACCTCAGTAAGAGCATGTTGGGATACAAATATATAGTCTATGCGGGTATATATATTATGCCGTGCGGAATAGTAGGTATAATCTTTTTCTGTGAAGTGTTGAGTGCGCCAGACATCTACTAGCAGTAGGTCGTGAAGTTGTTTCCGGATCCTAAATGGGGTCGCTGGGGGTATGCTAGATTTTCCGGCGGAGCAGTCGAGCTGTGGTTCCAAAGGGGTGTTGAGGTCTCCTCCTAATAGAAGCACACCTTTTGTGAAGTGATGGAGAAGTTGCGTGATACGCTGGAGTTCCTTGTCTTGGTCTTTGTTTGGTAAGTACACGTTGGCCAGGGTGTATTGGCGGCATCCTATGTGCCCCGTGATAAAGACGTATCTGCCTTTAGGGTCTACTTTGGAACCTGATACGGAAAAGTTCAAATTCTTAGAAAGGAGAATTGCCACACCTTTGGTTTTGGTGTCTTGTGGAGCACTAGTGTAGATTTCCGGGAAGTATTTGTTGCGCCATTGGGGGAGATGTCCCTTTTTAAAATGAGTTTCTTGTATAAAGGCTATGTCAGTTTTGTGTTTCCTTAGTTCAGCAGATAAGAGAATTCTTTTTTGTGGAGAGTTCAGGCCATTGGCGTTGATAGAGGTTATACTGAGTGAGTTGCATCTTCTGGGTTTGGTCGGAGATAATCTCATGTTGCCGCTAGTAATAGTCGTTCCAATGGGTGGGGTGGGAGGGGGGTGGGAGGTTAGGAAGATGTGTGTGGTTCCTGCGGGTAGTTATCTAGCAGTTATGTGTGGGGTAGTAATACTCTACTACCTGGTGGAGGGTTACTCTCCAAGGTAGTACAAGAAGATGAGTGTGAGTGTGATCAGGGGAGATGACAAGTAGCAGATGATATAGGTTACGTTTCCACGTTCAGGACTCGGTAGCTAAGTGAGAGTGAAGGGTCGCTAGGGAGCCTGGTTGGTATGGTGTACTTGGATGTATTATGACCGGTGGGGCCACTCTCATAGTCAAAGGCAATATCTTGCAGTAAGATAGCGTCAACAGAAACATAGAACCATCAAACAGAATACATTAACATATTATTTCGAACCATATAAAATGCTTGGCAGAGTATTTTAGTACTATCATATTTTCTACCTTGCAAAAGATAGCAGGGTATTAAGAGAAGCATGGCATTGCTGTAAGCCAATTTTCTTCCTAATAGGCATAAAGAGATAAAAAAAAAAAAAAAAAAAAAAAAAAAAGGGGGGGGGGAGGGGGGGGTGAAAAATTAGTAAGGAAGGGAGGCACCATAGTGGTGTACTCCGCATTCGTACATGCATCGTATGCGCATCTGGAATTAACATAAGATGATGCAATGCAATGTTTACACGTTGAGGAGGAACCCTCTCTCCCCATATCGATGACACCCTATGTTAGAGCAACAACACAACAAAATATTAGTGGATATTGCAATGGGGAATATAGTAGGAGAGTAAGTATAACCGGATTCAAGAGCCAGGGCCCATACCCTGGTGAAATGGGACCTGTGAAAGGAGCAAAAAAAAAAAAAAAAAAAAAAAAAAAAAGGGGGGGGGCTGAGCATGGCCACAGAGTATACAGACCTTCATACATATATGTTAGGTATCTATAAAAAGCCAAACAACAACGCATTTCAGTGCACACAAGGTAGTACAAGACAAAACTCATTGTCGGTTCCCATGACATGTTGGAGAATTGCATCAGTGTGTCAGTTAGATTATCGAAACAAAGTCTTGAGTACGGAGCAGTTGTATCTTCTGTAGTATACCCATCTGTACACAGTTATATGTGGGAAGGGGGGTCAAAAAAAAAAAAAAAAAAAAAAAGGGGGGGGGGAGGAGGGAGAGTCCCCGTAGGTAGAGCGACAGTCTTGCAATCTTTTGATGCATCCAGGGGAGGGAGAAAAGATTAAATACACAAAGAGAAAAAAAAAAAAAAAAAAAAAAAAAGGGGGAATTCAATTATATAGCAGTGCGGTCCAGCAATCACGTTTAGGTAATAGGCCGGGGTGACATGAAGTTCCTAAGCCAATCCCAGGAGGAGCAATGGTAAGGCGTACAGGGGGCTACTGAAGCATAGTCTTAAACAATGAAAAGTTCGACACTGGTGCCTGTGGCATGTTTTGCGGTATGTAGAAAGCGATGGGAAAATTATGGGCCAGCACACCCCCAAAAAAAAAAAAAAAAAAAGGGGGAAAAAAGGGGGGGGGGGTGTAATGCCATATGCATCAATCATACGTGAGGCCACATGCCCAGTCTGTAAATAGTGTAACTTGTGTAAACTTAGCGTGCGCCAAGACTTAACTGAAAACTTAAAGAGAGAATGTAGGCTAGACTAGGGAGCCATGCATAGTCTCCTGGTTGAAACCTACTCACGGCTGAGGCCCTCATTTGTTGAAGCTCGTGCAGGAGCGGGCTGTTCACCATAAACATACTTTGCCCATTCTGTGAGGTCCACCGGGGGTGTACCTGTGCCCCGAAAGAATGCTTCTCCGTCATCCGGCTCTCTCAGACTGTAGTTTTTCCCATTATGGTGCGCTACGAGAGAGAAAGGGAATCCCCACTTGTAAGGTATGTTACGGTCCCTCAGCTTACTGGTGACTTCGCGCAGTAGTCGTCTCTGGGCAATGGTGGTTTGTGCCAGGTCCTGAAACAATTCTATGGAGTCTTCTCCCATCTGTAGGCTGGGGGTCTCCCGAGCTTTGGAGAGAATACGCTCTTTGGTTGTGAAGCTATGGAGGCAGCACAGGATGTCTCTGGGCTTGTCTTTTCTGCCGCCATATACTCTGTGGAAGCGGTCCACTGCTATGTCGTGGTCTAGATTCGGGCCTAGCAAGCCATTAAACAGGTTGAGGATCCGTTGTTTGGCTTCAGTAATTTGCAGGTCTTCCGGAACTCCTCGAATGCGTATGTTATGGCGTCTGTTTCTATTCTCGGCATCCTCTAGCCCTCTCCGTAGAAGGAATAATTGCCTCGTATGCAGACGGATGGTGGAGTCATGTTGGGCCTGCTTCTGCTCCGTGTCCGTTTGACGCGTCTCCATTTTCACGAGTCGCGTGGAGAGTGCTGAGAGCTCCGTTTTGATTATCGCCGTCTCGCTCCTCTGCGCGTCCTTAATGTCCGCCAGTAGTTGTAGAAGGTCTGCTTTAGTGGGAAGGGTGGCCATGAAGTCCGACAGCTTGTTAGCGGGTGTATTCTGTCTGGTCGGCGAAGCTGCACGTGATGAGGCCTCGCTGCCGTCCTCCATGTTGGGCTCTTGGGTAGCCTTATCTCCCTGCTTGCCAAAGAAATCAGCGATTTCCTTCGCTTTTTTTTGCGAATGCGGTCGCTGGCTAAGTGGGGTGCTAGTCCCTTTCGATGTTCTGCCCATCTTCACCTATTTAACAGTCCAGAGGCTGATTTACCGAGTCCCGGTGTGGAGAGCCTAGATTTATGCGTCTGCTCTCACCGCCATTAGGCCACGCCCCCCCGGATGTTAATTCTTAGGGAATAAGCCCTCGCAAACATTGTGGAGGCAGGGTGTAGTGCAACTCTAACTTGATACAGGGTGCAATTATTGGGCACTTAACTTAACCAAAGAACATATTTATTGTACAAGAATAATCCTCAATGGAGTGTAATACAGAGCAAACAGGATCATTTAGCAACAGCGGATAGGCATATACTCACAGCACCTTTGGTCAGTAGCTGTCCCCCACAGGGATGGGGACAATGTACACAACAGCCCCTTTCTGTGGCCACATCCCCTAATTACCATGTTCATTTTACAATTTTATATGGCATTATGAAAGTTTGAAAATAATTCTCCTTATCTAAACTGTTTTTTTTTTTGTGTCTCAAAATTGTTACAAAGTATCTTATTTGCACCCGTTAGCTGTTCTGGGCTTTCTGCTAAAAGCCAATTAAGTTAAAAACTTTGTTTCTTTTTCTGGCTGTTCAGTGCAGTGAAAATAGGGACTTCCCAGTACAAATGAGGGACTGCAGGTTGATCTGTCAAAAGAGGGACTGTCCCTCTGAAAAAGGGACAGTTGGGATGTAAATCCCACTCACAATCCTCGGCAGAGCCTCTAGCTGCTCAGATAAATAGCCTGTCTTTCTGTCACTCCTAGAGTGACCTCTTAAGGTGAGTAGTTATTCTTACTAGACCTGACCTGTCTAGGTTCCACTCGAGCTCTGCCTGCCTGCTCAGGTCAGAGCTAGCACAAGATGGACCCTGAGCACATGGCTGCCCAGGACTTTACACTTTTGCACAGTGTCATCAAATGGTCACTATTGTGAACACCAAGGGGCATAGCTTTAACACTAGAGGACTGCCTGCTAAATAATACTGAAAGACTCATTTACCAGTCCCCTACATTTGTTTATGGGTAAACATGGGTGACAGCAAGTGTGGGTAAAAACCCTGCCAACACCCTTTTAGGCCCCAGAGCTTTAGTTAAAGACCACAGGAAGGGAATAAAATATTACTTCCAGTGAAGTCCACCCAAGTCTTCTCCCAAATTTGCCATTGCTCTGCTCATTGTTTGTACAAAATTACTGAATGCCAGGCCTAACCAAATCCGAACACTAATTTGCATATGCAAATTAGTGGTGGGGAGGGAAATCACGTGACTTTTTGTCCGAAAACAAGGAAGTAAAACATTTTCCCCCTTCCCACCCCTAATTTGCATATGCAAATTAGGGTTCGGATTCAGTTCAGCCGTATCTTTCGCGAAGGATTCAGGGGTTTGGCCGAATCCAAAATAGTGGATTCGTTGCATCTGGACCCTACAAATAAACTAAGGAGAACTTATTTTTGGAGAATAGGCGCTATAATGGCATGTACCACTGTTGGCAATCAGGATAATGTATTGTAAAGCTCCCTGGCACAAGTCTAAACTCTTGGCAGAATACATTATGGAAAAAAAGAAAACATTCGCAGCTAAGGTTGTGGAAAACATGATGGGAAACCAAGAAGCGTTTATTTTTGTTCTGTAACTAAAGCACAAGCTGCAACTAACACTTCAGATGAGTGTAAGAGAAGCTACAGCCGCTTTATAGCAGCTTCCAACTCTGTCACGCTGGGCAACTCGTCACTCCCACAAGGCGACTGCGTGATGCGTCACTACGTTTACGTGTAGCCGTGACGTGTGTTTGATATTTCTGACAGGAGGGTAGGAGCCTGCAGTAAACAGCTTTGCGGGAGGTGTAAGTAGAGATTGGGAACAGCGAACCTGTTGGGCTGGGTAACTGGGTTACAAAAAGCCGGATTGTTGGGCGGCACTGTGCACTTATTGGATTAGACTTAGTAAGAGAGGGCTGGAGATAGTGTGTCTGCATTGTGTTTCCACTACTGCTTATTTTGTCACTAAAGTTTTAGTCCCGGTAGAGCTGGGGGTTATTGAATATCCATGCGGATTTACTGGGAGTTTAGGGGAAAGAACATGCAGGTACCGAGCTCCTGCCCCTTCTAAAGTCTGCAGCTCACTCACATAGACTACAAGTACAGTAGGGCGCCCCTTAGGACCCCAAACCCACAGGCCCTGGAATGACTCTCCTCCCCCCCTCTCCTTGGGTTGTACATAAAGTCTGTGAGGTGTGTGATAATAAGTGTGTGTGTGTGAGTGATAATAAGTGTGTTATAATAATTTATAATATAATAATTGGGTGCACCCTAATTTCCCACATGCTCAGGTAGAGTCCGGCAGCGGAGCTGGTACCCGTGGGTTACCGCAAAAACCTGCGGGTTGCAGGTAGAAGTTCCAGGTGTGAGTCGGGCCGCGGGTATTCTCAATATCGATTTTTTTTTTCTGATCACGTCTACTTCCGCTGATGTCACTTCCAGTTTATAATGACAGCACTTCCTGATTCTTAGGGATGCACCGAATCCCCTATTTTGGATTCGGCCGAATACCGGACCGAATCCTAATTTGCATATGTAAATTAGGGCTGGGAAGGGGAAAACTTTTTTTTACTTCCTTGTGTTCTGACAAAAAGTCTTGTGATTTCCCTCCCCACCCCTTTTTTGCATAAGCAAATTAGGATTTGGTTCGGCTGGGCAGAAAGATTTATCCGAATCCTGCTGAAAAAGGCAGAATCCTGGCAGAATCCCGAACCGAATCCTGGATTCGATGCATCCCTATTCTTGATGGTCAGCGGGTCCGGGTTGCGGATAAGGTACTTGCGGGTCGGGTCGGTTATCGTGTCCAAGCGGGTAAGAATACGGATCTGGGTTGCGAGTATGGTAAGTGTTCCAAAAAATGGACCCGCGCAGGACTCTACCCTCAGGCCCTGTATACCAATCCCACAGGTAGTCCGGACTAGGCTTCCCCCCCTCTAGTTCAGCCAGTGATAGAAAAGAATATGACCATATGTGCTAAGATCCCAGATAGGGTTGCCACCTTTTCTGAAAAAAAATACCAACCTTCCTATGTATTTATCTTTTTTTCCCTATTAATAACATTGGGACCAGCTATCATTTTTACCGGCCTGGCCAGTAAAACACCAGCCAGGTGGCAACCCTAATCCCAGATGAGCAAATCCTTGTCTGATCTGGCCTCCCTGTTAGTACCTGTGAGTTGCCCTTCTGGCATTTTAGCTGTGATTTCAATCATAAGTTTAATAAAGTAACCCCTCAACTGCAAGGGAGAAGCTGGAAGGTTTATTAGGCAAGTTTTGGGGTGCCGAAAAGGTAGATCAGGATCTACCAGTAGACCTATAGCTGGTGATCAGTAGATCTCAAGACACTGCCAACAAACAGCTTGTCTAACTCACACTACTATTTCATGCTTTTCATTCAGATATTTATTACGTTAAGGTTACATAGAAATAGTTGTTTGTTTAATATAGCAATATAAATTCTCTCAAATCATTTAAGTAATATTTTCCATGGAACAGAATGCTAACAGTTTTTATGGATGTAGATCAAAATGGGACATCATCTCTAAAAGTAGACCTGGCATTAGTATAGTATGGGCACTCCTGGGCTAGTAGGAATATTTCAAAGCAGTCAGGACGGCACACGGTAGCCCTGTCTCACTTCCTCTTCTTTCAAACACCACTGCACAGATTTTTAGCCCTAGTAGTGCTTGTCCTTCTTGGGATGTGCCAATTCCATAATGCCAAACATTTAGGAGAATACTGAACCAAATTGTCTATTCTGTGTAACTTGTTCACGTATTTTCATATTAAACCACTTTTAAAATAGCAATTAAGGTCTTCCCAAAGCATTAGGGACAGTAAGCCTCTTTACATAGCTGTTATTAAACTGTTGTCTATCGTTAAACTCTTGTTTGAGTCACCAGCTTTTTAGCAAATGTATGGAATTAAAAAGGTGGTTTTAGATGGTTATAGTGAAATGTAATATTTTATATTACAGATTTAGATTAAAGGGGTGGTTCACCTTCAAACAACTAGTTGTTTTCAGATAGATCACCAGAAATAATGACTTTTTCCAATGACTTTCTATTTTCTATGTGTGACCGTTTTTCTAATATTAAAGTATGAATTGTCTTTTGTCACCTTCTGAAGCAGCCCTGGGAGGGGGGTCGCTGACCCTGTAAACTGTTCTAAATGGATACATTTAGTTGATACATTTCTTATCGTTGTCCCTGCTGAGCAGAATCTCTGGGTTTCATTACAGGCAGCTGTTAGAATTGATACACTAGTTGCTAATACTCCAGAGATGCTGCTGAGAAATGTATCAACTACAATATCGTCGACACTTGCACTTTAGATAATACTACCACATCGGCCCCTAAAACAATCATATATTCACTGGCCTTGTATAAGATTATCGGCACTTACACTCTAAATATTACTATCACTATATATACATATTTTTTTTTTTTTTTTCTCACTCTGTGATATTATTGTTTCCTTTCACGACAATAGCACGGGTAACTGTCCTTTATAAAAGTGGCACTTGCCTTACAAAAGCACGGACACCTACACTTTATAAATACACTGGGAAAAAAAAAAAAACACAAAAAAAAAGAAAAAACAGGTTTTTTTGTTTTGTTTTTTTTTACTTATAAAACACGGGCTTTGGCCCCCTAAAATATCACCAACACCCCTATATTACTTATTTAATTATTTATTTATTTAATTAGTTGTATGTATGTATATATATATATGTATATATATATATATATATATATATATATATATATATATATATATGTGTATAATTTTTTTTTTTTTTTTCTCTCCTCCTCTTTTTTGTGTTGTTGTGTTTAGTGGAACTTCTTTGTTTTATTTGTAAGTTGGAAAAAAGAAACAATAATAAAAAATTTTTTCAAATAATAAAAAAAAGAAATGTATCAACTAAATGTTGCAAAATTGTAACAGTTTAGAGTCTGCACCTGAATTACTGAGCTGCTAGACTCAAACACCAAAGACAGGGGCATTCAACTTTAAACTTAGATTTTGGAAAAACAGTAAAAAATAAATAATGGAAAGTAATTTGAAAAAGTCTTTATTTCTGGGGAACAATCTAAAAACAACTGAATTGAAAAAAATGTTTGGAAGGTGAACAACCCCTTTAACATGGAGTGACACTTTTAAAGGAGAAGCAAAGATTAAATTACAGTGGGGTGCCAAGTCATTTGCCTCTTACCCTGAGCAAATTCTGGCCTCGTTTGGAGAGGGAAAAAATGCTGCAGACAAAATACCCAATGCTGTTTATACCCTAAATGCCCTTTCACATTATTTACACTATTACACAAAATGTTGACTTTGTCTGCTCTAACTGCATCATATTTTGAAAGTATTATGTTTTTATCCAAATGTATTTTACATTTTTACATACTTGGATGGGGCAACAATCCACGTGGGAGTGTAAATGTAAAAAGTGCCTTTAACTTTTTAGGTTATTGCCTTGTCTCCAAGCCCAATGCCACTTCTATAGTTTTAAACTGCACCTGTTGACCAAAAATATTATCCCCAACACAAAGGTAAGGGGCTAATAGAGCCCACACTCTGGTTGGGGGTAACAGCAGCAACTTGGCTGCTCGAACCGGGAGCTCCCTCCCGGTGTGAATGTTCTAGCACTGGCTGGGGGCAATTCTTTAAAAAGAAAGCATACTGTTACCCCAACTGCAGTGTGGGCTCTTATTAGCCCGTATACTTGATTGGGAAAATATTTTTGGCCAACTGGTGCCCTTTAAGAGGTATAACAGGCGGACATAAGTAAGTAAAGGGGGTTGGTTTTAGTTTGACCACAAAAATTTAGCATCAGCAAGCTTTATAATGTAATTAAAACATTTTACTTTAAACATGTCATTTTTAAATCTGTAACATTTGCAGGCACGAATATCCATGGGATAAGAGTACAAAATGTCATTGGAAATGAGGCCATCTCAATTTGTTATTTCTACTAGCTGCAAATAGAATATCTGTCGTCAGAAAAGAATTATATTGGGAGGACCTCACCAAACCAGCCAGTCTGGGGCAGGACTGAAACTTGGAGCCCTACAATCATGTTATGCTGGGGAAATGCATCTTTTGGACAGCTGGGATTAGGGGGGATTGATGAAGAGGTTGTTATAGAACCCAGAAGATGTGACTTTTTCATCAATAAAAATGTCCGTGATGTCGGATGTGGAAACAGACACACGGGTTTTGTCTTGGATGATGGGACAGTTTACACCTGTGGATGTAACGATCTTGGGCAACTGGGACATGACAAAAGTAGAAAAAAGCCAGGTAAAACATTTTGTTTGATAACGGCATGATTATACTATAAAAGTAATATTAAAGTGTGCAAGTATTTTAACAGGTTTCATCTCATAGTTACACAATAAACACCTTTATGTTTGAAAGTCGATGGAAATCTGCGGCTTCTGCTAAGATACATCCTGAATGGATTAACTTGTTCCATCCATGGATATATAGATGCACTAGTTTCAGTGCCATCTCTGTGCAATTACTGGACAGATTAAATAAACATGGACAAATACAGAACCCAGCAAATGTTTAAATTGCACTGTATTAAAAACACTGTATCAGAAAACCTACGTAGGACCACATCTATTTCAACACCAATGTCCAAATTTCTACTTAAACATCATAAACTACATCGTAAAAAGGCAATACATTTGTATGACATGATCTGTCTTTCACAAAAAGCTGCTGAATACCAGTTATAATGTCATTTTACAGGACTTAAGGTGGCCATAGGCGCAAAGATCCATTCGTTTGGCGACATTGCCATTAACGAGCATGGCTATAATCGGGGGTAATCTGAACGTTCAGCCGTATGGACCATTAAGAGACAGACTATTGCTATTACAACTCCTATTTTTTGCTAAGAAACTTTAATGGATGGCCACTCAGGCCCCACGGTTTAGGGAATGGAAGCAGCTTGTCAATTTCTAACCTACCACATGTTAAAGCAGTATATATTTCTAGAAACTGTCCAAATAAATTTGAATCGCTATGGGCAAAATGGCTGGCGTTAGATGACCTGATAACTAACTTAGCAATATGGGTATGGCAGATATACAGGCAAAAGGGTACCGGTTTAAGGGAGGTGGGCTCTGGTCTTGGATTAAGGTTCTTTGATGTTAGATAGTATATGACAACTCACCCTCCCCTCCCTCTGTCTGACAATGACTATTCACAAACTTGAATTGTTAAATAAATGGAAGCGTAAAATTGGCAACTTGGTAACTTTTATTTTTTTGTCTGTTGAAAAGATAAATAAACAGAATTTGACAAAAAAAATATGGCATTTTAGCCATAAAAAGTTTAGTTCTCCTTTAATGAGATCCTCTGTGCTCATTAGGATCGCATTGTTGTTTTCCTGGGCCCCCCCTGGAAGACCAACCCCATAGCGCATAGCAAGGTTACAGATATATGAAAATGTTTGGTCAGTTACAATAATACCAATCGTATCTAAGTAAATAAATTAGTCTTATCCTAACTGACCTTTCAGGTGTATATGGAAGAACAAATATGCAATTATCCCAGATGAATCGGCCAAATATCTAACAGGCAGAATTAAAATTATGGTTCTGTAATGAGGTCCTCTACGCTCTCTGTTGTTGGCATGTGGCCTAATTAAGCCCAAGATATAGGTTGCCAAATTGGGCAGAGATCTGCTTGTTTGGCGAGGGGACAGTTCCACAGCAGTAACCACTGCTTTAGCAAAGCAGAACTTTTATTTAAGACAAAACTAAACTGCAATATTTAGCACTTTACAAAAAGTTTTCTGCTAAACTTCTAATTTGTATAGTTGTATTCAGACTGCCAGCAATGCAGCTTAATTATTTTTCTTTTCATCCGTTACAGAGCAGGTTGGAGCCCTGGATGCTCAGATCATCGTGGCAGTTTCATGTGGAGAAGCTCACACATTGGCATTAAATGACAAAGGTCAAGTGTTTTCTTGGGGTCATGCTGCACATGGACAGATAGGTGTGTCTATTGCAGAAGATTATATTAGAGTACCAAGGTAATCTCTTGTAGTGACCTCTTAGCGTCTTGAAATCTTCTCTGCTATTTCATCATTACAGAAATAATCCAGTCTGGGATGTAACACCCACTAAAAGGGAAATTAAAAATAAACGTCTGTTATCTTGTATCATAGATAGTTTTAATCTAAACACTTTTTTTGCAGTAAGCTATATTTTCAGTTTTTTTCTAATTTGCGTTATTTTCTGCATCTCTCCAATAAGGATTCATAATGGTTTGTGTTTTCATTTCATTATCTTTTATAGGTTACTTTTTTTTTTTAATTCACTAATTTATTTTTCACTCTGCCTTTTTTTCTATAATACATTACCCTTTAAAGCATTTTATCATGGAGCAACAGGGTATCCATTAAAATTAAAAATATACTTTTATTTTATATAAAATGCACGCTCTTTGCCGTTAGATAAATCTCACAAATAATCTGTTTTGTTAAACTTGGAGAAGATTATATATTTTATTTATAAACAATGGAATTTGTTCACTTCCTTGTACAATGGTTAGACACCAAACAAGTGGGTTGAGACTGAATGGGACCCAAAATTAAACCATGGAGCCAGTTAGATGACCCCAGATTTTCTTGCCCTACAGAAAAATATTTTTATAGGTAGAAATTCAAGAGGTAAGCAAAAAGAGAAAGAACTGACCATGTTATTGCACCTTGCCATCTGTTGCATCCAAAACCTCATGTGTATTGTTAAAACTTAATTTTTAAAAACTTTTATTTTAAATGAATCACGCTGGACTTTTTATTTATCATTTATTAAAAGTAATGTTTTAACAATACACATATGAGGTTTTGGATGTAACAGATGGGAAAGTGCAATTACATGGTCAGTTCTTTCTCTTTTTGCTTATTATTTGATTAATTCAATTGACCCATCTCTCTGTGACTATTTTGATGTCTGGCGCTCCCCTACCTTCTACTTCTATGCTTGGAAATTCAAGAGGTCATGGTTATACCCCATAAACAACATGGCAACCCATTTTTGGGTTCCAATTTATAGATTAAGAATGTGTCATAAAACACATTACTTTTTACTAGAGATTCTGAACACACCTTTACAATTCCAGTTTTACATGGGCCTCTGCCAGGCCCAAGTGTTTTATAATGTTGATTATACAACTAGAGGGCAAAACTGTCCTTTGATGCATGTTGCACTGTATGCTGGCAGTGTGTCTGGTAAAGGGTTTTAAGGCAATGTTGCAGCAACAAAGCTACACATAAAGGTAAAGGGTTTTAAGGCAATGTTGCAGCAACAAAGCTACACATAAGTGCTTTGCCATAGGTGATACTCAGAATCACCTCTTTAAAACATTATGGGGCAAATTCACTAACCTCTGAAAATTCACCAGCGACGGCTTCACTCACATCGCAACACTTTGCCAGGCATAAATTCGCCAGGACAACACTAATTCACTAAAAGCGAAAGTTGCGTCCAGGGCACCAAACGCTGGTGAAATAGCGCCAGCGTTACTGCGGCAAGTGAATCGAAGTTGCGCTATCGTTGGCTCATTTGCATACGGCGGGAAGTTAAAGTTTAATGGACATGTAAGTTGCAGCCCAGGGAACCTTAATAAAATAAAATAGAGTTGTTATAATACCCTACACATGAGCCCAGTGTATAGTTTATGTGCCGTATGTTAGGAAATATAGGGGGGAAGCCGGGTACCCCAGAAAAAATTTACGATCTTTTGCAGCCTATCACCCTGAAAAAAGTTTTTCGGGACTTAGGACTTAGGACCTCAAAAATTGTTGAAAATTTGTCTATCTACTCTATTGCACTTCACCTGGTCTGAGGTGGCGAAGGCAAGTCTGGCGCAAGAGGTAACGTTCAGTAAAATCCACATCTTAGTGAATTTGCAAAGTAACGCTCTTTCGCAAGAGCGAAACTTCGCCTGGCATAAGAGTGCGAAGTAGCGCTAGAGTCTATCTCCTTCTCTAGTGTAGGAGAATTTCGATAGCGTTAGCCACTTCGCCCTTTAGTAAATTTGTCCGTTAAATTGTTCAAAAGTGCATCAATATTGCAATGTAAGTGTTTTAGCAGAAGCAAATAACCCCTTTGATAATTGCTTTTAAGCGGCAAATTGCATTGTGGGCTTCAGTGTCTTTGTATGGTAGAGTCCACCACCACCTTTAATCTATCCAACATTCTCCTCTCATTGCAGGTGAAGGAATTTACAATAACTATTGCTTTTTCTAAACAGTGTAGTGCAAATAAAAATGTGGAAGTTGCTCATTCCTTTCGTATCAATGTAATCAGCCAGATCATTTCAATTCCAGAAAATCCAGAGAAACTGTTATTTTGTATAGATGTCTTTCTTTGTGAGCTTATCTTAGTTTGTATTCCACAGAAATATAAAGAGTTTGTCTGATATACAGATTGTACAAGTTGCCTGTGGACATCATCATTCACTCGCACTATCTAAAGGTAAGTAACTCCTCCTACCTAGTCTTTTATGGAATATAAATTCAAGATGTGCTTTAGGGATCTCATTAACTCAAAGAGGCAAAGTGTTCTTTCTCAATACACACTTATGTAGTATACTTTATTTCAACGTACCTGCACCTGCTGAAATCGAAAGCAAAAATGTTTGCATTGCATAATAGCAATACAGTTGCACCTGCAAGCATAAGGGCAGGACATAACTTTAGATTGTTCTTAAGGAGTGCCAAAATGTATCTTGTGGAGGCCCAAAGCTTAATGGGTAAATTTGCAATAAAAAAAATGACAGTAAAGATGCCAAAATATTCAGGAAAATGTACTGTTAATATCATTCATTTTGCTACAACAGCTCCACCTGCTTTTAATCCAGTTGAAGAACTTGGCAGAAGAAAAAGGACTGATCTGATGGTCCTCTGTGTAGGAAAGACATCAGAATCCTCAGATTCTTTCTTGTGTCTTTCCTAAACAGAGGAATATATTGGAATTTTACTTGAAGTTTGAAAATAAAATTTAGTTGTTTAATCTTTCATGCTTTAAGCTATTGACTATTGAACCATTGGAGCATTTATACATGTGAACCCACCCACAAACAGGTATTTTAAATGGGAGATTATATGGTAAAAATAAAGGTATCTTTAGGTTTGTAGAAGTTAAAACTGGGAAAAGCTTCAATGCAACCTTTCCTGTTTCTATGCAGTGAACTTTTCCAAAGAAAATGTTTTTCATGGCAGGATAATGATGCTTTGAGGCAATGATGCCAAATATGTTGCCATGGAGCAAATTGGTAGTTTTAATGGTAACAGTCCATTAAAAATAACTAGTTAAAAATAATAACAGGCTTCTTGGTTATTGCAGATAGTGTTTGCTTTTAGAAATGAAGTTGCCATTGCTTGTAAATGTAAATGTTTAATAAAAGTTGATAAAAAGTTAATAAAAGATGTTTTAAGGTGGCCATAAATGTGCAGATTCACCTTCACATCGGACAAATGATCGTTCAGTGCCTTCTCCAGACCTACCACTAATCCTTCAGATCAAATAGTAGTAAGTAGTAAAAGAAGAGATTAGACGATGTTCTACCCCTGACAGCAATCGTACAAAAGTTATGTCCGACAAAAGCTGTTGAAAAAAAGCTGGTCTCCCACTGTTATCGGCAATACAAGCAGAGATATTATCGGTAGCCAACAGAAATTTTCAAACCTGTCCGATCATCTGAACGACCTATCGTCATGGCACGAAAAGTGTCGGGACACTCCCCACACATGCACTAGTATCTATCCAAGTGCATGTATTTACAAAAATACATTTAGTTGCAGTTATTGTTGCACAAGGGGGTCACACCAAATACTGAGCAAAAGTAAGTGAATAATGATTCACTTACTCTTGCCACACACACAGATTTTGGTGGATCATTTTTTTCTAATAAATGCATGACCAAATAAAATAATATTTTCATTTCATTTGTTTAACTAGGTTTTCTTTATGTACTTTTATGATTTGTTTGAAAGATGATGTTTTAGCACACATTCATATATGTAAAAAAAACACCACTGTATATATAGCTTAGTACAAAAGTCTTGAACAAAGTACCATGCTTACTATTGAAATGGCTTCAAAGAGGTGAGATGTTAGGGTGATTTTTTGGTATAATATATATTATGTATAGTTGAATTGCTCTATATTTCTAGTTTATAGATACCCTGATTTTGACCTTCTTGACACCATAAAATCAGTGTAATTTTCTTTTTCTTCACCAGAAAGCAATATTTACTCATGGGGACAAAATCAGTATGGTCAGCTTGGCTTGGGCTCGGAAAAAAGGAAAGAGAGTGCACCCAGACATATTAAATCTCTATCAGGCATTCCCTTTGCTCACATTGCTGCTGGAGGTGGCCACAGTTTTGCATTAACAATCTCAGGGGCCATTTTTGGTTGGGGAAGAAACAAATTTGGCCAGCTTGGTCTTAATGATGAAACTGGTAAGAAGTCATTTTTGTGCAAGCCTGTCATTTGTGTTTTCCAGGTACATAGGATTAATAGTGGATGTGCATAACTAGTAATTTTGGCCTGTTTCAACTGTACTGATGATTCAACCATACGTACTGCTGGTAGACTTATCCAGTCCTATCATGTCACAGTGAACCTGAACAGTAAATATGATCTATAGATGCTTCTTTACTTTAAATCTGTTGAGACATCACCAGATCCTGAGAGGAGAGGAGTCATAGATCCTGATGTACAGAACATGTCGATCAGTGTTTAACAGTCCCAAATGCTAAATAGGACAATACTGATGTATGCCAGAATGTAATTAAAGGAGAAGGAAAGGCCTATTTACTTAGGGGTGCCAAAAGTTAGCTCCGATCAGCAGAAAACTGCACCGGTCCGGGGGTTCTTCCATTGAGCACCATGGAACGATCGGCTTCCTTTTTCTTCTATCTTCAAATTTCCCGGTGCAGACACATGCACAGTAGAACAAAATATTGACTTCTTCGTTAAAGAAAGAAGAAGCCGATCTCTCCATGGTGCTCGCTGGAAGGACCCCCGGACGTTTTCTGCTGATAGGAGCACCAGCCTGGGTTTTCAGGCAAGTATCCTGTATACAATCACTTGGGGGTGCCTACATTTTGGCACCCCCAAGTAAAAACAGCCTTTCCTTCTCCTTTTAAGAGCCATCCTTGGCAGTATTGAGCTTTTATGGAACGTTTGGGAATGCAGGATGAATTTTAACCTCATAGTAGCTGATCGAAAAGGCAGCCCAGCTTGTGGCTTGTGTGTGTTTGGAAAAAGACCCAGACTCCAAATATAGAATATATTAAAGGTTTATTACATTTGATTATAGAATGTTTCCCTGTTTGATGCTGAATATTATTAGTGCTATGGCTGCTTTGCAAATACAGCTACCCTGTGACTTTAAAGTGAGAGAGTGTTGGGAAATTTTTAGAGAAAACTGAATAAAGCGTTGTTTTGTAGTAGAGAAAAACTGAACATCATGCATTTTTTTTGCATAATATATGAGAAATAGGTATTGATGTTCGATTGTCCCTTATCTCATCATCAAAATCTCCCAGGTGGATTATTTCAAATGTGAATTACAGTACAACCCCAATTTTACATTTTTCAGGGGGCCAGAAAAAATGGTTTCACAGTCATTCAAATGTGCCTTTTTAAAAAAAAAAATATTTTTTTGGTTATCCCAACAGATCGAAGTGACCCAGCTCTTCTCAAGTCACTTCGCTCGCAGAAAATAATTTACATCTGCTGTGGAGAAGATCATACAGCTGCTTTAACCAAAGTAAATTAACCGTTATAGCCAATAATTTAATATAAAATTATAATATAAAATGAATAATAACTTTGCTGGTGGTGGGTGTCCAGAAATGAATTATCTTTACATTGGAAAAGACTGAAGAATAAGACAATTAAGCATGATATTTTCTACTGCACACTTTAAGGGGGTTATTTAAGTCTGAATGCCAAAAACTCAAAGTTTGAGGGTTTTTGGTTTTTTTACTATAAAATCTGAATTTTTAGTGGAAAACATTTTTTTTTTCATTATTTATTATACCCCAAGGCTGCTTAAAGTCCAAATCCGAAAATACTCCATCTCCAAGCTGTCAGGGTCCTGTAGAAATCAATGGCAAAGGTCCCATTTAAAATTGGAAGATATCATGGTCTGCACTGAGTTTCGGACAAAAAGTTTTTCAGTGTTAAATAATGTCAAATTGTGGATTCTAGTTTGATCATACTTTTTTTACTTAAAAAATCTGGAAAAAATGAATTTTGATAAATAACCCCTTTAATGTATTTTAGCCTTAGTGTAGACTTGTGGGGCACATAACACTGAAGAGGACCACTCATTTAATCTTTGTAATTTTTAGCCAAATATAGCAGCATATTTTGTGCATGTAAACAACAAGTTCCGCCAAAAATAAATAAAAGCAGTAGGAAAGAAAATATGTCTCAAACTTTGCAATAAGAAAATGCTTTTAAGTATTAAAACTAGATTATTACAGCATCTTGTTTAGTAAATATTATTTCCCTTTAAAACTTAGACATGTTATTGATGTAAACATAGATCTACAGTGGACCTCGAGGAGTTCAGCACTGTGTAGTAGCAATTTAAAGCCAAAGAGCATTACATAGGTTTTTATTTCTGCTGCCTTCCTTAACTGGAAGTGCTACACTTCTCTCTCAATCTGATATTGTTACTGTAGCTATCAAAAGTACCTTAAACCTCTGCTCTTATGATCATTGTTTACTATATTCCATGTAAAACATTTGAGTGAAAAAGTAGTTGCTTATGTTTTATGTTCATATATGTATTTGTTTTAGGAGGGTGGTGTATTTACATTCGGAGCTGGGGGCTACGGACAGCTTGGTCACAACTCTGCCAGCCATGAAGTCAACCCAAGGAAGGTGTTTGAGCTTATGGGAAACATTGTGACACAAATTGCATGTGGGAGGTATGATCTTAATTGTATTAATTAAAAATAAAAAACCCAACATATCAGCGTCGGACTGGGATACAGTAAAACTCCTGGTGGGCCCAGGTGTCAATGGACCCTCTTGCTTCAAATCATTTGGCCTATTTCATAGCCATTCCATAATTTTTAAGAAGCTTAATAATGGAAGAATTGAGTATAATGTGTAGAGATAAAAGGCTAGGAGAATAAAGAGCTTGAGTGAGGAGAGGACCACTATTTTGGATTCGGCCGAACCCCCGAATCCTTTGCGAAAGATTCGGCAGAATATTGAATCCGAGTCCTAATTTGCATATGCACATATAAGACAGGCTGCAGATTTTTCGATACAGGGAAATTATTGTAAACTCCATCAGGTAAAGAATTTACCATTCTGAATGTAAATTGTAATGCTACCTCATAGTCATTTTTATTTGTTTGCAGTCTGCTTGGTCAGTGTGGGTATGTTCTAAGCTATTTAAATATGTAAATTACATTTTGTGTGCACTCCACAGTGTCATACCCTGTACAAGCATACACATGTGCACAGTTAAACGTTACAATAACCTATACCAACATGTTCTAGTGGATATTTTAGGGCCTTTTATCATGCTGTGTAAAGAAACTGCTTCGAAATACACCACACATCACCAGGCTTCACTGTGTAAAAACCGCATACTTTATCAAGCTGTGTGTTGGTTGTACAAATCTGATGTAAACAGAAGTAGCTGTTAGGGAAATATGGAGTTCATCTGTTTTTTGTTTTTTTTGCACCACAACTTACTTTCCTCTAAAACTTTTCCCATTGACTGTAATGGATTACGCAAGGACTGAAGAAGTATAAAATAACAGGGTCAAAGCCAGCATTTGGACACCATTAAATAAAACACACACTTTGATAAATTCACCATTTATTTTACACAGGCATTATTTTAATCAATAAATAGGCCCCCTATTTACTATTTAAAAAAAAAAGTGAATATGAAGCTAGTGTCTGAAGATAGTTTGTAAAAATATATTTCACTTCCTTCGATTTATCAATTGAAATACAGATGAAGCCCCACATACCCACTTCTGTCAACTGAGAACATTGGAGTGTTTTGTTCCTTAGCAAGTCTTCCATTGAAAGGAGAAGGAAAGGCTTTGTACACTTGAGGGAGCCAAATGTTAGGCACCCCAAGTGATTGTACAGACTTACCTAAAATCCCAGGCTGGTGCTCCTATCAGCAGAAAACTGCACCGGCCCGGGGTTATACCAGTGAGCACCACGGTGTCTTCTTTCTTCAAATTTTCCCAGGGCAAACGCATTCGCAGTTGAACGAAATAGCCAACTTTTTAGTTAAATTTCGGCTTTTCGCTCTACTGTGTATGTGCAGATGCGCAAAGGAAAAGGGAAGACGGAAGAGAAGAAATCTCTGGTGCTCACTGGTATAACCCTGCTGCTGTGTAGCCATGGGGGCAGCCATTCAAAGCTGAAAAAGGAGAAAAGTCACAGATTACACAGCAGATAACATATAAGCTCTGTAGTATACAATGGGATTCTTCAGAACTTATCTATTATCTACTGTGTATCCTGTGCTTGAATGGCACATTCAGTGGTGCTGGACTGGGGGCATTGCGATCCTTCCATAGGCTGATTATGAATGAAAACAGGAATTCAATCTATGGAAGGATCGCTCCGCCCCCAGCCCAGTGTCACTAAAGCAACCTGGAAGATCAGTTAGCTGTGTGAGCGAGTCGGCAGCACACAGGTTCGCGGGCTGGGAGCGGCTTTGTGGGAAACGATTATGTGTGCTTTGCTGGGGGGACTTTGCAGGGAACTATTCCTTGTGCAACATTTACTTCACGTTCCTGTGATTTTTATAGGAACGTGTCAGTATGGCTTTAAATGTAGCAGTTCCCTCGTCTTATTCTGTGAAAAAATGTATTGCTGTCAGAATAGACTAGGGATGCACCAAATCCACTATTTTGGATTCGGCCGAACCCCTGAATCCTTTGCGAAAGATTTAGCGGAATACCGATCCAAATCCTAATGCAAATTTGGGATGGGAAAACATTTTTTCCTTCCTTGTTTTGTGACAAAACTCACGTGATTTCCCTCCCTGCCCCTAATTTGCATATGCTAATTAGGATTCAGATATAGTTCGGCCTGGCAGAAGGATTCGAATCCCGAAACAAATCCTGGATTCGGTGCATACCTAGAATAGACCGATCAGTGCAATATCTTAAACTCTTAACGTACAAGTGCAATAATACAAATTTGGTGAATTCATATTTAAATCACTGTCCTTTTTTCCCACCAGGCAGCACACATTAGCTTTTGTTCCTTCATCTGGACGCATATACTCGTTTGGGCTTGGTGGCAATGGGCAACTAGGAATAGGGTCTACCAGTAACAAAAAAAGTCCTTCCATGGTTAAAGGGAACTGGCTTACTCATGAAGACTATGTCCGGCGCCTTCCTGGTAAGAGGCCTATACATTGCATAGCATTTTAACTGTTACAGGGGTATTTTCAATGCAATTCTATGCCCCTCAAAGCAGGTGCAAATAGTTGCATTAAAAAGGAGGAGCAAAAGTCTTTTTTGTCTTTGTTTAGTGCTTTAATGAATTCATTACAGCTTCATCCTATCAGGGGTTCTTAAAGGAGTCCTCCATTAAAAGAATGTCATTCTAATCAAGTCTTTTTAATTGGTTTATATGTATTTATATATAAACAGAATTCCGATTATAAGCAATATTTGCTAATCCTTTTTTTTCTTATTGTGCTGCGTAAAGTAGTGTAGTAAAAGTCATTCTCCTGATATCTAAATGAATCTGCTACATTGTTTCAGGAGACAGAGACAAAAGTGTATAGAATATAAACATCCAGATACTGTAATACCATTGAACCATTTTACTTTACATGTGTCTGAATTTGCATAGAATTATATTTCCTTTTATTTATGCAAACATTTTTGACCCCTTTTATCTTTCTTTACAAGACCTTTCTTATCATAGACAACACAAGGATGTCACTCATTTATATACAGTTTTTTTCCCGCAAACATTTTTATTTTAAAAATAGAATGCAAATCACATTTGATCAAGTCATACAGTTGCCACTCCATTTGAACTGCAAAGGATGCAGTGTTGCATTGTTTCTGGCATCAGTATACATTAACACATATGCTTAAAGCCTGAAAAAAATAGTGGTAGTATACTGTAGCTTATTTTGTCATTTTACTTATTTGCCTGTGGAATTGGTTAGCATATCAAGATGAATGTATTTGTTGCATTATTTCCCCAAGGATCTAACAAGGTAGCTGCAGGGGCGATCCTGGGGTTGCTACTGTCTGAGGTTCTCACCGTGCATCATGGCAGGAGCAGCCTTGAGTAGCTGTTGCTGTCCCTCTGGTTGGCCAATAGCCTCTTTATCTCCATTCGACTTTCTATTGTATCATAATGGTGGTATAAAAAGCCACAAAAATCTTCAAAATATATAAAATAAAATATATAAAATAAAGACCTGGCCTGATATAACTGCAGACTTGATATCACATGTAATGGGTTCGTACACTAGTCTAAATAATATTCAAAAAATGTGGTGTAAAGTAAATTTCATTTATGTAGATAAAAAAATGTACAACAATATCTTATACAACACAATTTATACACAATAGTACTGATAAGTATATACATACTACCAATTTTGTAAATTCAAAGCAAAAGAAGAAAAACAAACCACAAGGAACAGATACACTTTGCCAAAGAATGAGAATACCCCAACGTTTTGGCACATTAGCCTTTGTCAAGGGGGATTCCCCTTGGTGGTATGTATATACTAATCAGTACTATTGTGTATAAATTGTCTTGTATAAGATATAGATTTACCTGTTGTACATTTTTTGATCTACATAAAAGAAATTTAACTTACACCACCTTTTTCTGTATATTATTTGGAGTGTGCGAACCCATTACATGTGATATTGAGCTTTTGGGTTACTTGTTGGTGGTATCCCTGGGTTAACAGCACCTTTTACATTTGATACTCTAGACTTAAAAAAAGATTTTTGCTACTTCGAGTGTCCTCCTTTGAATTGTGTTTTTATAACTGCAGATTTGACCAGCTTTATGTTGCTAAAAATCCCATATAGTAGCCATTTTTTTCTTATAGCCTGTTCACAGATACCATGATTAGAGATATATTATAATTCTGCTAGAATATTTGGGGATAAAATGGTGATCTTGTAATGGGATGTTTTCATTGTCTTTTCTAATTCACCTATTAATACAAATGTTATTGTGTGACTCATTATATAGTTTCATTTTTATATAGAGGCTAATGGATGTTACTGTGTGAAGAGAATTTATAGCGGTGGAGACCAGAGTTTTGCACATTATTTTACTATACAGGTACGGCAAAGAGATTTTTGTAAAATACAACGGCCTATTATTGCAGTTTCTATAGTTAATATCTATCAATATTATTGTTTGATAATCAAAATGAATTTGAAACAAAAGAGCAGTGCAGGGCCCTGCTTGGGATAATGACACATACAGTATCACAGTTTTAACAGGAGCATGTTATTAAGCATATATAAAGATGGCGGCCCTCTGCTGTTCGCCTATGTTGAACTCTGACACAGCTTCAAGAACAGAAAAGTTGTGATTGAAATCAGCTTGGTAAAGTACTTGTAGGCTGGAGGACAAATGTAAACCATGTCTTAGCCTGTTAGTACTTTGCCTCACCCACTAAACCCAGTGTCAGTCACAACTTACCTGTTCTTAAAGCTTCAGTAGCAGAGGATTGTGGGGGCAGGGGGCACTTTGTAAATGTGGAATTAGTGCTGGGCACTCTTAGGCCTAGTGACATGTTCCTGTTAAAAGTGGAACAAATCATTATCACTTTAATAAGATTACAGATATAGGAAACATGAAATTCTAAAGCTCACACTAATTGATTCCTGGAGTAGCTAGGAGAGCAAATAGGCATAATCCCAAAATATTACCCTAAATAGCCTTCCACTGTTCATGAACTACCAAGGGGGCATTCACATAGTTTGGGAACCGCTGTGCTAGATGGACTGTAAGGGTGATTCTATCAATGTATTTTTAAAATTGTGATGCGACAATCAATATCCTCAGCAAACATTTTTCAATTGACATAACATATTCCTCACCCACAGTTTGAAATTTAAAGGATATTGGATAAAATTGTACCAAATAATTCTTTAAAAAAAAAAATGTAAAACTGGGTGTTTATAGGTTTTGGACTGTTTGCGCATATGTATTGAACCCCTTGTCCTATATTCTGGTATCCAAAATGCTCTAAAAACAAGAAAGCTACTGCTTTACAATTCACTTCCAGCTCTGGCAAAATCGCAGCTCTCACAAACCTGGGATTTGAGAGTGGATTGTTCTCATTATTCACCCTCCTTTGTAAAGGATGGATAAAACCTCTCCTGCTCAATCATATAGCATTTGACTTATGTTCTGTATATTTTAGTGTATTGCTTTGCATTTGATACCTTGGTAAACCTTTGATACCTTGTGTTCTCTTTTCTAGAATTGCCTTCCACCAGACGACTTTAGGAAGTGCAATTGCTCTAGAAAAATATGGACTTTAGATGAGGCACTTATAAGACGATGGCTGAATTACTCCTCAGGAAGACTTCCACCAGAAATAGTAAAGTAAGTTGTTTCTGCCCATTACTGCTACCACCTTACTGTTTTCCAGAAACATTTCTGTATATCTGGTAAGTGATATGGGGCTGCTCTGCAAATGTGCAGAGTACGAATGTTCTGTGCACACATTGAGTTGTAAATATTTTGAGGAATAGACTATGTAATAAAAATAATAATACCACATCTTCCTATAATGTTATTGGAAAGGAAGTTGAACGATAAACTGTGTCCTAAATGGTTGTTAAGGCTGTTGCAATGAGGGCCTTTTGTTGTTGGTCTTAGTTCTAATAAGAAGAGATTCACTGTGTTTATTTTAGAACCCCCTTTATCCTATTTAACATTTTGTTTGTACAGCTTTAATAATGTCATCCTTTTATCATGAAAATGACAATTTTACAAGTAAGTGTATTTATTGCTTCCACTGTACACCTCACACCAGTGAGTTCAGCCACTAGTAACAAATGGTGCATTGGTGTTTTAAAATTTGTACCCCTGCAACATAGGTGACAGTAGTTGCTAGAAGTTACAGATGGTTTTAACTTTTATGCCACATAAGTAATGACAGCCATAGTGTCACTTATTTAAAAACCGTAAAAGTCTTCAAATTGCCTTCCAGGATCCCCTGTGACTACAGTCCGATGAATAAGTGTGAACTGACACTTTCCCAAGCACCAAAGTAGCAAACTGTAGTGATTGTTCCACAAATGCCGTTTTTGTTTTTACAGTTGTTTATTTAATGGTTACTGTAAAGTTCTTCAACCTAACATTTCTTTTCCATCTGTAAATGACACACTCCAGCTAAAAGTCGCTGCCAAGTTTCAACTGCTCTGAGTGGCTGATTCTATAATTTGCAATGCACTACCAAAAAAACACCAATGTTGACTTGATTGCAGTGTTATTAGGGATTCACAACAGATTGCATGCCAGAACATTGCCCTAAAGAGCTACAGATGTAATTAGGAGTTGCTGCATATATGTATGTATGTATATTTTTATTTGTATAGCGCTCCTTGAGGGCAAAGCACTGTACAGCAGAACAATACATTAGTGTTAACAAACTAGGGGTCACTGGAATAATAAGTAACAATAAGTGCATTATTAGAAATACAATTCACATAAGTATAAAATATAATTACACTAAAGATTAAGTGCTCAATGTCAAGGAGACAAAAGGATGGAAGAATCTACCCCGTAGGGCTTACAGTCTAAATGGGAGGGTAACTTATAGACACAATTATGTGCAGTATTAAAGTGCTGTAGGTCATATAAGTGTCAGATTCCAGTTCAAGTGTCATCCAGGTGCTACATAAGTTAAATATATACCCAGCAGCATAATATTAACTGTGCTGGAAGTCCTTGACAGTGTGCATCATAGATGTTATAACAGAAAGCAGGTAAGCACGTAAGATTTCATTGTGTGTTATATTGTCTCTTAAAGCATAGAGGCGGGGCAGCCGATTGCTTTCACTTTCCAATCAGTAATTCCTAGATGTCACTGCACTCCTCACATCCCTCCTTCCCTCCTCACACTATATAATTGTGTAGGGCACTGAGCATGGGCAGTAGGTCCCCTATTCTAGTGCATACACAAGATTTTGGGGGTGATACACAATTTGTCTTAATAACAAATTGCAACGAAATGGCCCCTGCCTACTTGCTGTGATTGTGTAATTCCAAGACTGAAAGAAACAAAATGTAAATAATAAATACATTGTAAGTAAAGTTAATTTCGCTCCACTAACATAATTGAGAATAATATGTAATTATTTCTTAAGCTGACAGGTCCCCCTTAATTCAGTGGTAAACTGAAATACAATAAACTGATTGGACAGGATGTTGAACTTTTGCTGAGACTGCTGCTTCATTATGTATCACCCATCAAATTAAAAATGCATCTGGTTTATATTAAAATTTAAGTATTGTCTACAATTCCTTTAGCATAAATATAAAATATATGTGGCTGTTGATGTGCAGTTTTTTTGAAGCTATAACCATTTTAATAATAATGTATTGACGCATATCCTTTTTTTTCAATTCTAGTGAAATAGACAAAGTATTTTCATCAGCTGCAAGCTTAAATGGAAGTTTTCTATCAACAAGGTAATTATTTTTTTGACACCCTAACCATTTATGTATATTGTCCTCATCTCCTAAATATGATTTATGTTAGTGCAGTCCATCTGGAGGCCCAACTGGATAATCAGCCTTGTCTATGTTCTCATGGGTTATGTGTATCTTTTTTTTTTGTACAAGGCTTGATTTTGTTGATATCTACACACAGGCTGACACAGTGTCTGTCGGTACAGATACACAGAGGAGCAGAAGTGAGAACATAAGCTTTTCTTTTACTGTGTAGGAAAAAACAGACAAAAGCAGAGTTGCAGCCCCATCCCCATGTGCCATTAGCCTAAAAGCAAAACCGTTACCCTTGCAATATTTTAATCTCATTTTTATTTCTAATGATCAGTAATACTTTTTTTCAGCAACAACGATCACTACAGGACAAGTTCCAAGTTCTCGGGGGTAGACATGAATGTTGCTAGACTCCTGCTTAACAAGTTGATGGACCCATCACAGCCACAAATAGCCCAACAGGTTGGTTGTCTCTCGCAAACAATTGTAATAAATTATAGCTTAGGTACACGAGGCTTCGAGTTGCCATACTGCATTAAGGATCACAACGCCAGGAATATGCAGGTGGTTGGAGCGTGGACTGCATATATGAACTTGTGCATTTCTCCATCTCACTGAATTTTTAAACCTGCCTGATCGACATATGGCTGATTTACGGTCAGATATCGATCATAAAAGCTCTTTGGAGGGCCCTGTACACTGGCCAATAGGCTCCCGACTTGGCCTGTCAGCAGCTTTTATTTGCCCGTATACCTTTGGTTTGACATGTATTTTTTTTATACTTGGTGCTGCAGCAATAATTAAACATTTCCTTGCCCTTTTATTTCTGCTTTGCTGTATAACACATATTTGCAGTGTCCATAGGAATCTGTGCAAATGTATCTCCTATAGAATCCTTCTGAGCCAAAATGGTATATCCATGGGTTGTGTATTAAAAACGAATGTATTATATTGGCAAATAAATAAATAACTTCTTTGGTCCTTCTCTTTCAATTCATATGTGTTGGCCTTTTTTAACGCTTGTCTAATCAAAAGCAGTTAATTTTGTTTTGCTTCGAATAGGTGGCTGCCAGCTTAGAGAAGAATCTCATTCCCAGACTCACAAGTTCTCCACCAGACATTGAGTGCTTGCGCTTGTATCTCACCCTCCCAGAGTGTCCCCTTATGACTGAAACCAACAACTTCCGTTCTTTAGCCATTCCGTTTGCTAAAGCTATTGTAAGCTTAGATAAAGCACCATTAAAAGTTTTAGGTGAGTTTTGCTTTTTTCCTTGAACTGGTCTACACAGAAACGCTGTTTCATGTCACTCCACCATTTATAAACTACTGTACTTGCAAACAAGAAATTGTGTTATTATACATACACAGAATATATATTTAGATTGATTAACTTGCAGCACACTCCCAAATAATATGCAAAGTAGTCGCAGTGCTTTACAGATATTATACATCATTAACATCAGTCCCTTCCGCTGGCGTTAACTATAGAGGGGCAGGGGTGGGCCTGGACCCATGGGACCTGCTTTCTCTATAGTTGATAGAAATCATCCCCTCCCCAGCTGCTCTCCTACCTACCGTAGCATGAGTGGGGGATATGGGTAGGTGAGGGATTTTTTTTAAAATTTTGTATAGGTGGAATGAGGAAATCCATGATACTATGACTAATGCAGTATTCGTATATAATTAGTATACAAAAGAGCCATCTAGGTTTTTTTAAGTTGATATTAATTTGAAGCCAGGAACGACCTCAATAGCAAATGCTTTTGTGGCTGAATAGAAGTAAATCCCACCAATACTGTTTCAAAATTAACTAGCAGTTAGTTAGGTTATATATGGACTTAAAAGATTAAACTTGATGTGTGTCTTAACCTAACTTACAATGTACATTCAACCTGCTTACCAGTTCATCAAACTGTCTTAATGTTGCTATTCATTAAATTATTTAATGGGAAAGGAAAAAATAGGAAAAAGAAAAGTGGGGCCTGGGCATGTATTTACAAACCCCATAGCCCTTAAGAAAGAGGGAAAGGGGCAGGGAGGTATAAAAATAAATCCAAAAAGCAGAATTAGAAGCAGGAAATTACAATCATATGCTTAATATGGACTCTATGGGGGTGGCTTTCCTCCTTCCTCCTTTCCTTTGGATATTTGCGTTTATATATTTATAGGACCATCTCTATAAAAGTTTACATAACAACTTTGTATTAATGTGTGCAAATTTATGTCAACAGAAAACTGGTGGTCCCTGCTTGAGCCCACATTATACATGAGAATAGTACAACTTTATAAGGATGTTGTGGTGCACCTATTGAAACTCCCCAATAATAGAATTCCTCCTGCAGAGCAATGGATATTCTACACCTTTCTTAATACTGCCTTCGGGGTTTTGGAGATCCTGCACAGGGTATGTGTTTTTATTCTATGTATGGATTATTTTGACATTTTGAATCATTTTATCTTGGATAACCATTCCTATTAGAGCCCTCTTGACCCAGGGAACCTACTTCTCTTTGTTGAAGGGAGTGATCATAGCCTTTATGAAGCTTTTCCTGTATAGCTAATCAGTTGCATAGGTAATGTTTGTAGTTATTTTTTAATTAATCAGCCCAATGGAAATATTACAGTTCTAGCATGACATGTTGTAGTGAGATTTGCGATTGGTCTGGGAAGCACCGTAAGCAGTGTAATCCTCTAATCATCACTTGAAAACAAGTGGTACACTCGGTAAAGCTGGAAAACAATTAGATATTCTGTGAGATTCAATTAGACAAATACAAAGGGACAATTTAAAAAGCTACCCGGTTAATGATATTATCGTTTGTATGATGACCTTAATGTGTATGCGTGATTATTGTATTTTATTTAGGTAAATGAAAAAGCTGCACAGATCATATCTTATGATAAATTTTACATTCATGAAGTGCAAGATTTTGTAGATATCCGAAAAGACTACTTCAACTGGTTTCAGCAACAAGCGTCTGGAATGGTATGTGTGGAATCCTTCTTTACTGGGAGGTGATTGATTTAATAACAGTTGGTCTATGCCACCTTCAGGTCAACTGAATACCAGAAGAGACATCAGCAGAAAAGTTTTTCTCTCTAGATAATCCATTTTACATTAGATTGGATTATGTGATGGTCTCTCGAGACTAAAGTTAAAGGGAAACTCCACAAAAACATAACTTTTTGAAAAGTAAACATAATTTCAAGCAACTTTGCAATATACATCAATCAAAAAATATGCAGACTTTTCCTGATTTTTAATGGTTTGGAAAAGTTCCCTAAGCCCAGCCCCCTGCTCTCCTGCTGATCTGTCTGACTACTGTTACTTTGTATCAACAGCCATCTGTCCTCAGCCTGTATCCTCCAAACCCCACAATTGCCGGCACACGTAATTTCAATAAGGAAAGGAACATCACAGGGCAATGCATTGTGGGTTATATAGTTTCTGCATGCTGTCTGTAAGCTATGGAGAAGTTGATACAATTTGTAACATCAGTGTTTAGTCCCTCCTTCCCTGCCAGGATTTCAAATTATGCATAAACAGCTGGATTTCAGCATAGAAAATGGCATTTATTCATACTTTTTGAAGAAACGGGTAACTGTGATGGTTATATCAGGGGTTTCTGTTATGAGGGCCTCTTTATCAAATTTTGGTTTGGAAGCTGAAGTTCCCCTTTAAATATGGAATAGGAATGGGATGCCAGTTTGTATTTTTGGATACTGTTCATGTATCTCTCTGACCTTGGTATGTTCTGTGTGGGTGTAAACAAAGGTTGCCCTACAAATGGGTGCTTGAGCTCAAAAAGCCTTAAAAACATGTCATTATAAAAGAAATTTTTAAAAAAACACATGTATTTTTCTGTTAGTTTTTTTGTAAGTTTTATAAAGAAAACAATTCATTTTGAGCTTTATGAGCACAATTGTATATTGATCTCTTGTCAGTTTGGGGTCTGGGCACCTTGTTTTTGTGTAGCAAAATATTTTTTTGTGTTTCATGTTAGGGCAGGCAGCTTTTTGTTTCAAGTGCTGTCCTTGGCTAGCTCAGCAATACAATAGGCTAGGGTAGGACTATTCACTTTTAAAACATTCAGAGAGCTCTAATAGTTAGCCTCCTGCTCTGGGAATTACACAGCTTATTTTCTATTAAATTAATAGCTGGACTAGATAATTGTACTGATACTTGTGTCTGCTTTGCCCATAGACATTTTACTTCCCTACAAACACACCAGTGCCAATAGCAACTCTGAAAGTCTGTCTGAGTCTGTCTGAGGAATCAGGAGAATAGGGAGATAAATGTTGTAAAAACATATTAGATGAGAGGAGAAGAGAAAAGCCAGAAGTGAAAAACCAAAAGGCGATAGCAAAGGGGAATGGGAAAAGGTAGACAAAACATGTATATAAAAGTAAACTAGGCAAAACCAATTTGGGGGGGGGGGGGAAACAAAAAATTCAAAATTAAATGGCCTAGCCAGAAACCAGGTCACACTTGGTAGCATTTATTAATAGGTCAGTAGCATGAAAATGAAAGTGTTTTTATATGCCGCTAAATATAATGCACTATTAACTTGCGCTGGTAACAAAAAAAAAAATAGTAATTGCTATGGGTTACTGGTGCAAATCTATCCAGTGTTTATAAATGAGCACAATGTGTTTTGTTCTTATACAGTAAGGTAAACAGGCGCCAGATGCCCAATGCCATTCATGGCTTTCAACAAATCTACAGACTGAAAAACTTCTTCACATAAAAAGGAGATCAGTTGGCTTGAAAGAGTTTATTTGTAGGTGCTGATAATGAGATAAAAACTTTAAAAGTAAACAAAATAATATCTTTTTTTTACTGTTACTGGCCTTTAATGAGTTACTTCCATGTTTCTAATTTTATGTATTAAATATATAGAGGCATTATTTTTATAAATCAGTTTAATTCAACCTAGATGTAGATGTTAACACAGTAATGAGAGTAGAATAATGATACTGTTGTTCCTTTCCTCCTATCGCATTATCTCAGGATGTGAATCATGGATTATATGAGGTAAGGGCGCTAGACTTTTCAGAGCCGGGACAAGTAAAGGCAAATGCAACTTGGATCGGAGCTTTGTCTTTCAATCATCCTCTCTTCCACTCTATGCACACAAAACCCCTCTCCCATCGAACACCACTGCTCAGTCTACATAGCCCCCCGGCAGCTCACAAACCCCTGCTCCCATCAGCTTACTCACTCCATCTCCATTTGTGCCCCCCACCCCCAAAAGCTACTCCCCTTGACTGCCTACCCCTAGTTCCAGCCCTGAAATTTTCACTCTACAGCCATACTAGCCAGAATGTTTGTGTCCAAATAAGGTTATATCCATTATTCCTGTCATTATCTCTGTCATTCCAGATGGTGTACCAAATTTTTCAAATAAATACATCAAAACATAATACGCTCAATATCCTGTACCAATGAATATATACAAAATGTAACTTAATGTACTCTATAAGTGCTAGGCAACAGCATCTTGGTAGGCCATCTTTTGAGTGGTCAGTTTGCACTGGGCTGCTCTTGAGGCACAAAGCATAGGGGTCATCGTAATACAGGAGTGCACATGCACAGGCTACACTTTTGTGACAAAACGGCTGTTGGGGAGTCCAGCACAGGAATGGAAAAGGGACCTTGTATGCAGACACAGTTGTTGAAAATGAAGCGTATGAAGGTGCATGGTCATAGACTGAGCCTGGTGTTACAATGTTTGGGATTTGTTAAAAGGGGACCTATCTGGCTATGAGGCTTCAATCCAAACTATAGTTTATATCAGGGGTCCTCAAACTTTTTAAACAGGGGGACAGTTCATGGCAAATACACAAGGGGGGTTGTGGGAGCACCCGCATTGCTAAGTAAAAATATATATAAGTATAAGGGAAGTGCTACTGGCATATCCAAATGGGTCAGTGCACATTCCCTGGGCCCCTGTCTAAGTAATTCAGTAGATATGCAAATGCATGTGTTAACAACGACAGGGGTTTTTAGTTGCAAAGTTATGATCATAAAGTTGAAAAGCCACCATACCACGTCAAGGTAAACCCCATATGGCGGTCCCTAACTTGTTTACCTACCAGTCATAGTATTGAGGATCCTGTGTCTCTCTGACAGTTCATGGCCCCTCAGACTGTTAGGGGTACAGAGTATAGTTTGAAAAAAAAAAAACAAATTCATATGCGGGAATAGCACTCTGGCAGCAGGCTATGCTATGTTGTTGGAACCTGTAGCGCTTCACCTTCCCACCCCTTCATCGGACACCTCTAATTATGCCCAGGGCAGCCTGAGACTAGAGGAAAGGTAGGGGGCAAGTAAATGACCTTGGAAGGCCATATTGGCCCGCGGGCCGGAGTTTGATGACCCCTGTAAAGTTTATATAAACAAGCTGCTGTGTAGCCATGGGGACAGCTATTCAAGCACAGGATACACAGTAGATGCTACACAGATCGACTTTAATGCCACCTCTTGAACTGGCCATAAATGGGTATACAATATATCAACCTGAGGGGCTCCTCCAGTTACTGTGCTTTGTTTTTATCTGATAGATTATTTTAACATTAGTGGTGTATAAATAAAATATGTATTACATCTTATGGTTCTGGTGCTTATCAATTACTATGCTAAGATTTTTAATAGAGGAGTTGTAGTTAATTTTCAGTGTTGTTATAGAGTTGTGATTGGTATTCCCTAATTGAACTGCAGTTCTTATATTTGATAAGTATGTAGTTAATTTCTTAGTGTTGTTACAGCCATTGACATGTTAGCAAAACTTCATAGAAGCTGATGCTGCAGAACAGATAATTTATGAATCCCAATGCACCATGTAGTGGTTTCTAACCTGCCATGTAGTATGGATTTGAATAAATTACGAAGCAGCCTTGAATTATGAATCCTACTGTTATGTTTTTAGCTTTAGTTCTCCTAAATGTTGAAATTATTCATTAGTGCTTAAAACTTAATTTAAATGTTAAAATGTTATTAGTAACAATTTCAGTACAATTTATGATTAATCATAATCTTTATAGATGCTTTAATTTAAGTTGTCTCTTAACTGAAGCCTTCACCTTTTGCATTCATGTATGTGTTGGCAGCATTATGAATTTCTCCCCATTTTTTCACTATGCTCAATTAACTTTTTCTTTATAGATTGCTGATCCACCGGTTACAATTTGCACATATCCCTTTGTTTTTGATGCTCAGGCAAAGACAACACTTCTGCAGACAGATGCAGTCATGCAGATGCAGGTACCTATTAAAAATGTGTTTTTGTTATCTATTATAATGGAGAACTGGTTGAGCTTCCAGTTTGTCACCCTACAGGGCGCTGCTCTAGTAGAAAATGTTTTTTTCAAACCATGGAGGCAGATCCCAAAGAAAACAGTTATTCTTCTATTTTAGCTGCAACTCTTCTCACCCTCTGGTTTATAGCCATTTTGGATGCAAGTCCGCTCCCAAACCAGCACTGAGCTTTTATGGTTTTAAACCCACTCCCAAGCCAAAGAGGTGCAGAGCCATTTACCTCTGGATACATGTCATAATATTATTGCATGCATTTCATTAAGCAAAAAGAACATTTTTAAAAGTTATAAGCCCCGTTAACTATGGAAATCCAACATCTTAAATGGTTAAACTGTCTATGAAACATAGACATCCAGATTAGCTAATATATATGACTGTATTTTGCAAAAACCTGACCATTATTAATGACATTTTGCATTTAGTTGTAGTTTTTAATTTAATGTAAGACGATGACTCTCTTTTCTTTCCTCACATAAAAAAGTAATTGACCTGCATTCTTTATGCCAACTACAATGCTTTTAGTTTTATCGCAGTGAACGAGTATGGTCTACTTCCTGTATGTTTGCATTTGTGTGTGTGACAGATTGTATTTTTGCCATACTAGTCAGACCCCTAGTATGTCTTATCTGAGATGACTTATATCACTTTACTGATAGGAAGAATTTGTATTTCCACAAAAAACCTGCTACCCTTTGAAACTGCTACCTATTAACATCAATGCGAAGTTATTTGATTGTTTTCTCAAAGACTTACACTGCTTCCTTTTGGGCAGTGTGCTCTGTTTCATGGGGACTCTTTGCACTTCCCATTTCAGTATGTATGTGGTAAGAGTAACCTCTAGAGGGATCAAGTCCTAACAGAATAAACTAGCAGAAGGATCAAGGTAAAATTTTAACTAGACAAATAATGCAAACACCACACAACAAAAACCTTGAGAATGTTAACATCTTTCTAAAAAAAAAAAATATGCAGCCAAGAAACTGCTTATCGTATACAAAATAGCTGTGTGTTTTTGACAATTAAATTGCATGTTCACATACTACATTGGAAGTTCATTTCATCATCCATGTTTTATCAGGAGGCAGTTGACAATGCTAACAGGCAGAACATCTCGTCCTGGTTTCATCCTATAGTTGAATCAGTGGATACATGTCTGATATTAATTGTTCGCAGAGACAACATCGTTGGTGATGCTATGGAAGTTCTAAGGAAAACGAAAAACATAGACTACAAAAAGCCAATGAGGGTATTGTATGTCTGTTATTGCATGTTTACATAAACTAACACCCCAAACAGTAGTGCTTGGGTGCTATTGCTGTTTTGAATCTCTGAGGCTTCATCTGCTATTTAATTCATTAAATCTGTCTTATAGACTGACCTCTGGAATGCAGCAATGATGAGCTGCTGAATAAGTACTTCTACTCAGAAGTTTTACATATCAGACTGTACTATGCAGCAAACTTGAACTGGGCGGTAGTTTACAAGACTTGCATGGGTGAATCACCTTGCAAATCTGGCCTTTAATTAAATAATGAAATAGAATGAAAGAAATGTGCTGCCTGCAGTATGCACACGATGCTTTGTAGTTGACAGCACTCTGTAAACTCCAGGCTTGTGGAATAAAGACAGACAAATATATTCTGCATGTATATAAAATTGTATTGGATAATGTTATATGTGGCAGGTCTCCATACGCAAGCTTGTTAAAAAGCAAGCATGATAAAAACAATTTTAGGTATGAAATATAACTATCTTTTATTTTAGGTTTCCTTCCTCGGGAAAGGATTTAGACCTTAGACTTAGGGCCCTGACATATGAGGCATTTCATCAGTTGACGGGAAATCTTCTATCCCGTGGACGAAGAAGCGCCCGATAATACCTGCCCCTTAAGATTTGTTTGAAGTGCTGCATGTAAAACACACTACGTGCTGCAATCCTGACCTGACCCGCAAATGCCTCCATATGTATTTTCATGGCGATTACCCAGATTCACAGCATGGTATGTGTTTAGACTTCAGACTTCTTTTCACTTCCATCTTCTATTAACTTTATATTCTTCAAAGGTAATCTTTGTTGGAGAAGAAGCAGTTGATGCAGGGGGCGTTCGTAAGGAGTTTTTCTTACTAGTCATGAGAGAATTACTGGACCCCAAGTATGGAATGTTCAGATATTATAAAAAATCAAGATTAATCTGGTTTTCTGATCAGGTAACTAATGTCTTGTCAATTTTTAATCAATAGATTATATTAAAGGATAAGTAAACCTTTAAAATAAGTGAATGTAAAATTGATGAGGGTGCTATTCTAAGCACTTTTGCATTGTACATTCATTATTTATTTATTTTTTATTCCAAGATATTAAAGGTTACATGTACTGTTAAAATCAATGATTTTTTTTACAACAGCGCCACCTGCTGGTCATTTTCCAACCAGTCTGACCACCAAGTAGTCAAGGAAGTTGTCAGGAGAAAGAAAAAGGCTGCTCTGATGTTCTTCTGCTTAGGAAAAAAATTAAGAGACCTTTCTCACATCTTCCCTAACCAGAAGAACATCTGCACAGCCTCTTTTTTTCTCCTGACAACTTCCTTGACTACTTGGTGGTCAGACTGACCAGCAGGTGGCGCTGTTGTAACAAAATTCATTCATATTAACAGTACATGTAACCTTTAATATCTTGGAATAAAGAATAAATAAATAATGAATGTACATTGCAAAAGTGTTTAGAATAGCACTCTCATCAATATTACATTCACTTATTTTTAAGGTTTACTCATCCTTTAACAGGAATCTATGTATTTTCATCTGTGACTATCTGATCTTAATTGCCCTTCTATGGTTTCTGTTGTATTGCATGTAGTGGTCACATCTGCCTAATGCAGTTAAAATTAGCTAGCAGCATGGTAGATTCCTTTCATACAGAGTAACAAGTAAAGTAAGGGTTAGGTGGGTAACTCTTTCATAAACAAGATAATATTCACATGTAATTATATTTTAAGTAAAAGCTACATTATATCACAAAAACAACATTCAATACATTAGTTGGAGCGTGCAAATTGATGATTATCATTCCTAAATAGGGTTGCCACCCGGCGGTATTTTACCGGCCTAGGCGGTAAAATACCTGCCAAGTCCGGGGCCAGTATTACAAATTTATCGGCAATGTAGCTGCCGGTAAATTTGTAATATGATTAAAAAGAGCCCTCGGCCTGCCCCCAATCCCCTGGAACTTAGCTTTTCTTTTGCTTCTTTTAGCGTCTGTGGCGCGGCCCTGACCCTTTTGACGTCACGGCCCGCCCCTTTTGACGTCACGGTCTGCCCCTTTGTGTCCCCACCAGCCGGTAAAGAATTTTAAAAAAGGTGGCAACCCTATTCCTAAAGCCACGCCCACCCTCCCCCAGGGAAGACACATCTGCAAGGGCTCCCAGGGCACTATTAAAATCTACACCCATCCGTGCTTTACAAGTCCCCTTCTGCCAACATCTCCCACACCAGCAGCCTAAAAGGGACATCCGCTGTCTAAAGGAGGAAAAACTGGCTCTCTAGCACACACAGAGCCGGAGAACAAACCTACCTCCTCAACAGAAGCCAGGGACTCGAGTAGTAGAGGTACCCAGGACCAAGCTGGGGCTTGAACTTCAGGGCAGACTGCTGGCCTGGTGACGTGGGGCACCTTGAGGGAGACAGTGGGCCTAGTGGCGAACAAGATGGCGGCGCGACAGTAGATTGCAGCGGCCTCTCTGGATCACAAGGTGCTTTCTTTTTTTGTAGTTTTTGTGCTTTTTTGTGAAGCTATGTATGTTGGAACAACTAATTTCCAGGTCTATAATTGCCAGACACTCCTTGAGTACAGCAATCATGCATATCTTACGATAAAGGATGGCTTATTGCATACACTACGGAATCTCGGCCTACTTCGAGAGCAGGATCTTCCGACCGTGGTCTCGCATGGGGCCAATGGCGGGAGGAGAACCACTCTGAAATGGTGTACGAGGATGTGAAATCGAGCAGGAGTCCGTGCTAGGCTAGAAGAACTAACCCCAGCCGACCCGCTCTCCCGTCCATACTACTGTCTCACATCTGCTCCATAGAAAATAAAATGTACTACATTCAACTCCAGCAAACTACCCAGCATGAATTCAGAGACTGCTGCATGTTCATATTCATGGAGACGTGGCTTAGCGAAAGGGTCCCGGATGCTGCCATTCAGCAGGATGGGCTAGTCGCGGTTCGAACCGAGTCGCTGCTCTGAGCGGTAAGAATTGTCTGTGGTGGTCTGTGTGTTTACATCAACACGAAATGGTGCAGGAACTCTGTGCTTGTCCAGCCACTGCTCACTGCTGGTGGAGTTTGTTGTTGTGAAGTGCAGACTCTTTTATTTACCCCCTGTGAGATTGCTTCCATTCATATTATTGGAGTTTACAGTCCTCCCAGCGCGAACACCAAAGATGCGCTCTGGGAGCTGTACAGCGATATCACGGACATACAAAACACTCACCCAGATGGACTGATTATTATCGCTGGAGATTTTAACCATGCAAATCTCAGGTCAGTGCTCCCTAAATTCCATCAGCATGTGGAATTTGCTACAAGAGGGCCAAGCACGCTGGATCAGGTTTACACAAACATTTCCAGTGCGTACCGAGCAGAGCCCCGCCCACACTATACTCAGACCACATCTCTGTTATGCTAATTCCAGCATACAGACCACTCGTCAGGCACTCTAAACCGGTTCTGAAACAGGTGAAAACATGGCCCTGCTCTTCAGGACTGTTTTGAGTGCACTGACTGGAACATGTTTAGGGAGGCTGCAATCTAAAGCGACTACATCAACTTGGATGAGTATACGTCATCTGTAATCAGCTACATCACAAAGTGCATTGATGATGTCACTGTCTCCAAGTGCATCACTACACGCCTCAACAAGAAGCCGTGGTTCACTGAAGAGGTACGTGTGTTACTGAGGGCCCGAGATTCGGCTTTCAGGGAAGGTGACGAAGTCGCCCTGAGAACAGCGAGAGCCAAACTTTCCCGTGCCATCAGAGTAGCTAAGCGCGCATACACTCAGAGAATATACAGCTTCTTCCAGGAGAATGGCGACACACGGCGCATGTGGCAGGGCATCTAGGCTATCACAAACTACAGGTCAACACCATCTGCCTGTGACAGTGCGCCTCCATTGCAGATGCACTGAATGACTTCTATACACGGTTTAAAGCACAGAACAACACAGGAATGAGGAAGACAATCACTTTGCCTAGTTTGCATGCTGTTCATAGACTTTAGTTCAGCATTCAACACTATCATTCCTCAGCATCTGATAGAAAAGCTGAGCCTGCCTGCTTGGACTGAACACCTCCCTCTGTAGTTGGGTTCTGGACTTCCTAACGGACAGGCCTCAGTCAGTCAGGATTGGAAACATCATCTCCAGAACCACCACACTGAGCACCAGAGCCCTCAAGGTAGTCTTCTACTGTTCACTCTGCTGACGCATGACTGTGCAGCCACGCACCGCACAAATCACATTATATAGTTCGTTGATGACACGACCGTGGTGGGTCTCATCAGCAATAATGACGAGTCACCATACAGTGAGGAGGTGCAGCGGTTAACAGACTGGTGCAGAGCCAACAACCTGTCTCTCAATGTAGGAAAAACAAAGGAGATGGTTGTTGACTTTAGGAAGACTAGGAGTGACCACATGCCACTGTACATCGACGGCTCTAATGTGGAGATCGTCAAAAGCACCAAATTCCTTGGTGTCCACCTGGCAGAGAACCTCACCTGGTCCCACAACACCAGCTACTTAGCCAAGAAAGCTCAACAGCGCCTCTACTTCCTGCGCGAGCTGAGGAAATCCCATCTCCCACCATCCATACTCAAAACCTTCTACAGAGGGACTATCAAGAGCATCCTGAGCAACTGTATCACTGTCTGGGCTGGGAACTGCACTGTCATGGAGCGTAAGACCCTACAGGGGATATTGAAGACAGCAGAGAAGATCATAGGTGTCTCTCTTCCTTCCATCACGGATATTTACACCACTCGCTGCATCCGTAAAGCCACCAGCATTGTGGCTGATCCAACACACCCCTCACACTCACTGTTCACACTCCTGCCATCTGGAAAAAGGTACCGAAGCATTAGGGCCCTCACTACTAGACTGTGTAACAGTTTCTTCCCCCAAGCCATAAGGCTCCTGCATACTCAGGGACCGGACAGATCTCTCTCACACACACACTCCATCTGACCTTACTATATACCACAACGTTACACAGCCACTGTACGCCATTGTATGGATGAATAGCCATTGGATACAGTTGTTCCCTAAGAGCACATCTGCACTTTCTCATGTTGTTTATCATGTTCTTGTTACTGTCATGTCACAATGATACACCCATCATGTCTGACATTAAGCATTATTTACTTAACATATTACATCTGCTGAGTGTGCGCTGTCTTGTCCTGTCCCTGCACTGTGCTGTCCTGTCTTGCAGGAGTTGCATATTTTTGCACTTGCACTTTTTGTCTATGTTGTGTTGTGTAGCACCATGGTCCTATAGGAACGTTGTTTTTTCACTGTGTACTTTACAAACATATATGGATGAAATGACAATAAACTCTCTTGACTTGACTCTTGACTTTTCTACAAAAAACAGAATTTGCTTGTATTGCTACATATAGATATTTAAAGCCATGTAAGTAACTGCAGATGTCTTAATTGCATAATATGTAGGACATGTAGCCTATATATACAAATCCACCCTGTATGTCTGGCCTTACTAGATGCTCTGTACCAGAAGTCTACTAGAACTTCATGCAGTGCCTTTTAGAACAGCTTTTATTGAAGTATATTATTTAAAAGTATATATTATTTAAAACTATAGGATCAGACTACAATGCAGTTAAAACCATAATTTCACAGTGCAAAAAACAAATGTGTCCACCAACCATGTTGAAGGGACTCCACTTCTTGTCGCTTTCTACAAGAGAATTTTCTGTGAAGTAGAAGACTGCAGAAGTGCTGCACAGCATATTATTCTCTGGAGAAAGGAAGTTATTAACTCTTTAGACAGTTCAAGATGAATTTTGTAGCCCACATGTAATGTGGGTCTCAGCATGAGAATAAAAATACTGGAGATGCAGAACATCACATGACAAAGCAAAGGGACAATTTGCATCATGCATCCAATAAATCTTTCATATTTTGTTTTCATTCCCTTTCAGACCTTTGAAGACATCGATTTATTCCACCTTATTGGTGTAGTCTGTGGTTTAGCAATTTACAATTTCACAATTATTGAGCTCAAATTCCCTTTGGCACTATATAAGAAGCTTCTGCAAAAGAAACCATCCTTGGAAGACTTAAAGGAGCTGAAGCCTGTTGTTGGACGGTTAGTAAGTGTGATACAAAAAAATTGAACAAATGTGGAAATCACAGAGTAGTTCCTTTACAGCCATGTAATAGCCATGTGTTTCAAGGGGTGGTTCACCTTCAAATTCTAAGTTTTCAATTTGTCTTCATTATTTATTTTTTATACTTTCTGAATTATTAGCCTTCTTCTTCTGACTCTTTCCAGTTTTCAAATGGGGGTCACTGACCCGTCTAAAAAAAACAAATGCTCTGTAAGGCAACAAATTTATTGTTACTTTTTATTACTGATCTTTCTATTCAGGCCCTCTCCTATTTATATTCCAGTCTCTTATTCAAATCACTGCATGGTTGCTAGGGTAATTTGAACCGAAGCGACCAGATTGCTGAAATTGCAAACTGGAGAGCTGCTAAATAAAAAGCTGAATCACTCAAAAACCACAAATAATAAAAAATTAAAACCAATTGCAAATTGTCTCAGAATATCACTCTCTACATCATAAAATTTAACTCAAAGGTTAACAACCCCTTTAAGAAGTGTCCATAATCAAGTTACTAAAACTGCACATAATAAGCTTTAATAATACCGAAAGAAACTTGTGTCGGTACTGCTGACTGGCCTCCTCGGGGAATTTTAAGCCACCTAAATACATGTTAGAGGCAACATTTTAATGTAAAGACTGCCCATAATACTTAATGTTACCCCAGGTTACATGGTAGTAGAGGACAAATGTCTGTTCTGTTTAGTAATGTAGGAATAGGGGACAACAACACCATAGGCTGATATACTGAGGGAGAGAGGCCAGAGGCTGATATACTGAGGGAGAGAGGCCAGAGACTGATATACTGAGGGAGAGAGGCCAGAGGCTGATATACTGAGGGAGAGAGGCCAGAGACTGATATACTGAGGGAGAGAGGCCAGAGGCTGATATACTGAGGGAGAGAGGCCAGAGGCTGATATACTGAGGGAGAGAGGCCAGAGGCTGATATACTGAGGGGAGGGAAAGGAGAGGCCAGAGGCTTTAACTGGGGAGAGGCAGAGGCTGATATACTGAGGGAGAGAGGCCAGAGGCTGATATACTGAGGGAGAGAGGCCAGAGACTGATATACTGAGGGAGAGAGGCCAGAGACTGATATACTGAGGGAGAGAGGCCAGAGACTGATATACTGAGGGAGAGAGGCCAGAGACTGATATACTGAGGGAGAGAGGCCAGAGACTGATATACTGAGGGAGAGAGGCCAGAGACTGATATACTGAGGGAGAGAGGCCAGAGACTGATGTACAGTGGGAGAGAGGCCAGAGACTGATGTACAGTGGGAGAGAGGCCAGAGACTGATATACTGAGGGAGAGAGGCCAGAGACTGATATACTGAGGGAGAGAGGCCAGAGACTGATATACTGAGGGAGAGAGGCCAGAGACTGATATACTGAGGGAGAGAGGCCAGAGACTGATATACTGAGGGAGAGAGGCCAGAGACTGATATACTGAGGGAGAGAGGCCAGAGACTGATGTACTGAGGGAGAGAGGCCAGAGACTGATATACTGAGGGAGAGAGGCCAGAGACTGATATACTGAGGGAGAGAGGCCAGAGACTGATATACTGAGGGAGAGAGGCCAGAGACTGATATACTGAGGGAGAGAGGCCAGAGACTGATATACTGAGGGAGAGAGGCCAGAGACTGATATACTGAGGGAGAGAGGCCAGAGACTGATGTACAGTGGGAGGGAAGAAGTTGAAAGAAGCCAACAGATAATATCTAGGGGAGAGACTAGGTATTGGCTGATAAAAAGATGGCAAGTATTAAACCATTTGGGAGGAGGGAAAGTGAATTGGGTAATATACTGAGATACCTGAGGTTTCAGATCTCTGACATAAGAGTATATTAGCTGGAGCTGCAAAATCATAGATTTATAAAATATGTACAAATGTTAACGGATAACTCAATCCTATAAAGGATATGCGGTAAAAATGCTGTATTCATATACTGACTTACTTGTACCAGCCTAAAGTTTCACAATCTGTATAACTGTAATGATTTTGGCCTTTAAAATTGTGCAGCGGGAGTCACCAACTTGTATTTTGTTAGTGTCAGTGACACTGCACATCCTCATTTTGCCCTGGACAGCTGTTGAGAAGCTAAATCATATAAGCTGATGCAACAGGGGTGACTGTAAAATTGTGATGCAAACTGCACTGGTTTCTGAGCTGATGTGTTATCGAAAATCAATTAAGTAGAACCCCCGAAGTCCTGGATTTTAAGTTTTTCCAGAATTGACAATGTTTTGTCAGTCTTATACAAGCAAGCTGCTTTTTTGTTTCCTTTTTTAGGATTTTACGGTTTCCTGGAATTTACACCAATGTATAGCCAGGGTTCTAGGTTAAATTTCAAACCTGGGTGCCAGTCTTAATATTCCATGATATGACAGCACTCCAAGGGGAAGATTTATTAAAGGGGTGAAGTGACCCTTTTCAGGGACTTTGCAGATTTACTAACGGGTGCAGGCGTCACTTCACTAGCGAAGATGCTAGCAGTGATTCGAACTTACATCATATTTTTTTAGTGGGAAAAGTTTCTAAGTCTAAAAAATGCAGGCATCTTTTCCTTTTTTTCAGCGTGATAGCCTGCAAAAGTAATCGGGTTCCCCCATACATTTATCTAACATTTGGAACATTAACTATACACTGGACTCATGTGTTGGGCATTATAACAACTCTATTTTCTTTATTAAGGTTCCCTGGACTTGTGTAATGTAATGTATGTGCTGCAACGTATACGCCCATTAAACTTTATAAGCTCCCTCTGTATGCAAATTAGCCTGAGCGAAGACCTCTAACGAAGTTGCGCTCGGCGGAATTGAATGCTAGCACATCTTCACTTTGATTTGCTTCGATTTGATTTGCTTGCATTGCCGAAGTAGTGTTATTGAAAATTCGCCAGAGGTTGTCGCCCTGGACGCAACTTTGCATTTTAGTAAATTAGCGTTGTCTGAGTGAATTTTCGCCTGGCAAAGTGTTGCAATGGCTGTGAAGCCGTCGCTGGCAAATTTTCGCTGCTTAGTAAATTTACCCCCAAGGATGATTTTAGCAAAAGCGATGGGTTAATGCAAAAATAAAGGTTTATTGAATCCTACATTTTAGTTCCACACAGGAACTGGCGAAGATTTATTTTTCATTAACCCTTCGCTTGTGCTGAAATCATCCTTGAAGTGCTGTCATGTTGTGGAATATATATATATATATATCTGTATAGTTTGAGTTCGTCCCTAAGCTCAGTAACTGAAAGCAGCACAGAGCACATTCTGGTAATCTGTGGAAAAGACAATGTAGATCTTAAAGGGGCATATTTGATTGATCAGGACATACTGTGCGAGATCCTTCTCCATATATTTTCTAACTTTATTAAGAATATTGATTTCAAAAGCAGCGTTCCAGCAGTAGCTGGAATACAGAAGGCAACTTTTGGATGTATGGGCTTGCTGGGAGCCTGTTAGAGTTAAGGAGATTCTTGACTTGCTAGAATATCTGTGGAACCAGAATTTAATATAAAATATACATATTTTTACTGTTTGTTTTGCAGGAGCATGCAGCGGTTGTTGGACTATACTGAAGATGACATTGAGGAGACATTCTGCCTCTATTTTACAGTACGTCTCGCCTACTGGAAATACCATAGACAAACATATTTAGTTTCCAAGAATCACTGGAGCCAGAGACCTCTCAAGTGCTGAAAGTTCTTGTCGTTCTTTCCTCTCTAATGAGTTTCAGGTTTCTAAAGTGGTAATTGTTTGTAATGCCTCGTCCCCTCTCTAGCAGTCAACTGTTTAGCGGGGTTTTTCATCTAATTCATCTCATTCTAATATGGCTGCTTCTCTTGAGTTTTCCAATAACAGCACCTTTAACAGGATTTTCCTCAGTAGTAAACCTGACATTGCTTTGATGCTTTCATTTGCTGTTCTGGATTAATCTACTTATAGTTAAGCCCTGTGGCATGTGTTCTTGCACGCAAGGTATTGTATAAATATCTGTTATCCAGAGTTTTCAAGTACCGTAGTATTTTAACTAGAAAGTGTACTTGTGGAATAATGTCATACAGATATGATGTTTACCCAAGCTGTTTGCTATATTGCTCCTCCAAGCCAATAGATCATCAGGAGTGATAATGTGATAGTGTGTATAAACACTGATGTAATTATGCTTTACTGCATTCAGCAGGCTTCCAAAACATACTAAATGTGCAGTAAACAGCTATCTCCAAAGTAGTCCCAATACATTTCATCCTATTTTAAAGGGAACATACAAAGCAGCAGTTTTACACTGGTAATATTTTAAAAGTATAACAGAAGACAGCACCCTGCTGTGTGGGAGGGCTTCATTTACTGATGCAGAAAGTGCCTCCTGACTCTTTTCTGCACAGTCAAACTGAGCAAAAGACGCAACTTGCGTAATTAATTTTATTTTTTTCCACTCCCCCCCCCCCCACCTGGCCAGAATACAGGGGCGATCCTGCCCAGAGCCGGGCCAACCCGGCCAGGCGCCCTAGGCAACCTGGCCGGCCACGGCGCCGGCTTAGTGTGTGCTCAATCATGCATGCGCGAAAGTACGCGCCAGCGCGCGTGCGCAAAAGTACGCGCCAGCGCACATGCGCGAAAGTACGCGCACATGCGCACAAGCACATTTAAACGCAAATTACCATCGGCAGCCAGGGAGACACAGGACCGGATATGGGGTAGGCAAAAGAGCTGGTACGTGCCTGGCGCCCCCTCAGCTTTGCGCCCTAGGCACGTGCCTACTCTGCCTACCCCTAGTTCCGGCCCTGATCCTGCCCAATTTGCCGCCCGAGGCGGCCTTTGTTTTTCCTGCCCCCCGCCTCCCCCACGACACTCACCTTCAGTGCCGGACGGGGGTTGGGGGGGTCTACGTTGCTAGTGCAGAGAGCGCAATTGCGCTCTCTGCACTAGAAGAGCCGAATTTCCGGGTTGAAAACCGAAAATTCGGCTCTTAGTTACCAGGAGCAGCATTTTTGACATCCCTGGCAACCAGGTAGCGCTGCCGTCTGAGGCGAGTGCCTCAACTCTCCCCATTGGCGGAGCACCCCTGCCAGAATAGCAAGGGTTACAAAAATTCTCACAAGAGTACCCATCGTTTTATGGGTGGGTATATGACCTGTGCTGATCGTTTTCTTTTAATTTGAGTTTACAAAAGTTTAAATTATGTCCTATAGACAGGATCATCTTTATTTCTCCATAATGATTTTTGGATACCCCCTAAGACAGGGGTGCCCAAAAGGTAGATCAGGATATACCAGTAGACCTTTAGCTGGTGATCAGTAGATCTCAAGACACTGCCAACAAACAGCTCAGCTAAATTACCCTCCTGTTTAATTCTTTTCATCAAGATGTTTAATACAGTTTATTTATTAAGATTACATAATAAATAGTAGTTTTTTAAATATAGTGATATGCATTTGCTGATGAATCAGTGTATTTAAGTAATATTTTCCATGGAACAGAATGCTAACAATGCTTTAATGTATATAGAGCATAATGGCACAACATCACAAAAAGTAGCCCTCGCATTAGCAAAGTATGGGCACCCCTGCCCTAAGAGGTGGGTGAAACACTGGATTAAACGGTTGTTGTAGAACAATGTAGTGCTTTAATCCCCTTCTCTGAATCATGTAGTTCCAGCTTTCTTGTAGAAGGATACAGAGTAACCTCTCATTGGGGTTCATTTATAAACACTGGGCAAATTTGCACATTGGCAGTAACCCATAGCAACCAATCAGCGATTAGCTTCTTTCAGGGAGCTGAAAGTTGAACACTGAAAGCCATTGTCTGTCCACCGTTTATAAATGACCCCCATTGTGTTTTACTGAAACTCTGCTAATATAAAAGCTATGCTGGTATAGTATCTTTTATAATGTGTTGCTGTTACAGTGTTGGTTATTTACTGTATTCCGCAGTAGTTTATGCCCTTGTATTTCTGAAACAGATTACAGTAGACCACTTTGGAACCATAGAAGACAGAGAGCTAATACCAAATGGAGCTGAGACACCAGTGAATAAAAAAAACAGGTATGTTTCTTGAATTCCTAAACATCCCTAAGAAGCTCTGCTTTCATTGTTTGGAGCGTGGATGTTCGCATCTACACTGCTAACTATCTGACGCTGATGGGAATGATGGCTCACAAGAGAAACATGAGTGTGCTATTCCCAGCTTTTGAAGTTTGTCTCATGAATGCATTAAGAATCCATATCAGAGGCAAGGATTGGTCCTGGGCATTCTGAGCCAGCACTTCAAGTGTCAAATTCTATTTTAATAGGATATTATAGGCTTGTTGTTCACGTAAGTGTAAAGCTTACACTTAAATAATTGGTTTTAAGTGATCTTCATGTAGTTTGAGGAAGTTTTAATGTTCTGGAAACCATGTTAATCCTTTTTCCATGTGACATGATGTCTGTGTGTGGAACAGATTAACATTACATAATTCTATTTTTGAGAAGAACCTTTCGCTGTGATGTCACCTTTACAGAATAAGGGTTCTTGTCATCAATACTTCACATCACAGCCATCTAAGATTCCTTCAGTGCTTCACCCCTGATAAAGCAGATTAAATATAAATACAGGTTGTAAGACAAACACTGATACATCATGATAAAAGGCTGTGACAGGACTATAAATGCCAGGATGGACATTTAACAGCTGCTCATCATGTTGGAGGGACATTACCAACTTTAGGCTGCCCCATAAGGGCTGGAATTTGTGATATAACTAACAATAAGTAATCCCTTGTGTATAAGCATATATATTAGTTATAAATCAAGCTCTGTCTTGCAGACTAAGGTTAAGAACCCCAGAAGTGAAAACAATTACTGCAGAGAAGTACTTTGCTTGACAATCTGATCCAAATTTTAAATGTAAATAACATATTTTGCTTTATGTTCTTAAAGGCCCTGTAACAACTGCCATCTCTTTTGCAGTTTCTGCAGCATGTTCTGTTATTTCTGTTTACAACTCCATTTCTGTATTCATTATGACGACTAAGCAGAATTGTATTTCTGTTCACAGGCAGGAATATGTGGATGCCTATGTAGACTACATCTTTAACGAGTCAGTGGCCGCCTTATTCAGCGCGTTTAGCGCAGGGTTTCACAAAGTGTGTGGCGGGAAGGTACTTGAGCTCTTCCAACCCAATGAACTGCAGGCCATGGTGATTGGTAATACTGTCTATGACTGGAAGGAACTAGAAAAAGTAAGTAGATATGGATCACACTGTTTTGTTACTTTATTTTAATAAATAGAAGATGATTACTGTAATGTTATAAAAGGTAATGCAAAAATATGGCAAGGTATTTATACACCATTAACAAAGCCATATTGCCATGGTGTGCCTAAGGTATATTAAAGGAGGAGGAAAGGAATTGTAGTACAGGTATGGGACCTGTTATCCAGAATGCTTGGGACCTGGGGCTTTCCGGAGAATGGATCCGTAATTTTGATCTCCATACCTTAACTCTACTAAAAAATCATTTAAACATTAAATAAACCCAATAGGCTGGTTCTGCTTCCAATAAGAATTAACTATATCTTAGTTTGGATCATGTACAAAAGGTACTGTTTTATTATTATAGCGTAAAAGGAAAACATTTTAAAAATGTGATTATTTGGATAAAATGGAGTCTACGGGAGACAGCCTTTCCATAATTCGGAGCATTCTGGATAACGGATCCCATACCTGTAGTAAAATTTATTTTATTCCTTGGTTCAGATCATGGCCATTTTCAATATTAATTTTAAAAAAAAACACACACACACACAAACAAGCAACAATGAGAATGTTCAGTCTGGGCCACTGTTTAAAACTTTGACTTCAAGAGACCTGATCCAAATCAACACTCATGGCTTTCAACTCCTCCTTCTTTTAGATTGTAAGCACTCTTTTCCTCTTGTATCAGTTATTGACTTCTTTGTATATTAATCTTTATGATTAATGTTTGCACCCGTTTATTGTACTATGTTGTAGAATATGTTGACATAAGTACCTGATGAAAATAATAATGATTTTGAAGTCTCGCCTGGTTCAGATCCGTTCAGGGAGACAAGCAGAACCAGACAATGGTATAAACTGTTAAAGGGGTTGTTTACCTTTCAACACTTTTTTTAGTTCAGTCGTTTTCAGATTGTTCATCAGAAATAAAGACTTTTTCCAATTACTTAATCTTAATCCCTTATCTAGAAACCTATTATCCAGAAAGCTCAGAATTATTTATTTATTACTTGTGACCGGTTTTCTGATATTGAATTGTAATGTTTCAGTTTTCACCTTCTAAAGCAGCTCTGGGAGGGGGGTCACCGACCCTGTCACTGTTAACTAATTCATTAATTGATAGATTTATTATATTTGTCCCTGCTAAGCAGAATCCCACAGGCAGCTGTTAGAATTGATACAATAGTTGCTAATATTCCACAGATACTGCTGAGAAATGTATCAACTAATTGTATCAACTACATGTAGCAAATTGTAACAGTTCAGACTTCTCCTTAATTACTAAGCTTCCTGATTGAAACTCCAGAGACAGGAACTTTAAATTTATATTTTGGAAAAAACATAAAAAAATAAAAGGTGGAATGCAATTGAAAAAACTGTAAACTGAAAACAACTGAACTGAAAAAAAGCAACCCATTTAAGCAAATGACAGACTGTTTGTTTGGCTTTTCTATTTTTTCACAGTATCCAGATACAGAATTGAGCGAATGTACAATATCCCTAACAAAAAATGTTCCCCTTTTAGAGCACAGAATACAAAGGAGAATATTGGGCCGAACACCCTACAATTAAGATGTTCTGGGAAGTTTTTCATAAATTACCCTTGGAAAAGAAAAAGCAATTCTTGCGTAAGTTTCATTAATTATTGAGTAATATGCGACCTCTGTCTAACTTTGTGTTTTGTGCTGTAGATTAAAAATCATAAAAATGAATACAGGTATAGGATCCATTATCTGGAAACCAATTATCCAGAAAGCTCAGAATTACGGAATGGCCGTCTCCCATAGACTCCATTTTATCCAAATAATGCACATTTTTAAAAATGATTTCCTTTTTCTCTGTAATAATAAAACTGTACCTTGTACTTGATCCAAACTAAGATATAATTAAAGGGGAACCAACCACCCCTACCAAATGCCCCCCTAAACTTCCTGATATTGCCCCCCTCTCCCTCCCCACAATGTGTATTAGTATAAAAATAATTTTTTTTTTTTAAAAAAACCTGACCCTGAAATGCAGAGAACCGCAGCAGAGCTCTATTCTCATTTAATCCTTATTGAAAGCAGAACCAGCCTTTTAGGTTTATTTCATGTTTAAATGATTTCCTAGAAAATTAAACTATGAAGATCCAAATTACGGAAAGACTGAGTATCCTGAACGCCCCAGGTCCCGAGCATTCTGGATATGGACCGAATCCACTATTTGGGATTGGCCGAATCGTTCATGAAAGATTCGACCGGATACCGAATCGGATCCTAATTTGCATATGGAAATTATAGATGGAAAATTTTTTTACTTCCTTGTTTTAGTGCACGATGATGGAGAGCTCAACCCAATCCCAAAAATAGCACTTGTTGAAAGTGCAGGGTGCTTACCCAGAAGACCCCTTGCATTAGGGTCAGTAGAGTAATTGCCAAAAAATCCGGATGCACACCTTTTTGTTATGGTTGCATCAAAAGTGGTTTATTGAGCCCATATACATCACAAAAGGGCAACGTTTCGGACCCCTCCGGGCCCTTTATCAAGCCTCAGGGCCAGGAGGGGTCTGAAACGTTGCCCTTTTGTGATGTATATGGGCTCAATAAACCACTTTTGATACAATTTTAACAAAAAAGGGTGCATCCGGATTTTTTGGCAATTACTTCCTTGTTTTGAGATGAAAGGTCATGTGATTTCCCTTCCCACACCTAATTTACATATGCAACTTCAGATTTGGTTCAGCCACACACAAGGATTTGGCCGAATCCAAATCCTGCTGGAAAAGGCAGAATCCTGGCGAACCCCGAACCGAATCCTGGATTCGGTGCATCCCTAATTCTGGATAACAGATGCCATACATCTGAATTGTCTGGATAACAGATGCCATACATTAGAATTCTGCCTGCACTCCCGCCTGTGATACAGAGGATTTTTACCTACAGTGAACATTTTTAAAAACAGATCCATAATAAGGAAACTATTAGTCACTGTTACTAATGGCCAGTTTAGTCAACATAACATAGTTTCTTCTAGCCAGCAGTTCTGCTGAATAAAGCCTACTCTCATGTGATAATGAATATCTGTCGCCTCCGATTTCTGAATACACAATGCTTTCATTTATTAAATTGAACTTTTCTCCTATCTTTTAAAAAAGTTTTGCATATTGCTTCCCATATCCCTATGGTATGAGTTCAGTGTGGCATCATACTCTTTATATTATCATTATTGTTATTAAAGGAAAACTATACCCGCAAACAATGTAGATCTCTATAAAAAGATATTGCATAAAACAGCTCAGGTGTAAAACCCTGCTTCATGTTAATAAACCATTTTCATAATAATATACTTTTCTAGTAGTATGTGCCATTGGGTAATCATAAATAGAAAACTGTGCCATTTTAAAAAATAAGGGCCGCCCCCTGGGATTGTACGATTCACGGTGCACACAAACTATACTTGTTAGGTCACATGAGCCAATTAACAGACAGTTGTATCTTTTGCTTCAACGCTTCTTCATGTTACAATTAGGGGCATATTTATCAAGGGTCGAATTTCGAATTGAAAAAACTTCGAAATTCGAATTCAAAAAGACCAACCGAAGTTGAGTCGAAATTTTGGTTGATCAAATAGGTCCTTATTCGAATCATACAAATCGAAGGAATAGTGAATTAGATCGAATTCGATTCAAAGTTTTTCTCAAAAAAACTTTGATTTTTCAAAGTCTCCAAGTAGGTTATAGGAGGTCACCCATAGGCTAAATCAGTAATTCAGCAGGCGAATGGTCGAATTTTTAAACATGATAAATTTTGATATTCACATTTTTTTCAAATTCGAATCGAATTGGGACTATTCCAGTGTTGAAGAACACAAAAAATAGTTCAAATCAAATTTTTTTTCATTCGAAAATTCATCTCGACCTTTGATAAATCTGCCCCTTAGAGTTGTAGTATTTTTGGTCAGGTGATCTCTGAGGCAGCACAAAGACCATCACAAAATGGTGGCTCAAGGCAAGAGATGTAAAAGGGTAATATTTACTTAAATATATATTCCAGTTTGGTAAGATTCTTTACTATGCCACTTAATTTGATATAAACTATCTGTTGCTTAAGTATTAATTTTGGGGGATATAGTTTTCCTTTAATTATTATATGATCACTGCCATTCTTTGTTTCCTTCATAGTGTTTCTTACTGGCAGCGACCGGATTCCTATTCTCGGTATGAAAAGTTTAAAGCTTGTGATCCAGCCAACAGGAGGAGGAGACCAGTTCCTACCAGTAGCTCACACGTGTTTCAACCTCTTGGATCTCCCCAAATACAGCCATAAAGAAACTCTGCGATCCAAACTGATTCAAGCTATAGATCACTATGAAGGCTTTAGCCTTGTCTGAAGAACTGCTATGAGTGTCATCATTTCATTTCAGCAATGTGAATTGGAGTTTCTGAGCAAGACCCCCGTAAGGTTTCATTTTTCATGTATATCCACGTGGATAAGCAGCTTTGCCACAGTCATACACAGCTCGGGACTTGTTGTGTGTTTGGGTCTCACCATCTTAAAAGTAAGAATATTGTCAACGTGTAGGACCTTATTTCTTATCAGTTCATGTATTTGTGATCACCGGCAATGTGTCTTATTTTGCAGTTGACGCAACATGTTCTCTCCACCTGATTTAAATAAAGGTGTGTTTTTACATTATTACATACAGGAGGGCTTGATACTTTTGCTGTGTTGTGTAAGAGTGCCCTCTGATTGGCTGCAAGACCTGGATACAAAAACATGAAAAGTGTGTCGCTTTAGAGCTAGAGTGGTACCTGTACTGAGTTGGGAGCAATATGGAGCTGCATATCCTATAGATCTCTCTAACAATAGTTCCAAAGTTGTTGTTTTGTTAAAGGAACATAAACACCAAAAAACTAAAGCGTTTTAAAAGAATGACAATATAATATACTGTCGTGCTGCACTGGTAAAACTGGTGTGTTTGCTTCAGAAACACTATTATAGTTTATATAAACAAGCTGCTGTGTAGCCATAGGGGCAGCCATTCAAACACAGAACAGATAAGTACTACTATAGTTTATATAAACAAGCTGCTGTGTAGCCATGGGGGCAGCCATTCAAGCACAGGATACACAGTAGATAACAGATAAGTACTACTATAGCTTATATAAACAAGCTGCTGTGTAGCCATAGGGGCAGCCATTCAAGCACAGGATACACAGTAGATAACAGATACGTTCTGCTATAGTTTACATAAACAAGCTGCTGTGTAGCCATGGGGTTAGCCATTCAAGCACAGGATACACAGTAGATAACAGATAAGTGCTAGTATAGTTTATATAAACAAACCGCTGTGTAGCCATGGGGGCAGCCATTCAAGCACAGGATACACAGTAGATAGATAAGTTCTGAAGAATCCCATTGTATACTACAGAGCTTATCTGTTATCTGCTGTGTATCCTGTGCCATTTCTCCTTTTTCAGCTTTGAATGGCTGCCCCATGGCTACACAGCAGCTTGTTTATATAAACTATTGTAGGATTTCTGAAGCAAACACATCGTTTATACCAGTGCAGCACAATAGTACATTCTATTTTCATTAGTTTGACACTTTCATTTTTTTGGTGTTACTGTTCTTTTAATGTAATAGTCTGACTCTTGCGTGTTTGCCATGTTGTACAAATGCAGATAGTCCTCAATATCAAGACTACTCACCAAGAGATGGAAGAGGCCCAGGTGCACTGCCCTAAACCTTCAGCAAAGTGAGCGCTTCAAAACCCGAAAATTGTAGGGCAGGCAGTCAAATAGTCTTCCACCAGGCAAAGTATGGAAAGTAAAAATGTTTTATTGTGTCATATATGCAGCCTTACGCGTTTCATGTTATCAACACTTCTTCATAGGCTAACTGTTCACAATTTCCAACAAGATATTTAAACATAGGTGAACCAATCACATAACACTTCCAATATCCCAACTTACAAATCAGCACCAGACAGTTAAGAACAACCAATGATTCTCAAGCTCAAACCACACCCATTGTAAAGTCACGGATACCATTTTGGTCACCTCAAAATGAGGTCAATTCAAATACAGACCGACTTTATTAGTAAGATTTCAAAAAATATGTATTCTAATTTAAAAAAAAAAAGTTTTTAAATATTTTATATATATATATATTAAATTTTAAATATTAATAATTTAAAACCTTTTTTTTTTAAACTATAATATATATTTTTTGAATATTGATATTGGAAGCGTTATGTGATTGGTTCACCAATGTTTAAATATCTTGTTGGAAATTGTCCACCAATTGACTCCAAATGGGTTTTAGGAGGTCCCCATAAGCTAAAACAGCAATTTCAGCAGATTTTAGATGGCGAATGGTTGAAGTCGAATTTTGTTATTCGAATTTTCTAATATCGAATTTGGACTATTCCCTAGTCGAAGAACACAAAAAATAGCTTGAAATTCTAATTTTTTTCATTCAAACTTTCACTTCGACCCTTGATAAATCTGCCCCTTAATGTTTGCTACACTTTACTAGTTCTTTCATTATTGTGGGAGAGGTGGGAATAAGCAGCTTATCCCAAGTATACAGTAGAACCTCCATTTTACATTTTTCAGGAGATCATGCATGAAACCATAATCTCCTGAACAAAGTCTAACCTGATTGAACACTTAGGGACATATTTATCAAGGGTCGAATTTCGAATTGAATAAACTTTGAAATTCAAAAAGACCAACCGAAAGTTTTTTGTTTGTTTTTTTGGTCGAATAGGTCCGTATTCAGTTGAATTCTAATCGTACGAATCGAAGTAATAGCACATTCGATTGGTTTTTCCCCCCCAAAAAAACTTACATTTTTCAAAGTTAAAACAGCAATTCGGCAGGTTTTAGATGGCGAATGGTCGAAGTCGAATTTTTAAAGATACAATACATGATAAATTTCAAATTTGTTTTCAAATTCTAATCAAATTTGGACTAATCCCTAGTTGAAGTACACAAAAATAGCTCGAAATTAGAATATTTTTTTTATTCAAAAATTCATCTCGACCTTTGATAAATGTGCCCCTTAATTAGGGGGTGTAAAATTGAGGTTTCACCATAGCAGAAAACCCTTATACCTCTCTATTGTGTCCTGTTGGGAATCTGCCCAGTTCTGATGAAGGTTTTGATAGCACAAGTGTACAAGCTTGGCTTGTGAATATTGGCAATTTCTCCACAAATATGACCGTGACTGATACATCACTATGGGATATAAAGTACATGCTCACTAGAGCAAAATACAATGAAAGCTTTCTCCCACCCAAGGCCACTGCCACATCCTTGCAGGTTTCTGCTCACACTTAATGCATATTATCAATATTTGTGCTTTCCAGTGCGTTGTTTTTGTGCAGAGAAGTTTGGGTAAATATGTGGGTGAATGAACTGTTTAGTGCCCATAAGAAGTTTAATAATTAACATTCCTTTGAGATATGACCTGTAGGTGGTGCATGGCCAAGGTCATGTCAGACTATTGCACAATGTGTTAGTAAATATGAGAAGCTAGGCTCTGAGGAGGTCTCCGTCACTAACAATTCATTAAAGGGCTTGTGTGCCTTTTTGTTAATTTTTAATAGTGATATCTTGTGACAATTTGCAATTGGTTCTCATGTTTTAATATTTGTGGTGTTTGAGTTATTTAGCCTTTTTATTCAGCAGCTCTCCAGCAATTTCAGCCATGTGGTTGCTAGGGTCCAACACAACACGTGATATACCCCTAGATTAATGTTTTCCATGGGGCTGGAGCAGTGGCAGGTGAAGCCCAGCCTGAAGGCCGGCTTGCACGATATTTGGGGTAAATGCATTTTTGCTGTCCTCGATATTCGTGGAACTAATGAAACACTAATATTTCCCTATATCTGTAACTTTGTTATGAACTATGGGGTTGAGGTTGGATCTTGAACTGAAAACGCCCAACAGCCACTGACCTGGAGGTGGGAAGCTCTGCCTTCAATAGGAGAAGCCAGAGCTTCCCACCGCCATTACTTACCATGGATCCAAGTTTACATGATTTTCTAGTAGAGTTAAGGTATGGAGATCCAAATTATAGAAAGATCCATTATCCGGAAAACCCCAGGTTACGAGCATTCTGGATAACAGGTCCCGAGCATTCTGGATAACAGGTACCATACTTGTACGTCAATAGTACCTTCTAAAGGTGCTTCACACTCCAGTTCATAGATACAGTAAAATAATGAGTACAGGTATGGGACCTGTAATCCAGAATGCTTGGGACCTGGGGGTTTCTGGATAATGGATCTTTCTATAATTTGGACCCCCATACCTTAAAGGGATACTGTCATGGGTAAAAAATATTTTTTTGTTTTTTCAAAACGCATCAGTTAATAGTGCTGCTCCAGCAGAATTCTGCACTGAAATCTGTTTCTCAAAAGAGCAAACAGATTTTTTGATATTTAATTGTGAAATCTGACACGGGGCTAGACATATTGTCAGTTTCCCAGCTGCCCCCAGTCATGTGACTTGTGCTCTGATAAACTTCAATCACTCTTTACTACTGTACTGCAAGTTGAAGTGATATCACCCCTACAAGCAGCCTAACAAACAGAACAATGGGAAGGTAACCAGATAGCAGCTCCCTAACACAAGATAACAGCTGCCTGGTAGATCTAAGAACAACACTCAATAGTAAAATCCAGGTCCCACTGTGACACATTCAGTTACATTGAGAAGGAAAAACAACAGCCTGCCAGAAAGCAGTTCCATCCTAAAGTGCTGGCTCTTTCTGAAAGCACATGACCAGGCAAAATGACCTGAGATAACTGCTTACACACCAATATTGTAAATTTTTTTTAAAAAAAATACACTTGCTGGTTCAGGAATGAAATGTTATATTGTAGAGTGAATTATTTGCAGTGTAAACAGTGTAATATAGAAATAACAACTACATCATAAAAATCATGACAGAATCCCTTTAAGTCTGTTAAAAAATCTCTTAACCATTAAATGAACCCAGTTGGATTGTTTTGTCTCCAATAACGATTAATTCAATCTCAGTTGGGATAAAGTACGTGTTACTGTTTTATTATTACAGAGAAAAAAGGGGGGGAAAATTTAGATTTTTTTTTAATTACAATGGATTTTTGGGACATGGCCTGCCCATAATTGTTGGCTGTTTTATAGGGGGTTTCCAGATTACAGATCTCATACCTGTATTATTTATCTCCCACAAAGCCCTTGACGACAGCCAGCTCAGTGCTGCTAAACAGATGTCAGACTGGTGCATAACTGGTTCCTATTGTCTACTGGATCATGGAGAAATCATAAAGCAAATACAGTAACTATATATCGTTTTTCTGGTTTAAAAAAAAACTCAATTATAGTAGTGTAATTATCACTGGATAAATAGTCATGTTTTGTTATGGATGATGAAATCCTATTGAAAGGATATTAAAAAGATAGTTATTTATTAGTACTTTGCTCACACCCCATGGCACAGGCATTATGGGAATATTTCCCTGAAAATCCCCAAATAGTCCCAAAGCTCCAATAATACAGACGCCAAAGGGGACACTCTGAACCCATTCTTTACAATACTTAAGAAAGAAAGCAAAATAAAGCAATGCTCTTTTAGTTCTTGAGTAAAGTTTTCATCAGTGGGATCAAAAAGGCCTTCAGATCTCATGACAATGATCCTGTTTTGGGCTTAGAAGTGGGTCACCACTCACTGCCATCGTTCTCTTCTTCCTAGGGTTGCCCCATGGGAAAAAAAACGTTCTCATTTCAGTTATATCTTTTCTTTCCCATCATTCACATGGGCATCAAACATCATTTTTATCAGCCAAGTTAACATAAAAAATTTTTAAAAAAATTTGTTTGTACATAATGGAAAAAAACACCAAGATACATTTAACTTTGAATTTGCAAAGTCTTTCTGAAAGGTTCAAGCCAGTGTAAAGGTTAGACCAGTAACAGTATCTTCTATAGGAGATAGCCAGGGAGGAGAAATCGAGAACGGCAAGATGGATCGTTGCCCTGTCGCCTTTTCTGAAGAGGAGCGCAAGCGAAGTATTGGTAAGTTATTTCTTAGGAAGGTAGCACACGGGCAGATTTGGGGAGATTTAGTCGCCTGGCAACTAATCGCCTCGTCTGCAGGGTGACAATCTCCCCGAACTGCCTTCCCCCTGCGTTCCTCCTGCTATAATGTTAAAACTCTTCGATTTCCGAAGTCGTCCGGAGTTTCTTTGTGAGGCAACTTCAGCGACCTCGGAAATCTAAGCGCCGCGAGTGCATTGGCGCTGGCGTTTTTGCATTATAGCAGGGGGAAGGCAGTTCGGGGAGATTGTCGCCCCACAGAAGAGGCCATTAGTTGCCAGGCGACTAAATCTCCCTGAATCAGCCAGTGTGTTAGGGTTAAGGTTTATCCAGCAAATCACATCCATCTTTCTTGTTGTTACACATAGAAGAAACTTTACCTGACATTTTGTCATTGGGTCTTTTTTATACTCGCCAATGCCAAGTGCTTTGATTGCTTTGATCATAAGAAATTTAGCAGTTTGTTTACTATTAGTCATGAAAGTAACAGGTGATGCCTACTTTAATGTGTTTTTATATTATTTAAATATGTAGTGTTTGCATGTTCACTGTCTATTCCATAAATCAAGTATAATAAAATGATTATTTAGCACAGTAATAGGTACTCTTTGGCCTTCAAATGGGGCTTAAAACTTTTATTAAAGGGGAACTGTGGCTTCCAACACAAAATTTGACAGAGGGCCAGGTAACACCGAAACCCGTAAAATACCAATCCCAGTTACCAGTTTCTTCAAAAAAGTATGAATAAATGCCATTTTCTATGCTGAAATCCAGCTGTTTAACAGTTCTACTCTTTCTGCATCATTTGAAATCCTGGCAGGGAAGGAGGGACTAAACACTGATATTACAAATTGTAACAACTTCTCCACAGCTTACAGACAGCATGCAGGAACTACATAACCCACAATGCATTGCACCTTTCCTTATTGAAATCACATGTGCAGGGAATTGTGGGGTTTGGAGGCTGAGGACAGATGGCTGTTGATACAAAGTAACAGTAGTCAGACAGCTCAGCAAAGTAGTCAGAGAGATCAGCAGGGGGCTAGGCTTAGGGAACTGTCAGAAATAGGGATGCACCGAATCCACTATTTGGGATTCGGCCGAATCTCCAAATCCTTGGTGAAAGATTCGGCCAAATACCGAACCGAATCAGAACCCTTATTTGCATATGCAAATTAGGGACTTTTGTGACAAAAAAATCACATGATTTCCCTACCCTTCCCTAATTTACATATGCAAATTAGGATTTGGTTCGGCCAGGCACAAGGATTCGGCCGAATCCTGCTGATAAAGGCCAAATCCCGAACCGAATCCTGGATTCGGTGCATCCCTAGTCAGAAACCATTAAAAATCATGAAAAGTCTGCATATTTTTTAATTGATGTATATTGCAAAGTTGCTTGAAATTATATTTACTTTTCAAAAAGCTTAGGGTAAGGGCACACCTGGAGATTCAGGGAGATTTAGTTGTCCGGCGACTAATCGCCTCTTCTCTTCGGGCACCTTCAGAAATCGAAGCGTCGCAAGTGCATTTGCGCAGGAGTTTTCTCATTGAAGCAGGCGGAAGACACGGGGAGATTGGGGAGATTAGTCGCCCCAAAGAAGAGGCGACTAGTCGCCGGGCGACTAAATCTCCCCGAATCTCCAGGTCTGCCCTTACCCTTAATTTATGCTTGTGTGGAGTTCCCCATTAACATTAGAACATTTCCCGAATGCTAAAAAGCTTCCTATTGACATTGAGTACAGGCACAACACTGAATAGAAAAACCTCTGGAATGTTGTTGATGTTAGTGGTAATGCCAGAAACCATGTGGGCGGGTGGGGGGTGTTTCAGAAAAGTACAGAAACATCCACTCAGCTAAGGGGTCACCATAGTACAAGTCATTAATGAGTTGCTAAAATGTCTTGTTTTTGGAAATATTTGTGTGTAATCCAATGTCATCACAATAGAAAATTACACAGACAGATTTTTAACTCCATTGTTTCCTTAATTCAAACCATCCTTCTGCGTCAATGCAATTAAAGCCACAGTAATGTTAAGTGATACTCCAGCCTAGATTGCATTTATATAAGACTGGAACACAGTATATTGGTAGATAACTACCACTCACCCCCCCAAAAAGTTGGGAAGCGCTGAATACAGGATTCATTGTGACATAAACCGTTAATAAGACTCAAAAAAGACAACTGTCCATCCCTCCCATTTATCTATATATATAAATTTATATATATATATAAATATACACCATCCAAGCACAAGATAGGCAGCACATTTCACATTAATACCAGTATGTAATTTATTGCAACAGGCTGCGTGCCTAATGATTTTCTGGAGCAACTCCCTTAAGGTGGCCATACACAGGGAGATGTTGCCAAACGAGCAGATCTCTCCTGATATGCCCACATTGAGGTGGGCCATAGGCTGATCTGATCGTAGGCCCTAGAGCCCAATGATCGGATCAGAATGGAGGCAATACGGGCGGTCGGATCACGGGACCGCATCAACGAACATATGTGGCCACAATCCAACGGGATCTTTTACCCTGTCCGATCGACATGTGACTTTCGGCCAGATATCGATTGGCCCCCCACATGGGCTAATATGCTGCAGATACAAGAGGGGGGTTGTGGGTGCACTCCTAAGGCCATATAAAAAAATATATAAATACAATAATCCCCTGTCTAACAAAAGAAAAACAGGGTTTTTTGTTACAAAGTTATGATCATAAAATTGGTAAGCCGCCATACCACGTCAAGGGCGTTGGTCTGGGCAGTCTCCCCTTCAAAAGCCGCATATGCAGGTGGCGGGGGAGGATCTAGTCCAGATTGAAACCAAGGTTTTAAATTTTGATCGCAGGTAAACAGGTTAGGGACCGCCGTATGGGGTTTACCTTGACGTGGTATGGCGGCTTACCAATTTTATGATCATAACTTTGTAACAAAAAACCCTGTTTTTCTTTTTTTAGACAGGGGATTATTGTATTTATATATTTTTTTATATGGCCTTAGGAGTGCACCCACAACCCCCCTCTTGTACCTGAAATGTAGCCGGAAGCTGTGGCTAAGCTTCATGTGGTTAGTGCACCCTCATACCCACCCCTTTGAATTAACGGTGGCCCTATGTCCTTGTTGCTTTTTATTAATCGTTGGTTTGGGCAGTTTCTCTCCCTTAAAAGCCACAAATGCTAGCGGCTGGGGAGGCTTTGGCCTTTTTATTACCAACGCCTGTGAGACACCCATTATATTTGCCGCACTTATCACTAGGTAACACTTGCACAGACCCACACACATTACACCTATTACACTCCACATTTAGCTTTTCTTTTTTCATCTCCCTCTAAATCTATACTCACACCTGTACTTATACTCACACACATACACACACAAGTGTGCACTTATATATACAACTTTACTTTTCCTTCATTATAGTCTCTTCACATTCACATTTTTTTTTTTTTTTTTAAATGGGCGTTGGTCTGGGCAGTCTCCCCTTCAAAAGCCGCATATGCAGGTGGCGGGGGAGGATCTAGTCCAGATTGAAACCAAGGTTTTAAATTTTGATCGCAGGTAAACAGGTTAGGGACCGCCGTATGGGGTTTACCTTGACGTGGTATGGCGGCTTACCAATTTTATGATCATAACTTTGTAACAAAAAACCCTGTTTTTCTTTTTTTAGACAGGGGATTATTGTATTTATATATTTTTTTATATGGCCTTAGGAGTGCACCCACAACCCCCCTCTTGTACCTAATATGCTGCAGACTCGGTCTGTCGTCAGCTTTTCATCGGCCCGTGTATGGGGGCCTTTAGTCATAAGCACCTTGGATTACACATGTAGGAGCTGCATTGATGGATTATCATGTGGAGAGGGAGCTCAGATCAGTCATTTGTTTTCCATTGCATATATATATATATATATATATATATATATATATATATATATATATATATATATATATATATATATATAAAAAATATACATACACATAAAGACAAATACACAAAGATACATAAAACCAGGCCTGGACTGTGAGTTGTGGCAAATGCCAGAGGGGCTGCTATAAGGTGCCATAGAAAGTCACTATTTAGTGGGCTGGTGGGGGATGTTCGGGCCTCTGTGTGGGCTGATTGGGCCTCTGTGTACCTGAAATGGCAGGGCCTATTTTAATTCTCAGTCCGGGAACTGCATAAAACAAACGGTATCCCTGAGATCAATGTACCCCTGGATATTATGCTTGTCCAAGAATACATTTGCTCTTAAAGGCATTAAGAGACTCTTTTGAGCAGACAGAGGATAATGCGCAAGTTCATATAATCATCGAAATGTATGGAAATCTTTTAAACACATGAATGAAGTCTGTTAAATTTGTGCAGAAAAGATCATAAACTGTTTCCACTCAAACCACTATGTTATTTAATTGGGAATAGATTGCTTAATTTAGCTATTTTGATAATGAGCAATTGCCAAGCGCTTGCTGATGTTGCACTCGCTGCAAATTTCTTTCATGTTTAACGAGAATGTGATCCATGTGTCATTATATCATTATTCATGGCAGGGAATTTGTGACTTTGAGCAGTGAGATGTGAAGAAGCGATGGCCCAGGGCCAGTGGATTGACCAAAGAGAGAGAAAATCTGCAGAATTGGAAAAGAAATTCCAGCCAGATAAAGAAGGGCAGAGCTGCAGCTGTATGCAATGGCACACAACTAAAAAGACAATGTACGAATGCGGCGCCCACATATTCAGTGACTTGCAGTTGAACACAAGTGGTATGCCAGGCAATTTTACATTTAAGATACTTGCCCCAATGTTTATATTTTATACATTTTTATATTTTATTTCTTTGTGCGTAGGCCCTTTGTATTATTTAAAGGCCTGGAGTCGCTCTATATGTGAGAGATTTGTACTTTTCTGTACTCCTAACGTTAAAAACCATTTTTCGTTTTTTGTTAATTAGGAGGAGGAGAATTAGTATATCTTCCACAAAGCACTTGACAGCAGCAAGCTCAGTGCTGCAAAACAGAAAAGGCTCCTATTGTTTATTGGATCATGGAGAATTCATAAAGCAAATAATCACCTCTTACAATGACTATATGGTTTTTATGTTTAAAAAGAAAGAACTCAAATTACAGCAATGTAATTACATAGTAACATAGTTGAAAATAAAAACACATGTCCATCAAGTTCAACCTTTTCACTCTATTTTAACCTGCCTAACTGCCAGTTGATTCAGAGGACGGCAAAACCCCATTTGAAGCCTCTCCAATTTGCCTCAGAGGGGGAAAATTTCCCTCCTGACTCCAAATCGGACTAGTCCCTGGATCAACTTGTACTAGTAAATAGTCATGTTTTGTTTCAGTTAATGACATGCTAAAGAAAGCTTATTAAATAGACACTTGTGTTTTTAATTTGTACTTTAAACACATTCCACTGGCACATAAAGGCTAATGCTAGACGGGGGCTGAGAATCAGCCCTAACACTGGCATTAGCTTTCTGTTTTGCCTGCACCAAGAACTATTGTGCTGGTCTTGGTGCAAACAAATGCCTCGGATTTTGGTGCCAAAACGTGAGTTTGCATTTTCATGACGATAACTGCCATGTGTGCCGGCACCTGGGCTGATGCAGTTGTTCCAGGTGTAGACAGGCCGGGATTTGTGGGCAGGCCACATAGGCTGGGGGCAACATGCCACCCACTGCCACTGCAACTGAACCTGTCCCCACCTGGAACTCTAAAGCCGCCTGCCACCACATCTGAATCCGCCCTCCCAGTGCCAGCAATTGGGAGAATTGCAAAGGAGGTGAGTGGGTCGGGCGTTGCCACCTTTTCTGGAAAAAAATACCCGCCTTCCTATATACTTATCTTTTTACCCTATTAATAACATTGGGACCAACCGGCATTTTTACCGGCCTGTAAAATACCGGGCAGGTGGCAACCCTAGGCAGTGGGGGGGACGAGAAGGTCGGTAGTAGGGGGGTGACCGGGTGGGGGGGTGAGTGCAGCCTAGGGGTTCACATTTTAGAAATCCGGCCCTGGGTGCAGGCAAAGAAGAAAGCTAATAGCAGTGTTGGGGCTGATTCTCGGCCTGTGGAGATCTATGAAATAAGACGTCTTACTGAAAAAGTTATGTTTACTCCAAAAGATTACAACTCCTTCAAACACTTCTTAAAACAATTACAATTCACATTGGAATAACAGTTTGAGGAAGAGTATTCCAAATTGTTATTCTTATTTGTGCAAATTGCTTTTCTCTTTGCCACTTTTATTACATTTCCCCATAGGTGTCCTACAGAATGGTGCGCCTATGCCTACGTACTCATGAAAGTGGTCGTCTTTAGCGATGTGCGTGCTGGTCCGATACCTGAGGGACCCGTGGGTTGGGTGGGTTCGAGCTGACCTCGGCACACCATTTGCAGGAACTTACACTGCCGGCTTCTGGTTTTATAGGCTCACGCATGCCCCTTTTGTGATGTCATCAGCAGGGTGGCGCAGGTCTATAAATACAGGGAGAGGCGGGGGGTGTGGTTCGGGTGGGTTTGGGTCGGGTGCTGGTTGAGTTTTTCTCTATCCACACATCACTAGTAGTCTTGCCCCTGGGCATTCTGTATATACAAACACACCAAAGCCTCCTGCAAGCGTCAGGTAATGTGCAGGCGAATATAACGGAGGGTCATAAAAACATTATAGAGAGTAGTTTTCTTTCCCTTAGTCCTACATAATCATAAAACATTTCAGTTTGTGACAAAGCATTTTAGTGGAATGTTGTTTGTGTAGTACTGCCACAAACCATTCATTTTTGATATTTTTTTTTTTAAACAGGAGTGTTCCCCCCCCCACCAAGTGGTTATTTGAAAAAAATATTAATGCTCATCAGGTTTTAAATTGTCTTGTTTACTCTTCTGGGAAGGTCTTCTACTAGATGATGGAACATTGTCAGTGGGATTTCCTTCTATTCAAACAAAAGATACTGGGAACTGATGTTGGAAACCAGGACTTACTCACATTAACCTTCCTGTTACAGATGTTCAGTTAGGTTGAGGTCATGGCTCTGTGTAGCCCTGTGTATGGTCAACTTTAAAGGAGAACTAAACCCTAAAAATTAAGATGGTTATAAATTCCATATTTTACATCCGTAACTTATTGCACCAGCCTAAAGTTTCAGCTTGTCAATAGCAGCAATGATCCAGGACTTCAAACTTGTCACAGGGGGTCACCATCTTGGAAAGTGTCTGTGACACTCACATGCTCAGTGGGCTCTGATTGGCTGTTGAGAAGCTAAGCTTAGGGGTCGTCACTAATTATCAAGCAGAAAATGAGGTTGGTCTGTAATATAAGCTGATGCTACAGGGCTGATTATTAAATTCTGATGCTAATTGCACTGGTTTCTGTGCTGCCATGTAGTAATTATCTGTATTAATTACTAATCAGCCTTATATTGTGACATTTCTATTCTATGTGTACTGTATATTGTGAGTGGGTCCCTAAGCTCAGTAAGTGACAGCGGCACAGAGCATGTGCAGTGAATCAGCAGAAAAGAAGATGGGGAGCTACTGGGGCATCTTTGGAGAAACAGATCTTTACTGCTAAAGGCCATGGGCTGGTACAGAAGCCTAGAACATTAGTACAAATTCTTAATAAATACACGGATTAACTTTGTATCATGGATACATTTAAAGATGATGTAGAACTGTGTTAATTTAAAAAATAATTTTTGGGGGTTTAAAGAAAAGTAGAATTGAAGAATTATTTTATGACTGACCCTGGTCCTTGGAGCTTCATATCATTGAATGAGATTTTCCCCATTGCTGCCTCATGCAGCAATTAATTTGCATTTAAACATGATGGACTGTAACCCTTCATTGGTACAAACTGTCTATGCAGTCAATGGCGGATTAATACTATGTGAGGCTACACTTTCTGCCGCCCAACACCCGCCACCTCGACCCCTCCACAGGACCCCCCCAACTGCTGCTGGACCTTATCGGGTGCCGTGCTGCCCCCATGCCTTGCTGCTTTCTGCTGGCCAGGAGACAATTTAGGCAGGATTTAAACAAGATATACCTAGATTAAGGCAAGAACTATTTAGACTGCCGGAGACTTGTGTGTGCGCGTTCAACTCCAAAGCCGCATCACGAGTCTGCTTCTTCGACGCACACCAGTGACATCACTGCTGCCAATTCTGCCGAAGGGACAAGACAGCTCGACTTTGCACACACACTACTATATAGATAGATGTCACGTGCAGCACCAGCCTTGCCTAAATTTTCTCCCAGCCAGCAGCAATCAGCAAGCACCAGCTACAGCCTACAGAGTGTAGACAGTGGACGGTGAGATTTTTTTTTCTTTTAAATTGCAAAAAAAAAACATGGGCCCCTGACCACTGTGGGGCCCCTAGGCTATAGCCTGTGCGTTAATCCGCCCCTGTATGCAGTTCCAAAACACAAAGAAGCTGCTACGTAGCCACGTCGAATAGGGGAATAGGGGCAGCAGGGTACATATTTACATAGCGATATCAGATACATTCTGTAGAATGCAGTGGTACTTAACCAGGCAAAAAGGCATTTTTTTATTAAATAAAAAGGCAGATCGTAATTTAATATAAAGAAAATGAATCTAACTCATATAGAAGATAGGTTTATATTGTCTTTTATTTACATTTATTTTATTTATGCTCATATGCATTTAGGACTTTGTGACAGTCATGTGGCTTAATTAATATTTTTTTTGAGATATCTGCAGTGATGGGCAAATTTGTCCCATTTCGCTTCACCACAAAATTCGCAAATTTCCAGTGAAATTCGCAAAACGGGCGAAAAATTCAACGGTGCCCATTAAACTCAATGGCAAATTTTTGCTGCAAATTCGCAAATGTATTCACCGGCGGCGAACAGCGGAAATTCACAGCAAATTTGTGCCTGGCGAAGAAATTCACCCATCACTAGATATCTGTGTACAGTATTTACTTTCTTTCTTCTCTGTGTTCTCTACCTCTGCTAGCCAGCACAAACAAAAACAATCTTTTTCTTAATCTCTCTTCAGTACTTCTTGTGTCTGTCCTACACCATTCTCAGCATTGAAACACGTTTTTCCTGCATCCAACATGGCAACAACAGGGTTAAAAGCCATGTGAAAACCTGCTTTTTGCAGATTTAATATGCTAAAGCATTTAAACATTGGTTGTTCTCTTAGAAAAGCATCTAACTTGGCACTAAACCATGCAACACACTTTTGGATATAAGGGCAGAAATAGAATTGGACGCGATTCTGCCGGATCCGACGCGCTGTGCCAAAACGAAGGCGTCAAGTCAGATGTGACGGAAAACAAGGTAAGAAATACAAGTGTCGGATGGTGTCGCAGCATTCGTCCAATGCACACTGCATCTGCATCCGACAGTCGCGTTGCGTCGGACGAACACTGCGACACCATCCGACATTGCTATTGCTTACCTTTTTTTCACTCGCATCTGACTTGATGCCTGTGTTTTGGCGCAGCGCGTCGGATCCGACAGAATCTCGGCCAAACCGTTTGTCTAGTTCTACCCTAAGGGGCCCATTTACTAAGGGTCGAATATCGAGGGTTAATTAACCCTCGATATTCGACCATCGAAGTAAAATCCTTCGACTTCAAATATCGAAGTCTAAGGATTTACTGCAAATACTTTGATCGAACTATTAAAGGGCATGTAAAGGCAAAAATATAAAATCCCATTTTTACTTTCTTTAATGAAAAAGAAATCTATCTCCAATATACTTTAATTAAAAGATGTCTACAGTTTTTATCATAAACCTGACTGTATGCAGTGCAATTCCCCCTTCTTTTACTGCTGTGGATAGGAATTGTCAGATGGTCCCCAACTGCTGTGCAGGTAAACGATCATACTTTCAAATGGCAGGGGGAGCCCCCCCACCTTACTTCCCAGAACTCAAACAGCATTGTTGGATTCCCTGTAGAGATTTGTATCCAGAGACGCAGTGCAGTCTCTATATTCTGATTATTAATCAGTCTTGCTGTATTGGCTTCTATGGCAGATATTATTTGACTTGTGCTGTTTTGATAATTTATGACGATCCCTAAACTTAACCTCCCAACTGAAGCCCAGACCACACTGAGCATGTGCGAGTCTTGATATTGCAGAAATGTCTAACAAAGTTACAAGATGACAGCCCCCTGCGCCAACTTTGAAAGCATAAATCATTTGTCTTATTAGGCTGCTGGTGCAGTAAGTTCATGTTTATATTTAGTATACATAATACAGCATTTCTAACATTATTCTATTTTAGACTTTTGTTGCCCTTTAAATCCTTCGAATTGAACGATTCAAAGGATTTTAATCCATCGATCGAACGATTTTCCTTCGATCAAAAAAAGCTTAGAAAGCTTATGGGGAAGGTCCCCATAGCCTAACATTGGTGCTCGGTAGGTTTAAAGTGCCGAAGTAGGTAGTCGAAGTTTTTATTAAAGAGACAGTACTTCGACTATCGAATGGTTGTGTTTGATTCAAAGTCGTAGTCGAAGGTTGAAGTAGCCAATTTGATGGTTGAAGTACCCAAAAAAAAACGTTGAAATTCAAAGTTTTTTTACTTCGAATCCTTCACTTGAGCTTAGTTAATGTGCCCCTAAGAGAGCAAACTTTAAAATACCTTTTACCTGAGTTTTCCCAGGTTGTTCACTTTGCAGGGTTGGGTGAAACGCAAGGATGTATACTAATGATTGGCAGTTGTGCGCAGGTATTTGCATAGCTTGGAATTTAAACTTTGTTTAAATGAGAGGTTTTTTATTTACCTTGTCTGTTCTTATCTGCGCAGACTAATATGTACATTTACTGGTAAAAATTTTAATTATTGTTAAAATTGAATATTTGTATAATTTAAAATGGATGATGTCACAGAACCACAAAGCATGCTGGGAGCCTTGGGTATAAAAGGCCGCTCCCAGTCAGCAAGAGTCAGTCTGGGATTGGCTCTCTTCAAAGACCTAGGGAAAGTCTGCGCTGCTGTTCTGATGTCCTGATGTCCTGCTAAATTGAGCTGTGTAACACTTTACCTTCTGCTTTAAAGAAATAAAGCTACATTTTTCTTTGCCAGGCAAGCTTCAGCAGCCTCTGTTAAAGGAAAACTAAGGCTTAACTAAAGAAGTAGCTAGAAATGTTGTACATTATGTTTTGTGCTTCTGTACCAGCCCAAGGCAACCACAGCCCTTTAGCAGGGAAGATCTGTGTCTCCAAAGATGCCCCAGTAGCTCCCCATCTTCTTTTCTGCTGATTCACTGCACATGCTCTGTGCTGTTGTCACTTACTGAGCTTAGGGACCCACTCACAATATACAGTACACATAGAATAGAAATGTCACAATATAAGGCTTAGCTTCTAGACAGCTGCTCAGAGCCCACTGAGCATGTGAGTGTCACAGACACTTTCCAAGATGGTGACCCCCTGTGACAAGTTTGAAGTCCTGGATCTTTGCTGCTATTGACAAGCTGAAACTTTAGGCTGGTGCAATAAGTTCAGTATATAAAATATGTTATTTTTAGCCACATTCATTTTTAGGGTTTAGTTCTCCTTTGAAGGGCCCACACCACAGCCCTGCAGCACAGATGGGGAAAGAGCTTGGGAAGAGCAGAATCTGGAAGTTTAGCTGGAAGACTGGTGAGATATAATGGTCTGGGTAATATTGTTGGCAGTGCCTGTTGGTACAGGAGCCTTTACACATTCATCCTAATAAACACTTGTTTGAGTTATTCTCGTTGCCCCTAAATTCAGCGTATTAATACACTGTGCTCTAAAATATTCTAAAGGTACTTTGCTCTCCAGTTCTTAAATATAATGATGAAAATTCTCCCACCAAGTACTTGACGACAGCCACTCAGTGCTGCTAAACAGATGTATAAACGGCGCCTGTTGTTTACTGGATCATGGAGGATTCATGACGCAAACAATCACCTTCTACAATTACTACATGGCTTTTATGTTTCAAAACAAAATAACACAATTACAGTAATGTAATTATCCCTGGACAAATAGTCACAATGTGTTATAGATGATGAAATTCTAGCGAAAGATGTTTTTGCTTTGCACACACCCCATGGGTATTTGGCTTGTGCAGTCATTACCAGAGCTATGGGAACATGTCCCTAAAGCTGGCCATAGACGCAAAGATCTGATCGTACGAATTGAGGATTCGTAAGATTTTTGGACCATATGTGGAGAGTCCCAACATTTTTCATCCGGCGGAGAACGGTCGTTTGGTCGATCGGACAGCTTAGAAGATTTGTCGGCTGCGGGTAATTTCTCTATGGGGCAGATTCAGTAAAGGGCGAATTGACTAACGCTGGCGAAAATTCGTGATGTCATTTTGGCACTTCGCCAATTTACTAACGGTAGCTGGCGTAAATTCGCTGGCGTAATTTTGCCAAGGAGGTAGATTCTGGCGCAACTTTGCACTCTAACGCCAGGCGAATTTACGGTCTGGCGAAAGAGCGTTACTACGCAAATTCACTAAGTTTTTGATTTTACTGACCGTTACCTCTATCGCCAGATTTGCCTTCACCACCTCAGACCAGGCGAAGTGCAATAGAGTAGATAGGAGTTCCTCAAAAAAAAGTTTACAATTTTTCTAAGTCCCAAAAAACCGTGGCGTTTTTTCCTATTTAAAGGGTGATAGACTGAAAAAGATTGTAAATTTTTTTTTTTGGGTACCCTCCTTCCCCCCTACATTTGCTAACATATGGCATCTAAACTATACTGTGGGCACATGTTTAGGGCAATATAACAACTTTATATAATTTTATTAAGGTTCCCTGGGCTTGTGTAGTGTAATGTATTTGCTGCAGCATATACGGCCATTGTACTTTAACTGCCCTCCATATGCTAATTAGCCAACGCTAGCGTAACTTCGAACTGCTGAGCGTAATTTCGCCAGCGTTCGGTATCCTGTGCGCAACTTCGGATCTTCGTGAATTAGCGTTGTCCAGGCGAATTTACGCCTGGCAAAGTGTTGCGATGTGTGCAAAGCCATCGCTGGCGAATTTTTGCCAGTTAGTGAACTTGCCCCTATGTGTATTGCCGATCGTACGATTTTCAGAGGGAGACTGTCACCAGCTTTGTCGGACATAACTATCGTACGATTGCTGTCAGGGGCAGAACATCGGCTGATCTGTTCTTTTACTACTTTATTTGATCTGAATGGTTAGTGACAGGTCGGGAGATGGGGAAATCCGATGGTACGTTGATTCGTACGATCGGATCTTTGCGTCTGTGGCCAGCTTAAGAATTTGAGTCCCAAAGCTCTGATAATACAGAAGCCAAAGGGCACACTCTGAACCATTTATTGACAATACTTAAGAACCAATGCAAAATAAACCAAAGCTATTTCGGTTCTCAATCTAAGTCTTCATCAGTGGGATCAATAAGGGACTTTGGATCTCATGACAATGATCCGGTTTCAGGGATAAAGCTGGGTCACCACTCAAGTTCGCCACTACGTAGGGGCCCATTTACTTTGCTCGAGTGAAGGAATAGAATAAAAAAAACTTTGAATTTCAAATTTTTTTTGGCTACTTCAACCATTGAATTGGCTACTTCAACTT